>NC_087276.1:4340000-4640000 GCF_015220805.1 Pogoniulus pusillus | reverse complement strand
CAGGTAACGACCCTACTATTCATAAATTGCCCTAATGCACAGGTATTTACATCCCCTCTACTCTGCCCTGGTGAGACCTCACCTTGAATACTGTGTTCAGTTTTGGGCTCCCCCGTTGAAGTGGGCAGAATAGAGGGAGAGGAGAACCTCCCTTGATCTGCTGGACACACTCCTCCTAATACACCCCAGGATCCCATTGGCCTTCTTGGCCACAAGGGCACATTGCTGTGCCATGGGTAACTTGTTAGCCACCAGGACCCCCAGGTCCCTCTCCACAGGGCTGCAGTCACCTCCCAGCCTGTACTGGTGCAGTTTCTTATTCCTCCCCAGATGCAGGACTCTGCACTTGCCCTTGTTGAACTTCACCTGGTTCCTCTGTGCCCAGCTCTCAGTCTGTCCAGGTCCCTCTGGATGGCCACACAGCCTGCAGCTGGATTAGCCAAGCCTCCCAGCTTGGTGTCATCAGCAAACTTGCTGAGCAGACACTTTTCTGAAACAAACTACTGATGTTGTTATAGCACAACCCTAATGTATGACCTTACTGGTTTTGTTCAACTCTATTCACATCTTAACAGCTTAATTAAATTCTCTTTATGTCACCTTTTCTAGGGGGAAGCAGGATTTGCTGGCTTTCCTGGACAACCTGGCTACCCAGGCATACAGGTAAAAAAACCCAGCCCATCCCTGGATGCAGATGTGAGCACATACATAGATACACAAATGCTATGTAAGTGATAATGAGGCCTCCCAAATGTACCTGCTTGTCAGACCATTCCTGTTTTTTATAGTCACATTTACTGTTGTCATGATAATCACAGTTACTGAACACCATGGTAGTGATTAACAACGTAAGAAAATATTCTTGCTTTGTGCCTGGTCCTGTTCAACATCTTTATTGATGATCTGGACCAGGGCATTATGTCCTGCATCAGTAAGTTTGCAGATGACATAAGCTATGAGAAGGTGTGGATCTATTGAAGGGTAGGAGAACCCTGCAGAGGGACCTAGACAGGCTGGATGGGTGGGCAGAGGCCATGGGATGAGACTGAACAAGGCCAAGTGCAAGGTTTTGCACTTTGGCCACAACAACGCCAAGCAGTGCTACAGACTGGGAGCAGAGTGGCTGGGGAGCAGCCAAGAAGAAAGAGACCTGGGGGTGCTGGTAGAGAGTAGCTGAAGATGAGGCAGCAGTGTGACCAGGTGGCCAACAGAGCCAATGGCATCCTGGCCTGTATCAGGAACAGTGTAGCCAGCAGGACAAGGGAGGTTATTCTGCCCCTGTGCTCAGCACTGCTCAGGCCACACTTTGAGTGCTGTGTCCAGTTCTGGGCCCCTCAATTCAAGAGAGATGTTGAGGTGCTGGAGCATGTCCAGAGAAGGGCAATGAAGCCGGTGAGAGACCTGGAGCACAAACCCTATGAGGGGAGGCTGAGGGAGCTGGGGGTGTGCAGCCTGCAGAAGAGGAGGCTCAGGGCAGACCTCATTGCTGTCTGCAACTACCTGAAGGGAGGCTGTAGCCAGGTGGGGTTGGTCTCCCAGGCAAGCAGCAACAGAACAAGGGGACACAGTCTCAAGTTGTGCCATGGGAGGTCTAGGCTGGATGTTAGGAGGAAGTTGTTGTCAGAGAGAGTGATTGGCATTGGAATGGGCTGCCCAGGGAGGTGGTGGAGTCACTGTCTCTGGAGGTGTTCAAGCAAAGCCTGGCTGAGGCACTTAGTGCCATGGTCTGGTTGACTGGATAGGGCTGGGTGCTAGGTTGGAGTGGATGATCTTGGAGGTCTCTTCCAACCTGGTTGATTCTATGCTTCTATGATGTCAGAGTGGGAATTCCATTTTGCCTGCCATAGGGATTCATTAAATTACAATTGCCAATAGTTATCTGTTAGTGACACTAATGAACATGGCTCTAAACAGTCTGAACTACAGCAGTCAAGAAGGGTTTTGTTTCTCTCTGAAATAACCTTTTTGGAAAGCTGCATATAAACCAGTGAGTCTTCTTAAAGCATCAGTAGCAGCACCTCTGAAATGAGAGGAATGACACTCAGGAGATGTGAGCTAGAGTCATCTCAGATGTAAATTGAAGGCTAAAGTGGGAACACACTCTACTTCATCTCTGATGGCAAAAGGAAGTACATTATGGCTGGATGAAGCTTGCTACAAGTAGTATACTGCTAAAGACACAGCTGACAAGAAACAAGCAGCAGGTTTTCAGGAAGCAGGTTTACAAACACGTGGAGCAAATAAGTACAGTGCAAACATCTGCTTCAGTCACACACTTGTTTCAATGTTAAGACTGTCAGGAGAGTGCTAGAACAGCTTCTTCAGCCAAGATTTCATATATGTAGTCATGCTTGGTGGAGAGAAATAGCCCAGGGATGTTAATTTTCCCCTGCCATTTGCTTATTATCAGCTTCTTCACAACAATGTGGGATCATTCAGATCTTAATTAGCTGGAAAAATGACATCTCTTATTTAAACAGAAAAATCATTACAGCCCATTACTCCCCAAAAGCAGAATCAAACCAAAAGTGTTTTGTTGTTAAAAAGTACTCACCCTGATGTTTTAGTTGGGGGCATCATTAATAAACCTGAGTCAAAGACGTGGTATAGGCAGCAGAGTGTGTTCCTCAGTCTGCACTGATTAGCCCACAGCTTGAGAAGTCATCAGTTAACACTGCAAACAGTAAGCAGAAAATAATTGATTGTTAGTAGCTTATGCTAGAGTGAAGTTTGAGTGCCTGTGGTAATGATTTGGGAAGAGGAAAATACAATTGCTAACACTCAAAGTGAAAGAAGATGATCAAGTAGATGTTGAGAGAGATGCTGAGGTACTGGAACGTGTCCAGAGAAGGGCATCAAAGCTGGTGAGGGGCCTGGAGCACAAACCCTATAAGGAGAGGCTGAGGGAGCTGGGAGTGTGCAGCCTGCAGCAGAGGAGGCTCAGGGGGGACCTTACTGCTGTCTAAAATTACCTGAAGGGAGGCTGTAGCCAGGTGGGGTTGGTCTCTTCTGCCAGGCAATCAGCAACAGAACAAGGAGACACAGTCTCAAATTGTGCTGGGGCAGGCCTAGGCTGGATGTTAGGAGGTAGTTGTTGGCAGAGAGAGTGATTGGCATTGGAATGGGCTGCCCAGGGAGGTGGTGGAGTCACCGTCCCTGGAGGTGTTGAAGCAAAGCCTGACTGAGGCACTTAGTGCCATGGTCTGGTTGACTGGCTAGGGCTGGGTGCTAGGTTGGCCTGGATGATCTTGGTGGTCTCTTCCATCCTGGCTGATCCTCAGTAGAGCCACAGCTTAAAAGAACATCAGGTCAGTAACTCGTACAGCTACACAAAATTTGGAATGTTGCACAGGTGCTGTAGTTTTGCTTGGGAAACAGTTGGATAAATCTGATTGTTCCTGAGAAGTGCAGAGTATCCAGTTCTGCAGTCCCAGTTCTTCTTGTCTGTGTCCTAAAAAGCCCTTAACGACCATCCCAGGCACTACTTCACTATGCCGTTCCCACAGGCACATTCTTGTCTTCTCAGCTGCTGTTTGCCACACAGAGCAGGGTTGATTCCTAATCTACAAAGCAAAACATCTAACACTGTTTGCCACACAAGACACTTCCCTGAAGTCCACTTCACTTGCAATGCCAAATAGCAAAATCCAAGCTAATTTAGAAATCCTCCAAGCAGAAATGATTTTCCTTGCCATTAGGAGGCACTTTTATGTTTCCCTGATGCAGATGTCTTAACTTCTTATAAGAGCTTTGAATATTTCATATCATCAATAATATGTCTGACTGTGAAACCTCTTTTCTTAATGCTTATGTGTCATCATAGAAGTAATTTTCAAGCCTGGTATAGGATCCTAAGGCAAATGATCACAGCTTGGCTGTTAAGTAAAAACATCTCAATTAAATGGGTACAGATCTACTATTAATTGATAGAACAGAATCATAGAATCAACCAGGTTGAAAGAGACCTCCAAGTTCACCCAGCCCAACCTAGCACCCAGCCCTGTCAACTGGACCATGGCACTAAGTGCCTCATCCAGGCTTTTCTTCAACACCTCCAGGGATGGGGACTCTACCACCTCCCTGAGCAACCAACTCCGGGCTCTCACCACTCTCATGCTGAACAACTTCCTCCTCATCTCCAGCTTTGCTTCATTCCCCCCAGTCCTGTCACTCCATTCCAATGCCAATCACTCTCTCTAGGAAGAACTTAGAATCATAGAATCAGTCAGGGTTGGAAGGGACCACAAGGATCATTCAGTTCCAACCCCCCTGCCATGGCCAGGGACACCCTACCCTAGAGCAGGCTGCACACAGCCTCAGCCAGCCTGGCCTGAAACACCTCCAGGGATGGGGCCTCAACCACCTCCCTGGGCAACCCATTCCAGCCTCTCACCACTCTCATGCTCAACAACTTCCTCCTCACCTCCAGCCTGAACCTACCCACCTCCAGCTTTGCTTCATTCCCCCTAGGCCTGTCACTCCCTGGTAGCTTAAAAAGTCCCTCCCCAGATATTCTGTAGCCTCCCTTCAGCTACTGGAAGGCCACAATGAGGGCACAACTTGAGGCTGTGTCCCCTTGTTCTATTGATGCATCTTTTACAATAAATGAACGAAAGGAAATGTAGCAGCCCCAAGTTCTGAAGAGTCACAGATACACTCTTCTGTCATGGGATCTGGAAAGATATTGGCCATTTTCAATATTTTTGCTTGATTTTAAATGCTAGAAAGTGACAAAGTTGAATTTCCCAGGTGATGTGTGTCACCGTCCCTGGGGCACTTCAAGGCAAGGTTGGACGTGGCACTTGGTGCCATGGTCTGGCCTTGAGCTCTGTGGTAAAGGGTTGGACTTGATGATCTGTGAGGTCTCTTCCAACCCTGATGATACTGTGATACATCCTAACATACCCCAGCACTGCTGAAGTCTTCAGGTACGTGCTAGTGCAACTGCGTGCTGTATCTAGCAGTAAAACATGTTGTTCTATTCTTACAGGGGGATCCAGGAGAAGAAGGGCCCCCAGGTCCTCCTGGAGCTGTTGGAACTCCACTGCTTCCTATCAAAGGTGATGTCCAGTTTTGAACAGTCTTTCTGCTGTAAAAAGGGTGCAGAACCTGTTTTGCTAAGGTGCTTGAGTGTAGTCACGAAGAATTAGGAAGAGATCCTCAAGTATACTCCTAGTGGCCACATCCTTTGTGTGTCTCACTGATCACTGGAACTATGTCAGACATACAATCTGCAGGTAAGTGTGTGTCTGAAAGACCTTCACACATACAGTCCCAGCTACTTCTGCAGGACTATCCCTAGTTACTGAGCCTAAATGTATTTAGGAAGCAGCTATGAAAAATAAACTGGTGCTAGGTAAGGGATGACAAATAAGAAATCCAGCCTTCTCACTGCAGTTCCAAAGTCCTGCTTCCAAAATGGCCACAAAACACAGCTTTTAGACTACAGTTAGGCTTCCTGTCACATAGTGGAGGTGATCTGGTACTCCTGGAACTAGCATTCCCAGTAAAATACCTGGCAGTCTTACTACCTTCCTACCCAAACCTCAAGCTGTGGTTTTATATCCCAGCAGCCTTAATCCTGACCTTTACCATCTAGTTTGTGAAAAGATGTGTGCTAGTTCCTATTGCTTAGCAGGAGGCAGTAGGCAAGAAACAGGCCAGCTGCCTGCTAGGGATTTGTTTTGGCATCTCACACATGAGGAACCTGCACTGTAAGATTTTCACAGAATCAAGCAGGTTGGAAGAAACCTCCAAGATCAGCCAGTCCAACCTAGCACCCAGCCCTGGCCAGTCAATCAGACCATGGCACTAAGTGCCTCATTCAGTCTTTGCTTCAACACCCCCAGGGATGGCGACTCCACCACCTCCCTGGGCAGCCCATTCCAATGCCAATCACTCTCTCTGTGAGGAACTTCCTCCTAACATCCAGCCTAGACCTCCCTCAGCACAACTTGATACTCTGTCCCCTTGTTCTGTTGCTGCTTGCCTGGCAGAAGAGACCAACCCCACCTGGCTGCAGCCTCCCTTCAGGTAGTTGTAGACAGCAATGAGGTCTGCCCTGAGCCTCCTCTTCTGCAGGCTGCACACCCCCAGCTCCCTCAGTCTCTCCTCATAGGATTTGTGTTCCAGGCCCCTCACCAGCTTTGTTGCCCTGCTCTGGACACCTTCCAGCACCTCAACATCTCTCTTGAATTGAGAAGCCCAGAACTGGACACAGCACTCAAGGTGTGGCCTGACCAGTGCTGAGTACAGGGGCAGAATAACCTCCCTTGTCTTGCTGCCCACACTGTTCCTGAACCAGGCCAGGATGCCATTGGTTCTCTTGGCCACCTGGGCACACTGCTGCCTCATCTTCAAATACTCTCTACCAGTACCCTCAGGTCACTCTCTGCCTGGCTGCTCTCAGCCACTCTGACCCCAGCCTGTAGTGCTGCTTGGGGTTGTTGTGGCCAAAGTGCAGAACCCTGCACTTGGCCTTGTTCAGTCTCATCCCATTGGCCTCTGCCCACCCATCCAGCCTGGCCAGGTCCCTCTGCAGGGTTCTCCTACCCTCCAAAAGATCCACACCTGCTCCTGTCCTCATGTCCTCTGCAAGCTTATTGATGCTGTACTCAATTCCATGCTCCAGATCATCAATAAATATGTTGAACAGGACTGTGACCAGCACTGATCCTTGGGGCACACCACTACTGCCAGCTGCCAACTAGACGTGGCAGGATTTTAAAAGAGAACTTCTCATAAATTTTATTTCTAGTCCTGCAAATGCTCATTGCTAATTTGGAAGTAAGTTGTAACACAAGCTCAGCTCAGCAGAACATCCCCATCAGAATTATAGAATGGTCTGGGTTGGAAGTGACCCCCAAAACTCTATCTAGTCCAATCCCCTGTGCAGTAAGCAGGGACATCCTCAACTACTGCAGGTTGCCTGGAGCCCTGTTGAGCCTCACCTTGAATAGAGATGTTGAGGTGCTGGAATGTGTCCAGAGAAGGGCAACAAAGCTGGTGAGGGGCCTGGAACACAAACCCTATGAGGAGAGGCTGAGGGAGCTGGGGGTGTGCAGCCTGCAGAAGAGGAGGCTCAGGGCAGAGCTCATTGCTGTCTACAGCTACCTGAAGGGAGGCTGTAGCCAGGTGGGGTTGGTCTCTTCTCCCAGGCAACCAGCAATAGAACAAGGGGACACAGCCTCAAGTTGTGCTGGGGGAGGTCTAGGCTGGATGTTAGGAGGAAGTTGTTGTCAGAGAGAGTGATTGGCATTGGAATGGGCTGCCCAGGGAGGTGGTGGAGTTGCTGTCCCTGGAGGTGTTCAAGCAAAGCCTGGATGAGGCACTTAGTGCCATGGTCTGGTTGACTGGCTAGGGCTGGGTGCTAGGTTGGACTGGATGATCTTGGTGGTCTCTTCCAAGCTGGTTGATTCTATTCTATTCTAGTCTAGTCTAGTCTAGTCTATTCCATTCTATTCTATTCTATTCTATCTCCAGGAACAGGGCCCCAGCTACCTCCCAGGTCAACCTGTTGCAGTGTTCAAGATAGGAGCTTCAGCCAAAATTCAAGTGAATGTTTCCTTTTGGCTATGTAATTGCAATTTAAAACCACATTCAGTATAGCAATTTAGAAAATATATATTTTTTTAAATTCAGGTAATTTCAACTTGAATGATCCCAAAATGACCTCCCCTAAACTCACTGCCAAATGTTTGTAACATGAGTGGCACATTTATTTTAAACTCTACTTATTCTGGACCAACACATCTTGACTTCTGAAATATGTGACACAAAGAGACTGCTGTGGAGGGATAAAGAGTCAAAACTGTGCCCACAAAATGGAAGGAATCCATGAAAAAGGAACTGAATCCTCCCCCCCCCTAAAACTAAATTGTTCCACGTTTAGAAATGGTTCATAAAGACAACAGAAGTTACTGTGGTTTACTTTCATGGAGCTCAAAACTTACCATTTTTGGTTGCAGTTTAATTTAGATGTAAGCTGTCAGTGGCATAAGGTGTTCAGTTCATGTGTGGTTATGATTCTGTGCAGGTCCACAAGGAGATCCTGGATTTCCAGGTCCTGCTGGTGATATGGGGTCAGTTGGACCAATCGGTCCTGCAGGCCTGCTGGGAAGACCAGGACACGATGGAACAAGTAAGACAAGTAGGGGACAAAGGATGAACTATATATGGATAGGAAAGAAAGCAGCTAAAAGGAAACTGTTCTTTGTTCTTTCATGGTGTTTGTCACCAACACAGCAAGGACTTGAGCTCTGCAGAGAGTTCAATAAGAACATTAGTTCGGCACTTGGTGCCCCAAAAAGAACCCAAATGATCCAAACAGAACATTAGGACTTAGCAGAAAAGAAACAGAAGCCCAAGCAGAATGCTGCCACAAGCTGTAAAACCATGGTTTTACTTCTGGATCTGGAGTGTTGTCCTCCAAAGTTCTGTTCTCCATCTCAAAACATAGAAAGGAAATTGATAAGGATGACTTTGCTCTGTGTAAGGAATGAGAATATTTGAGATGTCTGAAACAGATTTAATAGGGAGGAGGAAAAGAAGGACTTTTGAAGGTTTAAAGCAGAAACTTCTTTTCCTGAGGATCCTGGGAAACCTAGAGATTTAGATGTAAGCTTTTGTTACACAGAAGCTCTTCTTCAGACAGTTCTGAATGCTCTGTCATTTGCTCCTTAATACACTGTAGTAATGGTTACTGTGAAGCTTTATGGACCATGGACCATTTTTTCTCTAGGTCTGCCTGGCCTACCAGGAGTGAGTGGGGCACCAGGACCTCAAGGTTTTCCAGGTGACCCTGGTTTCCCTGGAACAGGTGAACCAATCCCAGGAAGACCTGGATATCCTGGACCACCAGGTTTACCAGGACAGCCAGGAAGACAAGGACTACCTGGACTACCCAGTAGGTTCAGCAGCACTTATATGTTGAGCCTATTATTCTGCACATGAATAGATCCATTGCTTTTGTTAGTCCTACCAACAAAAATTAGAGGTCAGAAATAGATTTTAACAGATATATGAAACTTTTTGCATGGTGTGTAAAACTTCAGCCCCCATTACAAGAAGGATGTGGAGATGCTGGAGTGTGTCCAGAGAAGGGCCACAAGGATGCTTGGAGGGCTGCAGCAGCTCTGCTATGAGCACAGACTGAAAGAGTTGGGGCTGTGCAGTCTGGAGACGAGGAGGCTCCCAGGTGACTTTCTTGTGGCCTTTTGGTATCTGAAGTGGGCTAAAAAAAAGCTGTGGAGGGATTTTTTAGGCCATCAGGGAGTGACAGGACTGGGGGAAATGGAGCAAAGCTGGAGGTGGGTAGGTTCAGACTGGATGTGAGGAGGAAGTTGTTGAGCATGAGAGTGGTGAGAGGCTGGAATGGGTTGCCCAGGGAGGTGGCTGAGGCCCCATGGCTGGAGGTGTTTAAGGCCAGGCTGGCTGAGGCTGTGTGCAGCCTGCTCTAGGGTAGGGTGTCCCGGGGCATGGCAGGGGGGTTGGAACTGGCTGCTCCTTGTGGTCCCTTCCAGCCCTGACTGATTCTACAACTCTATGTTCTTCCTACTGTTCATCAGTGAGATTGTCATGGTCTTCCAGATGTTTGGAAAGCACAAAGTAACATGTATCAAAAATGTCCCTAAAACATATCATCTGAAGTCAAAACCACAGCAGACTGGGGAGAAAACCCAAATCCTTTAGTAAAGAAACAAGAGTCAGAGTTCTCAAGCGGGAAAATGGAAGAAGTGATGGCAATGAAAAAAACATGTGCCAGCAGGATCTCCAGGCAGACTGACTCCTGTAGTGTGATCCTGTCGCTTGGACAGATGGGCAGAGTCCAAGGGGATGGTGTTCAATAGCTCCAAGTGCAGGGTGCTGCACTTTGGCCACAGCAACCCCATGCAGAGATACAGGCTGGGGTCGGAGTGGCTGAGAGCAGCCAGACAGAGAGGGATCTGGGGGTGCTGATTGATACCCACCTGAACATGAGCCAGCAGTGTGCCCAGGTGGCCAAGAGAGCCAGTGGCATCCTGGCCTGCATCAGGAATGGTGTGGTCAGCAGGAGCAGGGAGGTCATTCTGCCCCTGTACTCTGCACTGGTTAGACCACACCTTGAGTCCTGTGTTCAGTTCTGGGCCCCCCAGTTTAGGAGGGACATTGAGATGCTTGAGCGTGTCCAGAGAAGGGCGACGAGGCTGGGGAGAGGCCTTGAGCACAGCCCTACGAGGAGAGGCTGAGGGAGCTGGGATTGGTTAGCCTGGAGAAGAGGAGGCTCAGGGGAGACCTTATTGCTGTCTACAACTACCTGAGGGGAGGTTGTGGCCAGGAGGAGGTTGCTCTCTTCTCTCAGGTGGCCAGCACCAGAACAAGAGGACACAGCCTCAGGCTGTGCCAGGGGAGATTTAGGCTGGAGGTGAGGAGAAAGTTCTTCCCTGAGAGAGTCATTGGACACTGGAATGGGCTGCCCGGGGAGGTGGTGGAGTCGCCGTCCCTGGAGCTGTTCAAGGCAGGATTGGACGTGGCACTTGGTGCCATGGTCTGGCCTTGAGCTCTGTGGTAAAGGGTTGGACTTGATGATCTGTGAGGTCTCTTCCAACCTTGGTGATACTGTGATACTTCATGAGATTTTGGGCTTTTCATGTGAGGAGAACAAGAAAAGTGAGTGGAGAAGCCATGAGCTAAGCTGAGGAAACTGTCAGCCTGATCCATGCCAGCTGTACAATCTGCTTTTTCAAAGGTGTAATCTGTACCGAGAGAGGGCTCCCTGGAGGACCTGGAGCACAGGGTCAGACAGGCCTTCCAGGAAGAAAAGGTGCCAAAGGAGAAAAGGGTAAGGGTGCCTGGAGACCAACAATTCACACAGCAGATCTCTGCCACACCACTCCAGACCTAACTTTACAAAAACTTTAAGGTAACTTAAACTTAGGAAATTCAACAAGGCCAAGTGTAAGGTCCTGCACCTGGGTCAGCACAATCCCAAGCACAACTCCAGGCTGAGAGCAGCCCTGAGGAAAAGGCCCTGGGGGTCTGGGCTGGTGAAAAGCTCAACAGGAGCCTGCAGTGTGAGTGCAGCCCAGACAGCAACCTTGTGCTGAGCTGCAGCAAGAGCAGTGTGGGCAGCAGGGCAGGGGATATGATTCTGCCTCTTTACTCTGCTCTCTTGAGACCCCACCTGAAGTCCTGGGTGCAGTTCTGGAGCCCCCAGCACAAGAAGGACATGGAACTGTTGGAGCCAGTCCAGAGGAGGGCCACAAGGATGCTGAGAGGGCTGCAGCAGCTCTGCTATGAGGACAGGCTACAAGAGCTGGGGCTCTTCAGCCTAGAGAAGGCTTCAAGGAGACCTTAGAGTGGCCTTCCAGTATCTGAAGGGGCCTACAGGAAGGCTGGGGAGAGACTATTGACAAGGTCCTGTAATGACAGGACAAGGGGGAATGGGTTTAAACTGGCAGAGGGGAGATTGGAAGTAGATGTTAGGAAAAGGTTCTTTGGAGTGAGGGTGGTGAGACACTGGCACAGGTTGCCCAGGGAGGCTGTGGCTGCTCCCTGCCTGGAGGTGTTCAAGGCCATGTTGGATAAGGCCTTGAGCAACCTGTTCTAGTGGGAGGTGTCCCTGCCTATGGAACTGGATGATCCTTGAGGTCCCCTCCAACCTAAACCATTCTATGATCTTAATTTACATGGTCTGCAAGATACAGAGTTCCCATCTGCCTATGGCAGGGGGTTGGAAATGGATGATCCTTGAGGTCCCTTCCAACCTAAACCCATTCTATGAACTTAGAGACTAAGACCTATCAGACTGAGGAGTTAAATGGCCTGTTGGCACTGGGACTTTTAGCTAGAGTCATGCAATTCCTCTGCACCATAAAAAGGCTGCTGTGCTTCACTCCTGTGACAGCCATCATGAGATAAAATGGTCTGTGCACAGTTCAAAGGAGAGCAGTGTTGTTTTTGGAGAATTAATTTTGCAGCTGTTTCAATGTAACTTTGACCTATTTGCACAGGAAATCAAGGCCTCTGCTCATGCACTGCTGGTCCTCCTGGTCCCCGTGGTGTGCAAGGACCTCCAGGTACTCCAGGAAAGAAAGGACAAATGGGATACCCTGGAAGACATGGAGAAAAGGGTGACCCAGGCTTATCTGGTGTAATTGGATCTCCAGGGCATCCTGTGAGTGGTTTTCATGAGCTTCAGCACAGAAGTAGCATCAGGTTGTCACTTAAAGCAGTAGAGAAACTGCCCTGGAAAGTTATCTGCAGGTTTTTTCTACTTTTGCTTATCACAATCTTGTTGGAGGATCATTTTATCAGTTTCTGATCTCTCTTGCAGCAGTGAGCAGTTTGACACCGAGAGACAGGATCTCATGCTGTGTTTGTGGGGATGTCAGGAGGCCTAGGAAAGCTGGATTTGCTCTGACTTGTTCTTTTAGTTTTGAATACTCATTGTTTGCCCTGAAAAGATTCTAAATGCACAAATTGCTCCAGTGAAGCTGAGCTTGGTGTCATCTGCAAACTTGCTTAGGTGTACTCCTCTGAGAAGAGGAGACTCAGGGGTGACCTCATTGCTGTCTACAACTACCTGAAGGGAGGCTGTAGCCAGGTGGGGTTGGTCTCTTCTGCCAGGCAAGCAGCAATAGAACAAGGGGACACAGTCTCAAGTTGTGCCAGGGCAGGTCTAGGCTGGATGTTAGGAGGAAGTTGTTGTTAGAGAGAGTGATTGGCATTGGAATGGGCTGCCCAGGGAGGTGGTGGAGTCACCATCCCTGGAGGTGTACAAGCAAAGCCTGGATGAAGCACTTGGTGCCATGGTCTGGTTGACTGGCTAGGGCTGGGTGCTAGGTTGGAGTGGATGATCTTGGAGGTCTCTTCCAACCTGCCTGATTCTATGATTCATTGTCTGTATCACTGATGAACAGATTGAACAGCACTTGTCCCACTTAAATGAGAAACAAGGACAAAGTCATCAGTTTGGAAAGAAATAATGCAATCTGATACAGAAGTGTTTTGGTCTAGATAGACTTCTTCCATTTCCCTGCTGTTTGCTTGCCACACACCTCCTTTTGCTTTTCAAACACTAATAACTGCTGACTGACAATGTGCAGATCTAGATATTTTCACAAGCACTCACTGCTAGTTTCAGACACTCTCAGAACTTCTGTCTTACACATGTCATGATTTACAGTCACTTCAGAAGTTGTGCTTTCTCCACCTGTTTCTTAATAAAAGATGCTTAGTGAAAAATTGCAGCACAGGAGATTCCACCTCAACACAAGGGGGAACTTCTTTATTCTAAGGGTCACAGAGCACTGGCACAGGCTCCCCAGAGAGGTTGTGGAGTCTCCTTCTCTGGAGCCTTTCAAGGCCTGTCTGGATGTGTTCCTCTGTGATCTGTGTTAGATAGTATTGTCCTGCTCTGGCAGGGGGGGTTGGACTTGATGATCTCCTTGGGTCCCTTCCAACTCCTAACATCCTGTGAGCCTGTGATGCTGAATCACAAGGAGACAAGGTAAATAACACCCCAGTTTTCCAGCCTTATTGGCTTTTTAGTTCATCGGAAATCCTTTGGGGGAAATGTATTCACCTCTGCATCCTATTGCAAGATCAGACCTTCACCAGTGATGAGATACAAACTATAGTCTGCTTGGAGAGCTGAGAGCCCAAGTTAGTGTGAAAATACAGAAAAGTACTTCTTTTCCTCTCTAAACCTGTCAAGTCATAAACCCTTCTGCCAATACCCAGTATCTAACTGGACAGAGATGACATTTTTTATTGGGAGATTGATAAGCTTTGACTCACAAGAAAAGAAAAAGCATCACTTACCTTTGCCACCACATTCCCTTCTGGGACAACAGCCCCATCCACCAAGCTCCAGAGATCCTGTCCTGCAGAGCCTCAGGGAATTGCAGGTCGAAGGCTGCAGTGGGAAGCATTTGTGACTCGTTTGCATCTTCCTCTTTCTGCATTCACAGCCATGTGCAGCCACAGACTCAGTTCTTCTAGTGTTGGAATTTCTTGCTGCTGTGTCTGTGCATTTGGGAGAATGAAGTTGCAAAGGGCAAGCACTATTCAGATGCCTATTAACAGAGATCAAGAGAGAGAAGGTTTTGTCTTTTGGGCCTGCTACTCTAACTGGCCTGGTTTTTTGAAACAATACAAAAGCAAGAGGTAGTTATTTAATTCCCCCCTGTGATGGTTTGGGAGTTACTTGCCCTCCCACTCTTATGAGTGGCTGGAAGTTAAGAAATGAAGCTTCATATTTACAGCTTAGCACAAGCTGCAAGCAGGTATTTACCATATTTACAGCTATAGACAGAATTAGACAAGTTAAAAGTAATCCACAAACACAACAGCTCTCCCAGACACCAGAGTCCAAATACCTCTGATTCCATCCAAACCAGGTGGTCCTTGATCACCAAGAGAAGCACTATCAGGACATCTTCCCCTAGGTCCACTGGGTCCAGCTGGGCCTCTTCTACCTAAAGGATGACATTTTCCACAGAGAACTCAAACACTCAACCAGAGCAAACCAAACAAACCCCAGGATGTTTTCCAGGTGACAGAAGCAAGTTACTAACTTGCTGCCAGGTGAAGCCATGGAGCTAGCCTGTGCTCTCACTTGTCCCCTGAGCACAGCAGTGCTTAGCTTAGTGCAGGCAGCTTGTAAAATGTGTCCTTCCTTCTGTGAAGTCTGCTGAACCTCAAGGCTGCATCCTCACAGGCTGGCAGCTGCCACAAGCACCTGCCTTGGCCCAGATTACAACAGTGGGATGTGATTGTTTGAGAGTTACCTGCCCTCCCTCTCTTATGAAATCACCCAGACTAGGCTCAGCTGGCTGGAGGTTAAGGAATGAAGCTTCATCTTTACAGCTTAGCACAATATACAAGCAGATAGTTGCAATCTATACAGCTATAGACAGAAATAGACAAGTTAAAAGTAATCCAGAAACACAACAGCCCTCCAGAGTCCCCAGGAGGGGCTCCCAACCACCCTTCCACCTTCTTTCCCTGCCTCTATCTTACCCAGAGTTTGCCTTATGTGCAAGATGAGGTTGGAGGATCAGCAGCAAAGGGGAGGTTAGAAGTAGGATTAGTTACACAGAAGCAGCCCAGGGCACCTCTGTGACAGAGACACACAACTGACTGTCCTGCTCTGTCTTATCTATGTTTGTGTTCTTGTTCTTAGCCATCTCAGCAAGCCTATGAGTGCAGCAGACATCACCACTGTTTCCTTTTCACAGCCTAGCATCTTTCTCATTAAAATACTCCAGTTTGCCTCAAACTAGCACACCCCCTCAAGTCCCACACTGATTCCTTGCTGGAGATAACTGACACCTTTTTATTAATGGCTTGTCCTTTTCTTTTGGGCAATGGTAAGGGGATACCTGGTTCTGCTGGACAACATGGTGAAAAAGGAGAGAAGGGTGATCCAGGAAGAGTTAGAATAAAAGGTAAATGCACATTTTGTCATTAGCAATTTTGTTTCCTATACAATGCCTAGGCAGTAGCAGGAGCAAAACTATCTTCATCTACTGTTTAGTAAAGTCATTAGCTCAGTAAGTTACTGAAGCCTAGAGATCATGTATGTCCAAACTGCTTTCTTGGTACCAACCCATTATTTTTCTTCTTAAACACAAACTCAGCACAGTGTTCTGCAGATTTAGTCACAAAACAGTTTGAACAGCTTGTTATTAATGCTAAAACCCAACTTCCAATGTCATGTGATTGACAGGATCCAGGGTTCTGGATTAGGATTCTGCCTAAGCAGAATACAGTTGCTGTGAATGTATGACTAAATATTCTTGCACAGAAGCCCCATCCTGAAGTGTCATATGGTAGTATCCCAGCTCTTACCTCTGCTTCAACTACCAACAACCTTCTTGTGAAAAACTCTTGAGATTCCTGCTCCTGCTACTAAAAATCACTCTTAACCAGGCTCTAAAGAGAAATGATAGGCTGCCAGTTGCATTCTTGTCATTAAATAGTTCACAGGTACAGCTAGGATGTGAACAAGCAAAAGAACAGAGGACAACAAATTACAGTGACCTAATGGCAAAGTCTGGTTAGAAATGCTAAACTATTTATTCAGACTATCTAGTTAGAAGTGCTAAACTATTTATCCAGACACCAAAAAATCTCCACCTTACTGTTAGTGATTAGTTAGCTATGAGTGCCTATGCCTGCTCACAGGTACAGTTATGGTTTGAAAAAGCAAAGGAAACAGAGAACAACAAATTACAGTGACCTAATGGCAAAGTCTGGTTAGAAATGCTAAACTATTTATCCAGACACCAAAAAATCTCCACCTTACTGTTAGTGATTAGTTAGCTATGAGTGCCTGTGCCTGCTCACAGGTACAGTTATGGTTTGAAAAAGCAAAGGAAACAGAGAACAACAAATTACAGTGACCTAATGGCAAAGTCTGGTTAGAAATGCTAAACTATTTATTCAGACTAAAACTTCTCCACCTTACTGTTAGTGATTAGTTAGCTATGAGTGCCTGTGCCTGCTCACAGGTACAGTTATGGTTTGAAAAAGCAAAGGAAACAGAGAACAACAAATTTTACAGTGACCTAATGGCAAAGTCTGGTTAGAAATGCTAAACTATTTATTCAGACAAAAACTTCTCCACCTTACTGTTAGTGATTAGTTAGCTATGAGTGCCTGTGCCTGCTCACAGGTGCCTGTGCCTGCTCACAGAAGGTTGATAGGTTGGACTGGATGATCTTGGAGAGCTCTTCCAACCTGGTTGATTCTATGATTCTGTTATTCTATTCTTCTACTGAACCCCATAGAGTCTTTAATCAAGTAAGTTTTTGTAATGGGGAGGAGCCCAAAGCATTAATCCTGGACCCAAGCATGCTATATGTTATAAAATTTTGGAGATTTGGTCCATCTGTCCTTAACATTTGGGGTGGGCTAACTAAAATGTATTACCAGAGCTTGTTTGTGTAGCTATTCTCATAGCTCGTGAGAGCAGACAATATTAATGGCCTGAGCACTGTACTGAGAATCAAGATACAGATATGAAGCCTCTAATGATACACAAATAATTATAAGTAGCAGCTGAGTGTTTCTCAGTCTGCATAAATATTTGGCTTTGGTTTTCCACTGTTATCTATTATTTTTCTTACAGTTATGATTTGAAAAAGCAAAAGAGGAGGCTCAGGGGTGACCTCATTGCTGTCTACAACTACCTGAAGGGAGGCTGTAGCCAGGTGGAGTTGGTCTCTTCTCCCAGGCAACCAGCAATAGAACAAGGGGACACAGTCTCAAGTTGTGCCAGGGGAGGTCTAGGCTGGATGTTAGGAGGAAGTTGTTGGCAGAGAGAGTGATTGGCATTGGAATGGGCTGCCCAGGGAGGTGGTGGAGTCGCTGTCCCTGAAGGTGTTGAAACAAAGCCTGGCTGAGGCACTTAGTGCCATGGTCTGGTTGACTGGATAGGGCTGGGTGCAAGGTTGGACTGGATGATCTTTGAGGTCTCTTCCAACCTGGTTGATTCTATGATTGTAAGAAAGAGAGAACAACAAATTAGAGCAATCTGATGGCAAAGTCTAGTTAGAAATGCTAAACCATTTATTCAGACAAAAACATCTCCATCTTACTGTTAGTGATTAGTTAGCTACGAGCACCTGTGCCTGCTCACAGGTACTGGAGCAGGGCAAAACACTGTTTCATTTGCAAAGGATTTCTTGACAACAAAATGAATCTTTGAGTTAGAACAGACTTATTGTCCTTGATGCAAAACCTCCATTTTCATAACTACCAGACAAAGAAAAGCATGGGTAAAAGAAGAAAAACCTTTGGGGAACATGGATGCAAATACCATAATGCATTGCTATGTCCTTCCTGCACTGAAACCATGAATAAAACTCATTTCCACAGCAAAAGATTTTCACTCTGGTTGAACACAAGCCACATTCTTGTGGTGCCTGTAAACATGTCTTTTACAGAGACCAAGTTGTTCCAGGAGGTGTCCAGCTACATACTGCCTCCCTAAGCCTAAGATACCTCGTTAAGGCAATGGGAATTCAAGCAGTAGAAGTGATCATACAGGTGTGATGAATGCTTACCCAGTAGTTACCTGGGCAGAGATAAAACCTTCAGAACTTACTGCAAATATTACACTTCTTTCTTTTTTAATTGTTTTAAGGAATAAAAGGAGAAAGAGGTCCTGCTGGGGCTCCAGGATTCCCAGGCCAAAGAGGTAATGATGGCAGAGATGGAGAACTAGGATTGCCTGGGGAAAAAGGAAATGAGGTAATGTTTGACTGTCTCAGATGGGTTGTTTTTTTCCATTTCAGATAACATTGTGTTATGAAATGTGCTGTGTAGTGAAGAGGATACCATTTCATTCCAAATTCCTAGCACATTAATCACTTCTATCACTTTATGTCAGCCAAGATAAAAAAAAAACATGTAGCTTTTATCAACCAAAAACTTAATTCTTTGGAAGTGTTACTGCTTAGTTTGGTATTCCTGAATTGCTGCATTTACTGTGTGCCAGTATTATGGGATTAGGAAGGGAAAAAAAACTTTACAGAATTCTATATCCCTTGTTCCTAATGTTTTCCAACACTTAAAATCATAGAATCAGTCAGGGTTGAAAGGGACCAAAGGATCATCTAGTTCCAACCCCCCTGCCATGCCCAGGGACACCCTACCCTGCATCAAGATGGCTACAGCCTCATCCAGCCTGGCCTTAAACACCTCCAGGCATGGGGCCTCAACCACCTCCCTGGGCAACCCATTCCAGCCTCTCACCACTCTCATGCTGAAAAACTGCCTCCTTACATCCAGACTGACTCTCCCCACCTCCAGCTTTGCTCCATTCCCCCCACTCCTGGCACTCCCTGACAGCCTAAAAAGTCCCTCCCCAGCTTTTTTGGAGGCCCCCTTCAGCTACTGGCAGGCCACAAGAAGGTCACCTGGGAGCCTCCTCTGCTCCAGACTGCACAGCCCCAACTCTTTCAGTCTGTGCTCACAGCAGAGCTGCTGCAGCCCTCTGAACATCCTCCTGGCCCTGCTCTGGACACACTCCAGCATCTCCACATCCCTCTTGTAATAGGGACTCCAGAACTGGATGCAGTACTCCAGGTGGGGTCTCAACAGAGCAGAGTAAAACTACTGATATCATCCATATAGGCACTTAATTGTGGAGGAGTAGTTTCTGTGGAGGAGTAATTTCTTCTGGTTAGGAGGAAGTTCTTCACAGAGAGTGTGATTGGCATTGGAATGGGCTGCCCAGGGAGATAGTAGAGTCACCATCCTTGGAGGTGTTCAAGAAGAGCCTGGCTGAGGCACTTAGTGCCATGGTCTAGTTGACTGGCTAGGGCTGGGTGCTAGGTTGGACTGGATGATCTTGGAGGTCACTTCCAACCTGGTTGATTCTATGATACTACAGATAATTCTCTATGACAGCTCTTGATAATCAAAGAGAGGAAAACTGTCATGTCTTTTCATTTCTTATCAGTGAATTCTTCCTTTTAGGGTGACTCTGGAGTATCACTGCTGGGTGATAAAGGATTTCCTGGAGTCCCAGGACTTCCTGGGATAAAAGGACAGCCAGGATTGCCTGGTTTGGGATTTCCTGGCCCTCCAGGCATCAGAGGTAGTCCCGGAGATGTTGGTGATACAGGTAGTGTTGGACCACCTGGTCCAAAGGGCCAGAAAGGTAATTCTGCATGCTTACTTTAAAAGCCAAATAAAAACAATGCACATTTCCTAGCATCCACTACTCTTTGATATGCATGTGTTAGTCACTTACAGTGAGAACTGTGGCAAACTCAGTGGTCATGTGAAGTACAGCCACTGAGAAGGCCCATACTACCAGTTTATAGCAGCAGATACTGATGAAAACACCAGCTGCCAGGTGCTTTACACCTGCAAAATGCCACTTGCAGGTTACCAGAGGAATTACTTTCTTGGATAAAGAATATCCCTGAGTGTAAGGATTTGCAAGGAAATGCTTTTGTGCTGAAGGAACAGGACAATACAACTCCTGCTTAAGGCTTGGTCTGCTTTTTGGTTATAAAATATCCCAACTGAAATAGAAATAGCTACACTGATAGCAGTATCTGTGAGGCAGAAATGTGCCTGGGATTGAGATGAAAATGCTATTTCTTTCTTGCAGCAGAGGGACAGATGTCTGTGGAAAGTGAGAACATGAATCTGTCCTTACAGCATACAACTGTGTGGCAGCAATTCAGAGAGTTATCAATATTCTCTAGAAAGAAGTGTTGAGAAAAATGCATCTTAAGATCTCCTATCAGTAATACATAAATGATGTGCATCAAAAGTCCTTTCTCTCTACTCTTGCACATCTAGTTGGTTAGTTCTACAGAAGTATTACAGTAAGTGCTCAGACAGTGCTCACAAAGACAGCTTCTTTATCCCTCTTGCTTCAGGTGAGACTGTCTGCATTACTTCACCATACCCTGGAAGTCCAGGTCCCCCAGGATTTAAAGGTGTTCAAGGTATGTTCACAGATGGGAGCATCACACAATGTTAGGGGTTAGAAGTGACCTTGAAAGATCACCTAATCCAACCCCTCTGCCAGAGCAGAACCACCTAGAGTGGGTCCCACAGAAATGTGTTAGGTGAGTTTTGAATGTCCCCAGAGAAGGAGACTCCACAACCTCTCTGGAGAGCCTGTTCCAGTGTTTTGTCACCCTCACAGTGAAAAAGCTTTTCCTTATCTTCATGTGGAACCTCCTTTGCTCCTGCTTGCACCCACCACCTCTTGTCCTGTCACTGAATGTCACTCAGCAGAGACTGACTCCATTCTCCAGACACTTACTCTCAGTCTCCTCTTCTCCAAGCTAGAGCCTCAGTTCCCTCTTAAGGCTGGTGTTCAACTCCCTTCATCATCTTTGTGGCTCTGCAATGGACTCTTTCAAGCAGTTCCCTGAGGCCCTTCTTGAACTGAGGGGCCCAGAACTCTTTAAGGGAAATGGAGCTTTAAGTTGATAATTAAAAGAAGAAGCTATCCTAAAAAGATAAACTGTGCTAGATTTCCATCAGTCTAAAACTGCAAATAGCCAGGAACAGAATCATCTGAAGGAATAAAGCAGTGCAGTTTGTACCATAAAATGGTGTGCAGGCTGCCTCCAGAGCAGGTAGCTTGAAACTCTGCCCTGCCTTGATTGGAATGCATGGGAGAGTCTGTAAAACAGACAGATGGGTGGAGCTGGCTGAGATCTAAGGTAGAGGAGAAGAAAAGGTATGAAGCAAAGATATAGAATCAGCCAGGGTTGGAAGGGAGCACAAGGATCATCTAGGTCCAACCCCCCTGCAGTGGCCAGGGACACCCTATCCTAGATCAAGCTGCCCAGAGCCCCACGCAGCCTGGCCTTAAACACCTCCAGGGATGGGGCCTCAACCACCTCCCTGGGCAACCCATTCCAGCCTCTCTTAGTGAACAACTTCCTCCTCACCTCCAGCCTGAACTTACCCATCTCCAGCTTCCCTCCATTCCCCCCAGTCCTGTCACTCCCTGATATACTGAAAAGTCCTTCCCCAGCTTTTTTGTAGGCCCCCTTCAGATACTGATATGCTGCAAGTCTGTAATTTCTACAACTGCATTGCTCATGGCAAGCTGCACTTGAGCCCTAAATTAATTACTATTCAAAGTAATTGCCATTACTTTAACTGGTTCAACTTAGTTTGAATTCAAAGCACTCACCTAGGAACTGGCAAAACATTGCTTGTGGTCACCTCCAAAACATTTGAGGTCCCCCAGGGAGTCCTGATCAGAAGAAGCAGATTCTGGATGTTCAAGCTGGTCAGTGTAGTCTTACACAGCACCCTGACATCAAAATTGTAGGTGGCAAGTAGAATTTATAGGGACATGAAAGAAGGATGAGCAGCATTTCAGAAGCAGCATCTAACACAGGAGAATCATAGAATCAACCAGGTTGGAAGAGACCTCCAAGCTCATCCAGGCCAACCTAGCACCCAGCCCTAGCCAGTCAACCAGACCATGGCACTAAGTGCCTCATCCAGGCTTTGCTTCAACACCTTCAGGGACGGTGACTCCACCACCTCCCTGGGCAGCCCATTCCAATGCCAATCACTCTCTCTGACAACAGCTTCCTCCTAACATCCAGCCTAGACCTCCCCTGGCACAGCTTGAGACTGTGTCCCCTTCTTCTGTTGCTGCTTGCCTGGGAGAAGAGACCAACCCCACCAGGCTACAGCCTCCCTTCAGGGAGTTGTAGACAGCAATGAGGTCTGCCCTGAGCCTCCTCTTCTGCAGGCTGCACACCCCCAGCTCCCTCAGCCTCTCCTCACAGGGCTGTGCTCCAAGCCCCTCACCAGCTTCCTTGCCCTTCTCTGGACACATTCCAGCACCTCAACATCTCTCTTGAATTGAGGGGCCCAGAACTGGACACAGCACTCAAGGTGTGGCCTGAGCAGTGCTGAGTACAGGGGCAGAATAACCTCCCTTGTCCTGCTGGCCACACTGTTCCTGATGCAGGCCAGGATGCCATTGGCTCTCCTGCCCACCTGGGCACACTGCTGCCTCATCTTCAAATACTCTCTACCAGTACCCTCAGGTCACTGTCTGCCTGGCTGCTCTCAGCCACTCTGTCCCCAGCCTGTAGCATTGCTTGGGGTTGTTGTGGCCAAAGTGCAGAACCCTGCACTTGGCCTTGTTCAATCTCATCCCATTGGCCTCTGCCCACCCACCCAGCCTGGCTAGGTCCCTCTGCAGGGCTCTCCTACCTTCCAACAGCTCCACAGCTGCTCCTAGCTTGGTGTCATCTGCAAACTTACTGATGCAGGACTCAATCCCATGCTCCAGATCATCAATAAAGATGTTGAACAGGACTGTGCCCAGCACTGATCCTTGGGGTACACCACTAGTGACAGCTGCCAGCTGGATGTGGCACCATTCACCACCCTCTCTGGGCTCTGCCCTCCAGCCAGTTCTTGAGCATACGAGAATTGGAGGTGACACATGGCAGTCACCCAATTCATATGGTGGATATCCTGTAACAATATTAAAGGAGAAAGATCATTTTATCTAATTTACTCTAACAATCTGCAGTCTGCTATCCATGGGTTTGGGAACAAGTCCACTTAGAAAAACAACAACCATGACTTGGTTATGACTTGGGTGGTGGCTTTTGCCCAAAATGTTAAAAGGAGATGAAATGCACTTGTCAAAGCACATGAATTTGCATGGGATAAAGACACAATTTGGCATCCTCCAACCACTCATTTTAAAGCTCTGACAGTTTTTTGTATGTTGCCTTTCTCTCTCCAGGATCAAAGGGTTTAAAGGGCCTCCCTGGTCGTCCTGGACTAAATGGGTTTGATGGGCAAAAAGGCCATCAAGGCAGGCCAGGAGCAGGAATCCCTGGGTCAGAAGGTGAATTGTGCTTTCCTTAATCCATGAGACCTGTTGCTTAAGCTCAAAATCATTCACTTTTACTGTCTGATGAGATGTAATATGGGATGCTGTTTTTCTTTGCAAAGTGATTATTTAATGCTGGTTAAATTTACATTATAGCATTCCACAGGTTTGGGGGGAAAAAAAAACACAGGGGAAAAAAATGCAAGAAACAACTTCCACATTGTGCCCTATTTGAATTCTAACATCCTCTCAACAGGCTTTCGAGGTGCAGGTGGTGATCCTGGTGATGAAGGTGAAAGAGGCTCTACAATTGATGGTAGACATGGTCGTCCAGGTCCACCTGGCATAGATGGTCAGAAAGGTGTTCCAGGTGATACCACATATGGTCCTCCAGGAATCCCAGGCAAGAGGGGACTGCCAGGACCCCCTGGTGCACAAGGAGCCAGAGGTGATCTAGGTGTTCCTGGGTTTCAAGGTATGAGCCAGCTTTTATGAAGCTTTTCCCTGTGTTTAAAGGAGAAAATCTGAGCAAAGTCAGATCAGTGTCCCTCTCAGAATCATAGAATCAGTCAGGGTTGGAAGGGACCACAGGGATCATCTAGTTCCAACCACCCTGCCATAAAGGATGCTGAGTAATGCAAGTAAAACATGTCCCATTGTTTGTTGTTTCCAGGACAACCTGGTACCCCAGGATTTCCAGGTCCCAAAGGCTTCAGAGGCCCAGAAGGTGATATAGGAGCACCAGGCTGTCCAGGATTCCCTGGTCCACCATGTGACACAGGCATACCAGGGCCACCAGGACTCAGAGGTGTCGTGGGCCTGCCAGGACCTCAAGGTACACAACATCCATAGAAGTGCCTCACAACTCTGAGCTTTGCACATCTTTTCTAGTGGATTTCATCACACGGTTTTGTGGCTGGCATCACAAATTTCCTGCTGGGGGGGTGTGCATGTCACTGCTGGGGGTGTACATTACCTGTTGCACATTTTCTTGAAGTCAAGGAGTGGAGAGTGTGCACCTCAGGTGCTTCCCATGCTGTTCTTTAACTGTCCAGACCAGCATGCTGACTGTCAAGTAGTAAACAGAAGAGTTCTCTTACTCTGTTGTCCTGAAACTGTCATTCCTGGGATACTTTCACCTTCTTTACTCTGAAATGGAAGTGTTATTTAGAGGGAGCTAGGAGACAACTACAAGAAGTATTTCACTTAGCAGGGACTTTTCACAGAGTGCTTCTACTGCTCTGTCTTGTACTGCAGCAATGCAACAAAACCAGCAACCCAGGTGAAAAATCCAGGGAGGGACACAACTCCAGCATGGGAGCAAAGTTTCCAAGTTCTTTTGCTATGTTTGATGATGCTCAAATTTATACCAAAATCTGTCAGTTTCTACAGCTGATGAAGCCTTTGCCTGCATTTGTATATGTAAATTAAACCTCTTTTTGGCAGGTTTACCAGGCTTTAAAGGTCAAAGAGGAGAGAGGGGCCTAGATGGGCCACCTGGAGTCAAAGGTCTCAAAGGCTTTCCTGGCTCCCAAGGTTCCCCAGGTCCTCCAGGCTCCCGAGGACTTACAGGACTCCCAGGCAATAGAGGTCCACTTGGTTTCCCAGGGCAAACAGGTATGTTAAACATCCTGCAAGCCACCTCATCTCTGAATTCTCTTGTAGAGGCAGCTGTTTCCACTGCTGTTAAAGCTCAGAACTACTTTGCACTTCCCTCCCTTTCCAGCTTCAAGAATAAACTGTGCAGCAGAGTAAAGGCAATAACAATGGAATCATGGACTGGTTGGAAGGGACCTTTAAAGGTCATCTAGTCCAATTACCCTGCAGTGAACCTGTGCTTAGAGCCTGTCCAACCTGACCCTGGAAAGTTTCCAGAGATGGGACACCTATCACCTCTTTGGGCACACCGAGTCAGAGTCTCACCACCCTCCATATGAAAGATTTCTTCCTTAGACCATCTGAACCTCCCCAGTTTTACTTTGAAACCATCAGTTGTCATCCTGTCCTGCTAAAAACTCTGTCCCAGTCTGAGAGGCCTCTTGAAGTACCAAAGGGCTACACTGAGGTCTCCCCAGAGCCTTCTTCAAGATGAACAAACTCAACTCACTCATCCTGTCCTGCTACAAAATCTGCCCCAATCTTTCTGAGAGGCCCCTTGAAGCACCAAAAGGCCACACTAAGGTCTCCCCAGAGCCTTCCTGAGGATAAACAAATTCAACTTACTCATCCTGTCCTGCTAAAAACTCTGTCCCAGTCTGAGAGGCCTCATGAAGTACCAAAAGGCTACACTAAGGTCTCCCCAGAGCCTTCTTCAGGGTGAACAAACTCAACTCACTCGTCCTGTCCTCATAGCAGAGGGGTTCCATCTTTTGAATCATTTTTGTGGACTGCTCTGAACTCTGCCTTTTGCTTTACACCCTTTAGAATATGACAATAACAGCATAACAGACAGAACATGTAAACAAAACATTTCTTATTACCAGGAAACAAAGGAATTCAAGGACCCCAAGGATTCCCAGGACTCCCAGGAACACAAGGCCAAATGGGAATCCCTGGTGTAAAAGGTGAAGAAGGAAAAATGGGTCCACCTGGGCCTAGTGGAGAATGTGGGGATATGGGATTAAAAGGTTTGTAAAAATCCCCTTCACTCTCTACTTCTGCAATTGCTGTGCTTAGCTTTGTTACTGCTGTCTTTAGGAACACATTTACTACTACCACTTGCTGTAATGTTCACTTCTGGTTTCAGAGATATTAAATGAAATTACCTCACTTAGAAATGCACAATGAAAAATAACTGAGGAAGAATTCACTGCATTCAGATCAATAGGTGCATCTACCACTGAGATCACTTAAACCTTGAATTCTGAATTGTACACATCTGAAACTTTAGATGTTGCAAGTTTTCTATCATGGTGTCTGTGTGTGCCTCAACCTATGTAAAATATAGGCAATAATCTCCCTAAATATGAATTGGGAGCTGGGGGTGTGCAGCCTGCAGAAGAGGAGGCTCAGGGCAGACCACATTGCTGTCTACAACTACCTGAAGGGAGGCTGTAGCCAAGTGAGGTTGGGCTCTTCTGTCAGGCAAGCAGCAACAGAACAAGGGGACACAGTCTCAAGTTGTGCCAGGGGAGGTCTAGGCTGGATGTTAGGAGGAAGTTGTTGGCAGAGAGAGTGATTGGCATTGGAATGGGCTGCCCAGGGAGGTGGTGGAGTCACCATCCCTGGAGGTGTTGAAGCAAAGCCTGGCTGAGGCACTTAGTGCCATGGTCTGTTTGACTGGACAGGGCTGGGTGCTAGGTTGGACTGGCTGAGCTTGGAGGTCTCTTCCAACCTGTTTGATTTTGTGATTCTATGAATATAGGAAAGAACAGCTATAGCTATCTCCAACCTGCAGACTCACAGACAATGCACTGTGGAGTGGACAACACAATTACCACCTTACATGTTCCAGACAAGCAGGGAGTAATTCTGGTTTAACACCACCTGGGTTACTACTGAACTAACTGAAAACCAAGGGAAGGACAACAGATTTCTGTGCAGTGATCCTGCTGAAACAACCATTAGTATTTGAAGACTTTCTCTGTCAGGGAAGTCATTAACTTTCAGGACATGTCACTCAATGAGGGTTTACTCACCTTCCATGTGCTTGGTTTGAAGGTGAAAGAGGGTCTCCAGGAGACACTGGCTATGTGAACATTCGCCTTGAGAAAGGACAGAAGGGGGAACCAGGGCTGCCTGGTGAGAATGGATTTAGAGGTGAAAGAGGTAAGAGCATAAAGTCCTGAACATACACACATTCATCTGACAGACTTCTCACAGCTGCAGTAACTTCCAGCCAGATTGTTCAACTAGCAGGGTTGTTTCTTTGGACAAGTGCTAAGTATGAGAGCAAAGTTGTGTTCTGAGCATCAAATAATGGCTTGACTATCAACCATTCTCTTGTTCTGCCATTACCTTCAGGTGAAAAAGGCAGCACTGGTTTCAGAGGCACCCCAGGGTTTCCAGGGAAGAATGGTGTCCCAGGAGTGCCAGGTGACCACGGTGACACTGGAGTGATGGGGTTTCCTGGAGTCCAGGGTTTCCCAGGACCAAAAGGCTATAGAGGAATTACAGGCTTTCAAGGACAACCAGGTGACCAGGTAAACAAAGTGGCTGAGTTTAGCAGTTATCTCCTGCCTCCAAGGAGTATGAAGAAGGAAACTTTTATTGTACTTATCCACTAGATGTTCCTCTTGACAAGACTATCAGTGCAATAAGAAAGGTAAAGTCCTTAATGTAATTCTTCAAAGCTTTGAAGACATTTTCAGCAGGAACTGCAGTAGGAGTCCACAGACAGCTTCTCTCCCCTCTCTGAGATGTGGCTGTGATGGTCAGGTTGTCACGTGGTAGAAGTTCAGGCTACACTGCACTAAGTATGGGGCAGGGGGCAAAAAATGGAGGCACAATCAGCCTGGGTGGAAGAGACCTCCAAGATCATCCAGTCCAACCCAGCAGCCAGCCCTAACCAATCAACCAGACCATGGCACTAAGTGCCTCATCCAGGCTTTGCTTGAACACCTCCAGGGACGGTGCCTCCACCACCTCCCTGGGCAGCCCATTCCAATGCCAATCACTCTCTCTGACAACAACTTCCTCCTAACATCCCGCCCAGATCTGTCCCAGCACAACTTGAGACTGTGTCCCCTTGTTCTGTTGCTGGTTGCCTGGGAGGAGACCAACCCTACCTGGCTACAGCCTCCCTTCAGGGAGTTGTGGACAGCAATGAGGTCTGCCCTGAGCCTCCTCTTCTGCAGGCTGCACACCCCCAGCTCCCTCAGCCTCTCCTCACAGGGCTGTGCTCCAGGCCCCTCACCAGCTTCATTGCCTTTCTCTGGACACATTCCAGTACCTCAACATATCTCTTGAATTGAGGAGCCCAGAACTGGATGTGAGGAGGAAGTTGTTCAGCATGAGAGTGGGGAGAGCCTGAAATGGGTTGCCCAGGGAGGTTGTTGAGGCCCCATCCCTTGGAGGTGTTTAAGGCCAGGGTGGATGAGGCTGTGGGCAGCCTGATCTAGGGTAGGGTGTCCCTGCCCATGGCAGGGGGGTTGGAACTAGATGATCCTTGTGGTCCCTTCCAACACTGACTGATTCTATGAATCTATGGGCACATAGATTCAAGGTGTGGCCTGACCAGAGCTGAGTACAAAGAAAGAATAACCTCCCTTGTCCTACTGGCCACACTGCTCCTGATACAATCAAGTCTCCAACATCTCTCCTAGGAACAGATTGACAAATCACTGCCGAGATCATAACACAGCAGCAGTACACAAAGGAAATCAACACATAGCTGTCTCTTCATGCCTGCTGTGTGGAGCAGCCCAGCCAAGGGACTAAACAAAACAAGTCTTCTGTGCCCATATCAACAGCTTGCACCAAACAGAGCCTGGGCAAGCAACTTTGCTCAAAAACAAATACACCCCCCCCCCCATATATCAAATATATATAAAAAATATCATAGGAGGATGTAGGGTGGAATTCTCAGGGGCTTGTGTGCTAAGTAGCCAGTGAAATTACATGAAACACACATAGAGTTGTGGGGTTTTTTTGGTCAAGGGTCATATCTCTGCTTGCCTTGTCTTTTATGTCATGGCTTAGAGGAGGTGATCTATGTATTGCTGATTATAGGCCATTGTGCAAAAGGACAGATGAAGAAACCTTTAAGTTTGGACTGTTTCATCACAACATATTTCTGGGTAATGTTTACAGTGAATGTTGGGTAACATACAACAATATTTGGTACATTTTTTAATAGTAACTTTTAAATCAAATTATTCAAGCCATCTGTGGGGAATTGAAGCTGTTTGAGCCAAGAGTCAGCACAAACTATAAAAGGAGAGATTCAGAAAGATTAGCAAGTCTAATCTCAGTTTCTTGGAAGTGTCAGTGGTCACTGTTAGATGTGTAACAAAGACAGCAGGCTTTGCTTTCCTGATGAGGTTAAGTATGGTGTTGCTACTCAGACTGATTTCTGCTCCATGTCCCAGTGTAAGGGAGCCAAATGCTCATAGAGATCATTCCTGCAACACATGCCCCATCTCAAACGCTTTCATTTTGCTTTTAAAAACATCAGGGTGACGTTGGCTTGCCTGGAATCCCTGGAAACCCAGGACTGACCGGCCCAAAAGGGTCTAAAGGTAAGGAATCTTGCCCGGAGTCATGCTAAAACAAAGTCGGTACTTGAGGACAAGCTGAGCTGTCAGATAATTTGCATGTGCCAAAGCATTTTTCATGCTGTGTCATCTCAGTCCCTTTCATAGCTGTTAATATCTGTGAGTAAATGATCTGATCTTACAAAATAGCTTTGGTTTGGGGGATGAAAAGGAATACTTGTGTGAAATCAAAGTCACTGTACCTCAACAGGCAGGAGAGGTGACCCAACTCCTCTGCTTGGTGCATATGGTTGCAAAGGACCTCCCGGAGATCCAGGACTACCAGGTACCTCTGACTGAAGAAAACACTAGACTTGAGACCTTATTTTCTCCAAGTGTTATTACCAGAGAAGAAGCTCTGCTTCCTCTGCATATGGAGTGCTATTTTCTGTATTTATCAACCCAGGGAACTAGGGAGGCATCACCATGTGCAGTATGAACATAGGAGGCAGAGGTTACTGTGGTCACGTACAGCACTGCTGAACATCCTAATACTGACTAAGATAAAGCCTGGCTTGGCCATACCTTCCTAGCCATTTCTGCTCTTTCAGCTACCACCAGAGAGATCATTCACTGCTCCTAAATAGATTCAGGGAGCTGAAGTATCTGAATAGAACTATTTTTCTAGTCAAAAAAGCCCTTACTGAGCTTTTATCTTGTTAAGCTTATCATGAGCTGTAGAACAGACATGAAACTTGAAACAACTTGAAACAAACAAAGATTAGATTCTTATTTTTCTTCCTTTAAGGACTCTGTGGATTCCCAGGAGAAAAAGGCTCACCAGGTATCCAAGGACAACCCGGAATACCAGGACCCAAGGGCGACCCTGGATACCCAGGAGTACCTGGACTCCCAGGTAATGCCAAAGGTTAATAAAGTAACAGCTCGGGTATGGAACAGGGAAATGCAGCTGAAGAGGAGGCTAGAGAAATCAGAGAGCACCTGAAGGTGTGTATTGAAAGCCATTTCAGCACTTACAGACAGCAGCCATAGTCTGCCCAGGCTCTCGGTGAGCCGGGTCCATCAGTTCGTCACACATCCCCAGCACTTTCAGGTACCTCTGGTCAACACAGTGTGCTGCCTAGCATGAGAAAAGCCAAACAAGCATCAGCAGTTCAATGGATTTGCATATTCACAAGTTACTGGGCTTTTTTCCCTCCATTCAGGAGCTACAGGCCCTCAAGGATTGCCAGGAGAACCTGGAGAAAAGGGGAGGCATGGAATTTTGGGAGCTCCAGGATTGCAAGGATTAGCCGGACCCCAGGGCAGAAAAGGTAAACAGTAACAGTGCAGCTCTACTGGTAACAGAGCAGTGCCAGACATAAATACCTTTTGGTGGTGAAAATGGAAAGGCCTAACTGTGAGCAGGCTGAAGATGAGCCAGCAGTGTGCCCAGGTGGCTGAGAGCCAATGGCATCCTGGCCTGTATCAGTAACAGTGTGGCCAGTAGGACAAGGGAGGTTATTCTGCCCCTGTACTCAGCACTGGTCAGGCCACACCTTGAGTACTGTGTCCAGTTCTGGGCCCCTCAATTCAAGGGAGATGTTGAAGTGCTCTTCACAGAGCGATTTCCCATTGGAATGGGCTGCCCAGGGAGGTGGTGGAGGCACCATCCCTGGAGGTGTTCAAGAAAAGCCTGGATAAGGCACTTAGCGCCATCATCTGGTTGACTGAATAGTGCTGGGTGCTAGGTTGGACTGGATGATCTTAGAGGTCTCTTCCAACCTGGTTGATTCTATGATTCTATGATCATTGTGATACTGTGAGCATCATTGTGATACTGTGTTCTCTTAAACCAAAGTCACTTCACATCATCTCTGAAAAGTCATTTAAATGTTACCTCAGAGAACTGGGCCACAGTGTAAAATGAGCAAGGGAGAAGGTAGAAACAGATTCTGGCTCAGCTGATGAAACCAACAGAAGCTGAGGAAGGAAAGAAGAGTCTGCAGTATTTCCAATGTTTTTCAGTTGTGCTGTGTTCTGCCTTTTCACCATGGAGTGCCACTGTTACTCTACAAAACCAGCAGACTGCTGTCATGCCTCACTCCTCTGCCTTAACAAATTGCAACAAGATATCTTGGGCTGTGTTTTGTTGTTTTCTCCTAAATCTAAGTTTTGATGGATTTAGAATCATAGGATGGTTTACATTGGAAGGGACCTCAGAGATCATCTAGTTTCAACCCCTTGCCATAGTCAGGGACAGCTCCCACTGGAACAGGTCACTCAAGGCCTCATCCAGCCTTGAACACCTCCAGGGAGGGAGCATTAACATAGAAACGTTTCTACCAAATACTAATTAGCACTTAGAATCAGCCAGGTTGGAAGAGACCTCCAGGATCAGCCAGTCCAACCTAGCACCCAGCCCTATCCAGGCATCCAGACCGTGGCACCAAATGCCCATCCAGTCTTTTCTTGAACACCTCCAGGGATGGTGACTCCAGCACCTCCCACACTGACTGTTTTGACACCACCTCCCACACTGACTGTTCTGTTTAGATTGAACAGCAGTTCATACACACAGCTGTTTTTTCTGGGAGAACACTACTAACTTTTACCATACTCAGAATGATATATTGAAATGATAAGTTAAATTGATACTTAAGAAAGGTGCACTTTGAATCCTCTTTCATAGTGTGCTTGGTCACCAGCTCCTGGACAGGAAGAACAGACTTAGCACTCCATATACAGCAATCACAGTGAAGTAACACCTAGGGCTGTAATAAATGGTTAGAAAGGATTCGCTCTTCCAAACTCAGCCTAAGGAAAGACTGAAGAGGTTTATGATAAACTACAAAGGAATGGAAACTGGGAAGCCATGTATGATTGCTTGCCCTTGTGATGGTTTGGGAGTTACCCCCCACACACACACAGTGAAATCACCCAGACTAGACTCAGCTGGCTGGAAGTTAAGGAATGAAGCTATATTTACAGCTTAGCACAATTTACAAGGCCTGGAACACAAGCCCTGTGAGGAGAGGCTGAGGAAGCTGGGGTTGTTTAGCCTGGAGAAGAGGAGGCTTAGGGGTGACTTCACTGCTGTCTACAACTCCCTGAAGGGAGGCTGTAGCCAGGTGGGGTTGGTCTCTTCTGCCAGGCAAGCAGCAACAGAAGAAGGGGACACAGTCTCAAGTTGTGCCGGGGGAGGTCTAGGCTGGATGTTAGGAGGAAGTTGTTGGCAGAAAGAGTGATTGGCATTGGAATGGGCTGCCCAGGGAGGTGGTGGAGTCACCATCCCCTAAGGTGTTGAAGCAAAGCCTGGATGGAGCACTTAGTGCCATGGTCTGTTGGATTGCATAGGGCTAGACTGGATGATCTTGGTTGGATTGGTTGGACTGGATGGATAGCTTGGAGTGGATGATCTTGGAGGTCGCTTCCAACCTGGTTGATTATATGATTTAAACATACAGTTATATACAAGTTAAGACTAATACAAAAATCCCTCCCAAAAATCAGATTGCCAGGAAGCTCCCAACCCAAGCCCCCTCCCCACTCTTTCCCTCCCTTCAGAACTAAGCAGATCAACCCCTGTATACCTCACATGATAAATCTGGAGATATCTGAGGTGAGATGCCAAAAAAGATGACAAGAAGCTTAGAACAAAAAAGGTTAGGTTGGATTAGAGTTAAGGCAGAGGCAACCACAGAGAGCAGACCACCAGAAAGAAGGAGCAGAACTGAGAGGTGAGAAGTGTGTGAGAAGTGAGTCTGTATTTTGCCTAGTTGCATTTCTCAGCAGAAGAATGAGGGATATAGGGTACTGTTGGGGTCTTTTTCCTTTCTTCTCACAGCTAAGGATGTAACTTCTCTCAGTGAAACATTCCTATTAGCCTCAAACCAGCACAGCAGTAAATAAGCTGTGCTGATTTGAACTGGCATGACCATTTCTTCCTAGTGCATAATCTGCAAGAGACCATGGCCTGCATTCAGCTAGGACAGGGCTGAACCCAGAACAGATCATTTTGGTTTTGCAAACAGTGTCTGCTGTACTAGAGATCTGCAGTGACAGGGATGTCTAAATTGAGAGGGGTAAAAAAGAACCCAAACAAAAAAGCTCTGCAAGTCCTCCTTCTGCTGAAAACTTCTCAGTGGCAGATGGACTTGAGCAGCCTGGTCTAATAGGAGGTGTCCTTACCTATGGCAGGGGAATTGGAACTAAATGATCTTTAAGATCCCTTCTAACCCAAACCATTCTGTGATTCTGTGACTCTTCCCTTGTTGTAAGTGGCAAGACACTTCTTTTCTGTGAGCAGCCTGCTCTAATAGGAGGTGTCCTTGCCTATGGCAGGGGAATAAGAACAAGAGGATCTTTAAGATCCCTTCTAACCCAAACCATTCTGTGATTCTGTGACTCTTCCCTTGTTGTAAGTGGCAAGACACTTCTTTTCTGTGAGCAGCCTGCTCTAATAGGAGGTGTCTTTGAGTATGGCAAGGGAATTAGAACAAGATGATCTTTAAGATTCCTTCTAACCCAAACCATTCTGTGATTCTGTGACTCTTCCCTCGTTGTAAGTGACAAGACACTTCTTTTCTGTGAGCAACCTGCTCTAATAGGAGGTGTCCTTGCCTATGGCAGGGGAATAAGAACAAGAGGATCTTTAAGATCCCTTCTAAACCATTCTGTGATTCTGTGAATCCTCCCTTGTTGTAAGTGACAAGACACTTCTTTTCTGTGAGCAGCCTGCTCTAATAGGAGGTGTCCTTGAGTATGGCAAGGGAATTAGAACAAGAGGATCTTTAAGATCCTTTCTAACCCAAACCATTCTGTGATACTGTGACTCTTATCCTTCTTGTTCTAAGTGGCAAGACACTTCTCTGTGTTGTGTAGAAGTTATCCTAAGTCTTGCCCAGGAAACATAAATTAACACAGATGCTGCAGAGTGAACAGTTCAGTTCAGGCAGCATTTCACTAGAGAGCAAATTGCCTGTGTTGTTGAAAATGAAGTCAACACCTTTGATATTACACCCAGTAATGAAAGCTAAATAGCATTTGTACTCCAATTCAATTGGAGAATATTGACCTTAACACTATTTGCAATAAATATTGTTGTTGGTATGAGAAGTCAGATGGTTGATTGGCTGCTCATAGCTTAGTACACAGCCTTTTTAATCCAACTGCTTCTCATTTACATTAAATGTTATTTTTTCCTCCTGTTTTTTTGTTTTTAACATTTGTTGGTCAAGGGCTTAAGTCTGGCAAGCCTTACTGGTGAGTAATCCTTGATGAAGCAAGTAGTATTAAGGACATCAGCAGAATTACTAGTGTGAGTAGAAGTTGAACTGGGCTGTAAAACACAGAAACAGCAGTTCATACATAGGTCAGCCAATTCAGCTGTACCTAGAAATATGGGGCTCCAGCAAGCCAACACTCTAGAGTTACAAGTGCTGATATTATAATGGATTGTTGGCAAAGGTGGCTGAAATTCCCTGGAAAGCAAGTAAACCAGGCCATCAATCTTGACTGAATAAGCTGGAGATGAAAAAAAGTTTTAAATGCTGACCTCAGTGCCAAAAACAGTTAGGAGTTCATAACCATAGTAAAATGCCACTGTTAAATCCCCCAGGTTGGCATGCAATAAATGTGAACATGGAAACGTGCCTGAAGCACAGGCAGGCTCCAGAAAGCAGGTCTGAAGCCTGGAGCATCATGAAAAGTTAAAGAGCAGCTAATTAAGGGCATAGAAGATATTACAGGCTGGATTATTAATATCCCATATTAGAAAAGGGATTACATTATCAATGCCTTGCAGCTCTTCAAACAATCTGCTGGAGTTTTTTTTTCCAGAGAGGTGTTTGACACAGGCTGGGCTTAGTTTAATTTTTTCCCCTTTCTTTTTATTCCTTTGTTACAATTTAACTACAATAATTCATCAGTTTCTGAGAACAAAGATGTGGGATTATGTATTCTTGGTGTGTCCATTAGATAACTCCAGTGCCCTTCTATTTTTCCTGTCTCAGATGACCCATCTTTGAACTAAGGACCTTTAAATTTGGCAGGTGAAACAGCTGATGAAGGACATTTATGTTGCTGTCCCTGTGATTCATGCACTGCAGGACAGGCTGGGGTCTAGTACAGGAACTGAAACAGAACTTCCATCTGTATCAGCAAGTAGCTAGATGGGGAATAGGAGACAGACAGAAAGATAAATCAGACTGTTGGAAAACAAACAAACAAACAAGACACAGCAACACTACAGCTGGACTGGAAATCCTACATGGGAGGACCTTCCCCGGGGTGGTGGGGGGGAAGGAAATTAAGCACAGACAAGCAGCAAAGGTGGAATCACAGGAAATTAGGGGTTGGAAGGGACCTCAGAAGATTGTCTAGTCCAAGCCCTCTGTCAGAGCAGAACCACCTAGAGCAGGTCACACAGGAACAAATGCAAACAGGTTTGGAGTGATTCCAGAGAAGGAGACTCCACAGCCTCTCTGGGCAGCCTGGTCCACAGCTTTGTCAGCCTCACAGGGAAAGTTTTCCTTATGTTCTCATGGAACCTCCTCTGCTCCAGCTTGCACCCGTTGCCTCTTGTCCTATCATTGGACATCACTGCACAGAGTCTGGCTCTGTCCTTCAGACACTCTTCACATATTTACAAACACCAATGAGGTCACCTCTCAGTCTACTCCAAGCTAAAGAGACCCAGCTGCCTCAGCCTTGCCTCATAAGGAAGATGTTTCACTTCCAGTGCAGAGCCACAAAGAAAATGAAGGATTCTTTCAAGCAGTTCCCTGAGGTCCTTCTTGAACCGAGGGGCCCAGAACTAGACACAATATTCCAGATGCAGCCTCACCAGGGCAGTGTAGAGGGGGAGGAGAACCTCTCTTGACATATCAACCGCACTCCTGCTAATACACCCCAGGATGCCAGTGGCTTTTTTGGGCACATTGGTGGCTCACAGGCATCCTTCTGTCCACCAGGACTCCCAGGCCCTTTTTCCCTATGCTGCTCTTCCAGCAGATCAGCCCACAGCCTACACTGGTCCACAGAGTTGCAAGACTCTGCACTTGCCCGTGTTGTGTTTCACTCTCCTCACCCAACTCTCCAGTCATCACAGGTCTCGCTGGAAGAGAGACAGGGCAGGCACTGACAGGATGATTCAGCTTCTTGTGATCTGTGTCCACTCCAATCTGCCCCCCTCTGGAGCAAGAAGCATCCCAAGTCAGTTTAGCACTTTGAAATCTCCTTAGAACCTGCTACTAAACAACCCACTCCTTTTGCCAGGTCTGCTCCTATCACCAGGTGACAGGCTGCTGGCTGCAGCTGATGTGTACATCTTCACAGCTGATACTCAGCTATACAGCTTAGGAAAGTACACGCTGCTAATGACAGGGAGAGACTTCACCTTTCACCAAACACCATCTCAGATTAGTTCAGCAGGTGAAACAGATAAATTGCCATCTGTTTTTACTTGTGTTCCAGCAACTTGCCAAAAAGCACAGATTATACAGCAAAAGTTACAACAGTGCCATCAATACTCAGCCTGTGGTCTGGTCACCTAAAGAACATCACTAGGGACAAAGCTGCTCTGTACTATCCATGTCAGCACAGCTCTCAACTACAGATTTGTTGTCTTCAAAGACTCTGCTGTCACTTTAAAGGCTTTTTGTAATAGAGTGATGCAAAAAAGCAGAGTTCGGTGTGAGACCTGCAGGACCAGGGAAAAGAAGGTGGGTGATAATTTCACTCCTTTCTAGCACAGCTAGATTAAATTTGGCTTAAAAATGGAAGAGAAGCTGTAAAGAAGTGACAGCTTCACAGTTATTTTAAGTAGTGCCTGCATCCCAGTTGCCTGGTCACATAGAGATAACACTGCTAATGCTGGAGACTAATCACAGGTAGCAGCAATAACCTGGCCACAGGCATGAGGTTCATGAGAGAGTGAATTAGTCCCATACTGAGCTCCTGCTGCTAGCTGTAGCATTGAAATACCTAAAGGATTAAATCATTCATTCAGGTTGGACATCATTGCTGTCTACAACTCCCTATGAGGAGAGGCTGTAGCCAGGTGGAGTTGGTCTCTTCTGCCAGACAACCAGCAACAGAACAAGGGGACACAGTCTCAAGTTGTGGCAGGACAGGTCTAGGCTGGATGTTAGGAGGAAGTTGTTGTCAGAGAGAGTGATTGGCATTGGAATGGGCTGCCCAGGGAGGTGGTGGAGTCACTGTCCCTGGAGATGTTCAAGCAAAGCCTGGCTGAGGCACTTAGTGCCATGGTCTGGTTGACTGGCTAGGGCTGGGTGCTAGGTTGGACTGGATGAGCTTGGAGGCCTCCTCCAACCTGGCTGATTCTATGCAAAGATCTGTGGGATGACCAAGTCTCAACCGTTGACCCTACTCTAACAGAGTTCACCCCTAAACCATATCCCCAAACACCACATCCAAACCACCTTCCTGGGGAGCCAGTTTTAGTATCAAAGATACACTTTTCTGGTTGCTCTAATGTCAAAGTGTTGTCACGGCTGGTCTCAGATTTTCCTTTTCAAAAAGGCTGCACTTAGGGGCAAATAAGAATCAGCTTCAGCAAATACCCTCTTGATTCAGAATGTGTTGGCAAAAGGAAAGAGGCATAATGTTTAATTGTGACAGTAAAAGATGAGTGTGGCACCCTGTCACATCTCTAATATTCCTCAGGTCTTCCTGGACTGCCTGGATTGGATGGCTTGGATGGACTAAAAGGTCAAAGAGGTTCTGCAGGAGCTCCAGGTAAATAAGGGAACAGAAAATCTTCTCTTAAGTGACTGAACATGCAGGGACTGCTGCATGTCAGATGTTTGCCCTGCCAGAAGACATCATTCAGGCTCAGACAAACTTTCAGACCAAGTAAGTATGCCTGGTGACACACCTGCAGCTGAGTGCAGGAAACTTCCTAACTACCATTCACCACATAGTTTTGTTGGATCCTTTCAAGCCTGTTTATAAACTGAAAGTGTTCAGTGCAGATGACTCAAAGGACAGCCAAGTCTCCAGGTTTTCTATATGTAGAAGATGAAACTAACAAATTAGAAGGAAACTTTGAAATCCCAAGCCCATTAACATCTGTGGGAGCTGTGCCACAAATTCAAGAGGAATCTGGATTCCACTCATGCTGATCCATTTGCAACTTTCCAAGGTGGTTTTGAATCACTGTTCAAAAACACCACCTCTCCATCTACCTGGAGATTACAAGTTTGTGCTGACAGGAAACTACATTTAGGACCATACCTCAAGTCAGAGGTAATGACAATGCTGGATAAGACAACCCCTGAAAAAAGAGCATTAAAAGCAGAGATTACTTTCTTTAACAGAGATGAATTAGGGCCAGATTCAACAAAACTCTGTGCAGCTTCCAAGAGAGCACCAGAAAAACAGCACTAGGCAAGCCATGCAAGGAGGAACATCTGCAGGTGGTATTTCCATTCTGCACATCTGTATTTGTACTCACTGCATGCTTTATGTATGGGATTGTTTTCCTATAAAGGTCAAAGTGAGACAGGGCCTCCAGGATACCCGGGAGAACTTGGACCAAAGGGAGACAGAGGTGAACCTGGATGGCCTGGCATTTCGATTCCAGGCCCCCCTGGAGAACAGGGATTCCCAGGATTCCCAGGTAAGAGGGGTTTTCTCCTTAGTGCTGCTTTGCAGAGGCAAAATAGAGCTCATAAAGGGTATTACCCTGGTTGTGATCAACACTGGCCAAGAGAGCAAAGAGCATCCTGGCCTGGCCTAGGAACAGTGTGGCCAGTAGGACATAGGAGGTTATTCTGCCCCTGTACTCAGCACTGCTCAGGCCACACCTTGAGTGCTGTGTCCACCCCTGGGCTCCTCAATTCAAGAGAGATGTTGAGGTGCTGGAAGGTGTCCACAGAAGGGCAACAAAGCTGGTGAGGGGCCTGGAGCACAGCCCTGTGAGGCGAAGCTGAGGGAGCTGGGGGTGTGCAGCCAGGAAAAGAGGAGGCTCAGGGGTGACCTCATTGCTGTCTGCAACTACCTGAAGGGAGGTTGTAGCCAGGTGGGGTTGGTCTCTTCTGCCAGGCAACCACCAACAGAACAAGGGGACACAGTCTCAAGCTGTGGCAGAGGAAGTATAGGCTGGATGTTAGGAGGAAGTTGTTGGCAGAGAGAGTGATTGGCATTGGAATGGGCTGCCCAGGGAGGTGGTGGAGTCACCATCCCTGGAGGTGTTGAAGAAAAGACTGGATGAGGCCTTTAGTGCCCTGGTCTGGTTGATTGGCCAGGGCTGGGTGCTAGGTTGGACTGGATGATCGTGGAGGTCTCTTCCAACCTGGCTTATTCTGTGATTCTGTCATAAGCTTCCCCACCTAAAAACATTTGCTACACTAAAATGCTGATGTTACATGATGAAACAGTGACCCCAGCTTCTCTTGTTCATTATGCTATGGGAGAGGAAAGAATGAGAATAGAAAACAGTGAACTTGGGCAGCCTCAGGAACTTACCCTGTTTCATGCAGAATGATTTCACAGCCCCCACTCAGCTGACATTTTTAGCATTTCTCCAATGTGCTGGTTTGAGGCTAGCTGGAATATTCTAATGGGAAAAATTAGATGCTAGGCTGTGAAAAGGAAACAGTGGTGATGTCTGCTGCACACACAGGCTTGCTGAGATGGGTAAGAACAAGAACACAAGCATAGATAAGACAGAGCAGGACAGTCAGTTGTGTGTCTCTGTCACAGAGGTGCCCTGGGCTGCTTCTGTGTAACTAATCCTTCTGCTTCTAACCTCCCCTTTGCTGCTGATCCTCCAACCTCATCTTGCACGTAAGGCAAACTCTGGGTAAGATAGAGGCAGGGAAAGAAGGGGGAAGGGTGGTTGGGAGCCCCTGCTGGGGACTCAGGTTTCTGGGAGGGCTGTTGTGTTTCTGGATTACTTTTAACTTGTCTATTTCTGTCTATAGCTGTATAGATTGCAACTATCTGCTTGTATATTGTGCTAAGCTGTGAATATAAAGCTTCATTCCTTAACCTCTAGCCAGCTGAGCCTAGTCTGGGTGATTTCATAAGAGAGGGAGGGCAGGTAACTCTCAAACAATCACATCCCACTGTTGTAATCTGGGCCAAGGCAGGTGCTTGTGGCAGCTGCCAGCCTGTGAGGATGCAGCCTTGAGGTTCAGCAGACTTCACAGAAGGAAGGACACATTTTACAAGCTCCCTGCACTAAGCTAAGCACTGCTGTGCTCAGGGGACAAGTGAGAGCACAGGCTACCCCCATGGCTTCACCTGGCAGCAAGTTAGTAACTTGCTTCTGCCACCTGGAAAACATCCTGGGGTTTGTTTGGTTTGCTCTGGTTGAGTGTTTGAATTCTCTGTGGAAAATGTCATCCTTTAGGTAGAAGAGGCCCAGCTGGACCCAGTGGACCTAGGGGAAGATGTCCTGATAGTGCTTCTCCTGGCCCTCCTGGTGATCAAGGACCACCTGGTTTGGATGGAATCAGAGGTATTGAAACCAAAAATTTAAACTTGATGAAGTGAAAAAAAGAAACTTCAAACCCTGAGGCTCCTGGGAGCCACTGCAATACCACATAAAAGTGCATGGGGAATGGAGAAAGCAGCCAGTACCTCAGTGAGCACTGGAGAGATCACCAGAGCAAGGAATGAAAGGAAGATCTCCAGCTTCATTTTCTAGCTTCTGTGGTAATTCTGTACAAGGCCTCCTGCTACAAGACAGCTCCCTTTCCACAGAAGCAAACAGAAACAAGGTTACTGACCTCTCTTTCTAGCAAGAAGGATGCAACAGCTGTCCAGAAACTGCTGTTGGTAAACCCACAAAAAGCTTTCCAGTTCAGTTCCAGCCCTGGGAACACTCAAGCTGCCAACTCTTCTGTAAGCATGTGCACAGACCCCACTTCAGTTACAAGCAGGGGCTGCCAGGGATCCAGAAAAGCCTGGATGAGGCACTTAGTGCCATGGTCCAGTTGACTGGATAGGGCTGGATGCTAGGTTGGACTGGATGAGCTTGGAGGTCTCTTCCAACCTGGTTGATTCCATTCTATTCTATTCTATAGATCCTGGTCCTCAGATGGAGCTCTCTCAAGTTGTTCTGACCTCTGATGAAAGTTTGTGCTTTGTGCATGTATCAAGTATAACATTCCTTTCCAACAGGTCATCCTGGGAACCCTGGTCCTCCTGGACAGACTATCTTTGTGCGAGGAGATCCTGGAGATCCTGGTTTTCCAGGGGCACCAGGCAATCCTGGGCAGCCAGGGCAGCAAGGAGCCAGAGGCCTTCCAGGGAACCAAGGAAGAGAAGGCCCAAAGGGTAATGTATGATGCACAACGTTTGTCACTAACACCTGGCCCTGTGCAGCTGAGCCTTGAGCACAGGGAACTGCCACTGCAGGCAGAGCCAGACCAGACAAAAAAGGCCTTGAGCAACCTGTTCTAGAGGGAGGTGTCCCTGCCTATGGCAGGGGGTTGGAACTGGATGATCCTTGAGGTCCCTTCCAACCTAAACTATTCTATGATTCTATGAAAAAGGGGGAGACTGGAAATTTTGGAGGGTAGGAGAGCCCTGCAGAGGGACTCTGACAGGCTGGATGGGTGGGCAGAGGCCAATGGGATGAGACTGAACAAGGCCAAGTGCAGGGTTCTACACTTTGGCCACAACAACCCCAAGCAGCACTACAGGATGGGGACTGAGTGGCTGAAGAGCAGCCAGGAAGAAAGGGACCTGGAGCTGCTGGTAGAGAGTAGCAGAAGATGAGGCAGCAGTGTGCCCAGGTGGGCAGCAGAGCCAATGGCATCCTGGGCTGGCTCAGGAGCAGTGTGGCCAGCAGGACAAGGGAGGTTCTTCTGCCCCTGTACTCAGCACTGTTCAGGCCACACCTTGAGTACTGTGTCCAGTTCTGGGCTCCTCAATTCAAGAGAGATGTTGAGGTGCTGGAAGGTGTCCAGAAAAGGGCAAGGAAGCTGGTGAGTGGCCTGGAGCACAGCCCTGTGAGGAGAGGCTGAGCGAGCTGGGGGTGTGCAGCCTGCAGAAGAGGAGGCTCAGGGCAGACCTCATTGCTGTCTACAACTACCTGAAGGGAGGCTGTAGCCAGGTGGGAGTTGGTCTCTTCTGCCAGGCAAGCAGCAACAGAACAAGGGGACAGACTCTCAAGTTGTGCTGGGGAGGTCTAGGCTGGATGTGAGGAGGAAGTTGTTGGCAGAGAGAGTGATTGGCATTGGAATGGGCTGCCCAGGGAGGTGGTGGAGTCACCATGCCTGGAGGTGTTGAAGAAAACCCTGGATGAACCACTTAGTGCCATGGTCTGGTTGATTGGCTAGGGCTGGGTGCTGGGTTGGACTGGATGATCTTGGAGGTCTCTTCCAACATGATAAATTCTATGAAATTTCATAGCTGTGCTCTGTTACCTACCAATAAGAACAGAAGGTCAGAGTAGAGTCAGCTTCACATATTGTGCTTCCAGCAACTTGCAGAAGACTTCCCTGCCAGCCTCAACACGAGGCAGAATGTTTTTGCTCTACCATGTGAAGTAAACCTCCCTCCTCTGCAAGGGTCTTGTGAAAGTATGGAAGGTGCAGAAGTATTTGAACACAGTCTCACATCTGCCACCTCTCAATAGCTTTAGGCTTTCCACAGGTCCTTTTGTTTGAAAACAGCCATCTAGGTGCTGTGCTCCTCCCACACACTCTACAAGTTCTATCTACACCAGTCCCTTCCAGTCTCTATGAAAAGGGAAGTCATACATTGAATTCAGTTCAAGACCAAGGAGAGAAGAGGGAAATCTGCAGTTCTACCTGAGAGACAGAGCTGAACTGCCTCAAGCATTTTTTGTTACTCAAGCAGCCAGACTTCACCTTATCTATGCATTCACCTCAGAAAGCAATCCCATGTAACCACACAACTGTTTTCTTTCCAGGTCCTATGGGAATCCATGGCCCACAGGGGCCACCTGGTGCTACAGGACAACATGGAGACCAAGGTTTTCAAGGAAAACCTGGTCCCAGAGGTCCCACAGGTAGTTGTGAACCTGTTGCTCTCCTTGTCACTCAGTTGTAACTGTGATCTTTACAGAGAGGACCTAATTGCATGCACACAATTTAAACAGTTTCTTGTCTGAGTTGTGTGCAATTTTCTGAGCTGTGTCTTTGTTTCTGCTGTTACCTCAAGTCAGACATTTCCCTTCTCATTCCATCCTTTACTCTATTTTACATGCCTAAAACTTGCTCCTGCCTGCCCTGCAATGGTCGCCATCTGCTTTCCGTTCTTCACATCCTTCAGGTCTCACAGGTAAATTGTGACTATTGATTGTTCTTTTCATGGGGGCTTCCTTCTGGAGGGATATTTCACTCTTACTGGAGAGCATCCTGGGCTTGGTCACTAGGAAGAGTAGATACAGCTACAAGAAAAGGGTTCTGCATTTTGTCACACTGGTAGTGAGCACAGCCAGCCAGAGCAATCTGAACTCTGTGTGACTAAAACTGATCCAGTGATGATTTTGTCTGAACCTACATATAGCAAATAGCTTCTGGTAGCTTCAGTGCACCACGAGAGTGGTGAGAGCCTGGAAAGGGTTGCCCAGGGAGGTGGCTGAGGCCTTGTCCCTGGAGGTGCTTAAGGCCAGGATGGCTGAGGCTATGGGCAGCCTGCTCTAGGGTAGGGTGTCCCTGCCCATGGCAAGGGGGTTGGAACTGGCTGATCCTTGTGGTGCCTTCCAACCCTGACTGCTTCTATGATTCTAATAAAAAATAAAGAATGGACACATTTTCTCTTAAGTGAGTGTCAGGAATTAAGCTTTTTTTGCTTGGTTACTGATGCATCTGCATCCACAGAGCAGGCAAAATACTGCCAAGGTGTTTACACTGAAGTTGGGTACCCTTTAGACTGCAACCCAAATCAGTTTGGGGCACATCAAGACAAAAACTGTGTGCCAAATACTCGAAACACATCAGGTGGCATATACTGGCTAGCACATACTTGCTCTACTAAAACACCAAGAGCAAAATCAAAAGCAGTGAAACTCCAGAACTCCAGATTTCCAAATAGTGAAAGCTAAGCCTGCCAACAGTGACACTGGTTTTTCATCTGGGAGTTATTAACTCATCTTCTGTCTGATTTGCTTCCCTTTCACACGTTCTAGGTGACCCTGGTGAACCAGGAAAAACAGATGATTCCTGCCCTGCAATCCCAGGGCCTCCTGGGGAGGCAGGGCAAAGAGGAGAAGATGGCTCTGTAGGAATACCAGGGCCAATAGGCCACCCTGGGCCCCAAGGTAAGCTTGTCTTTGGAAAGCCTGGATGTCTATTTCAGCCATGTAGATTACAAACTGGGTCAGTTTTGCTTTGCTGTGGCCATCAGGAGCTTAAACACAGCCCTGGCCTTCCCCTTCCTCACCAGGGGCAGTCCAGGTCTGCAAGTGCTCCAATATCTGCATCACTATGGTTAAAGACTTGGCTGACTTGGGTCCTAAAAGATGAAGGCCTGCCCTAGGATAAATTACAGCTCCTTACATGGTGCAGGTTACTGATGGCAGTTCTGCAAGAGGCTTCTCACAGTACTGTGTGGCAGTGCTTTGATTTCAGCTGTAAATCACTGAAGTTCTGTAGAGAGGACATAACACCTCAGCAGCAGCTGCTGTTGCTGAAATCCTGTCTCTGAGCCACTACTGTGGCCTCAAAGCAAATCAGCTGTGAAGACAATTCCCAGGAGAAGCACTTCTGCCCCTCTCTGCCCTGCAGCCTCATTTCTTGGTGGTGGCAGCTCTGCTGACTTGCCCTTTGTGTGCTGTAACCTTTGGGTTTCACAAGGCTGCATTTAAAACATGTCACTTTCCTTCATCTAGGACAAAAAGGGGAAGAAGGGTCACGTGGCCTGCCAGGCCAGGATGGCTTACCAGGGGCACCTGGGCCACCAGGTGACCAAGGGAACAGAGGAGAGCAAGGATACACCGGGCCGCAAGGTAAGTCTGGAACGGCCTTTGGACAAGGGACGTGCAAGGTGATGCAGGGACTAAGTTTTCTCTCTGCTCCCCCCATCACACATGGGCACATCCACCTCTAGCCTGAGATGCCATGGCATTTCTTTGCCCCTCTCAGTTCTGGCACTGACAGTGACACCTGTGAATGATTTTATAACACATCAATTTTCTTTTGCTAAGTCTTCTTATCTTAGCATCCATTATTGACCAGAAAGGCAATTAGCACACACGCAGCAACACCACAAATCACCAGGTCTGCCTTTCTGAGCCCGGGCTAAGAGAGCCCTGGCTGTGAGTAATTAGAAGGGTATTTTAACTGTGCCTGCTACTTAATGAATTAAGGGTTTAAGCCAGTTGAAGAAAGGCCACAGACTGTTACTGCATGTATTCAACTTCAGTCTAGTGAAGTCATCCTAGCGAGTGAGAAATGATTGCCCACCTTGGTTCACACAATTCTACCAGCACAGGACAGAGCCATGATACAAGGCCAACTGCCCAGGGTTCCACTGCTGTCCCACTAGAAGGATAACTTGAGTCTACTGGTGTCACTGTTGCCCATGACCACCTAGGAAGTTATCAGGAGCCCCTTACTGAACACTTAAGTACAGTGAAAGATAAAAGCTCCCACTTGCTATGTGCACAGACAAGTACATTTCTCTACCTTCTCTCCTGTGTCTAAGGTCCTCCTGGCCAGACTGGTATCCCAGGACCACCAGGCCCCCACATTAGATCTGCAAGTGGCTTCTTGCTTGTCCTTCACAGTCAGTCGGACAGAGAACCGCTATGTCCACAGGGGATGCCCAAATTATGGACTGGCTACAGTCTGCTGTACCTGGAAGGACAAGAGAAAGCTCATAATCAAGATCTTGGTATGTACTGTAGCACACAATTGCCCTCCAGTTAAGGTCTGAGCTGGTGTGGTCTGTGCAGTGGAAGTCAAGTCAAATCCAGCACACCACAGCATCAGCAAATACCTGCTTTCTACAGGCTCAAAGCTGATTTGCACTGAGTATGATGAATGTGGTTATTCTGTCCTGTTATGTGACCCATTTAAAAGTCTTTCCTACCTCTAAGTAAGTGTGAGTAGATGTTGGGGAGATGAGTGGTTTCCCTCACTCACCCTCGCTAGTCATTCTGGGCTGTCTTTGAGCTCACTGAGGAGATTTTCCTAGAGCAGGAATTTCATCTAGCTACTCTGAAATAACTCCCTGGAGGATCTGCTCCTTTTTGCTGCAGAGACAGCTTGGGAAAAGAGCTGGGTAGCTCAGGTGGATACATTTGTGTAGTGCAAATATGCTTTACAAACAAAATCATGTGTGTACAGCCCAATTGTCTGCTTTAAGACTCAGAAGGTGTTTTTTTGGAAGAGACAGAGCCCAGTTTCTCCCAAAGACAGCCCTTTTTGATGCCTCACATCATTCTTTCTACAATTCTGTGTAGAATTAGCTCTCTAAATAAGCTGCCTGATGTCCAACCTCAGAAACTGATGAGAGGCAATTTGTACAAAAGGTATGTCCTGGCCCTTTTTGACTTGTTCTACAAGAGGCAAAGAAATCTCCTGGGAGGAAAGATCAAGGACCTAATAAGCAGGATACAACAACAGCAGCAACAAAAGTGGTAGCAAACAGCAATAAAAAGATATATTTTTAGTACAGCAGTGTCATTTGGAGATGTTTTCACCATTGTGCATTTGGCACTCCCCAGGAGTGCCAGTTGGTAACAGAATGCCTCATAAAAGCAATGAAAATAAGACTCAAGAGAAAATGAAGTCTCTCTTTCCTGTGACCAGTGTGTTACTTCCAGAGACATTTTCTGAGTAAGGAAAATCCAGATCCTTTATTAGTAGTGGAATGGAATATTATCAGTGGTAAACAAAGCTGGCCTCTGTGTAGAAAGATCATGTCTTTAAGGAGGGCATTAGGGCTTTGGGGGGGGTCTTACAGAACTAAGACATCACACAGAGTTCAAAGCAGAACTTATCTGCAGTGATTATTAACAGCTAAATAAATTATCATGGGCTTGTTCTGGCAAAGGAACTTCACCTCTGCAGTGTGCTGAAGTGCACTTTAGTCACTGCCTAATTCCCACTGCTGTCTGCCTGATGAAAGCTGCATAGGACTGACTGCAAAATCCCCTCATCTTTCCCTTTGAGAGGCTCTGAAACCTTTCTGGTACACAGTAGGTTTCAACTCAGCACCCTGGTAGCAGCAGCTTGCTGTACTGCACCACAGCTTTCTATTTATCAGTGGTCAGCTTCTCACTGCTCCTCACAAGCATGCAAACAGCTCATCTCTTCTTAAGCATGCCACATCCAGTTGCCATTGGAATGGGCTGCCCAGGGAGGTGGTGGAGTCGCCATCCCTGGAGGTGTTCAGGAAAGACTGGATGAAGCACTTAGTGTCATGGTCTGGTTGGCTGGATGAGAGGTTGAACTGGATGAGCTTGGAGGTCTCTTCCAACCTGGTTGATTCTATTCTATTCCATTCCAGCTACCACCTTAGCATTGGCACAGCTAAGAAATTTGTTGTTGTAACTGTTGGCCATGATCTAAATGCTGGGTTGAGACAATTAAGTATCATTGGTCAAAGGTAGCTACTTCTCGGAAGGAAAAGATTCTGTTATCAGTAGAAGTTGCTTTAGGTCAAGAACCTGGGAGTTTGGTGCACTACAAACCTCCTGTTCAATTGTGTGTGCAGTACACCAAATCCTCTTTTCAGCTTACCAAGAATGAAGTGGAATGATCCTCCTTGTTGTTGTTACTTCCAGGCTTGGCAGGCTCTTGTCTCCCCATGTTCAATACCATGCCCTTTGCTTACTGCAACATCAACCAAGTCTGTTACTACGCCAGCCGGAACGACAAGTCTTACTGGCTGTCCAGCGCTGCCCCTTTGCCCACGGCACCGCTCTCAGAAGAGGAGATCGAGCCCTACATCAGCAGGTGTGCCGTGTGTGAGGCCCCAGCGCAGGCAGTGGCAGTGCACAGCCAGGACCAGTCCATTCCCCCCTGCCCCAGCAACTGGAGAAGCCTCTGGATAGGATATTCCTTTCTGATGGTAAGTCTGGGCATCCAATGCTGTGATCACAGTCTCACAGTATCATCAGGGTTGGAAGAGACCTCACAGGTCATCAAGTCCAACCCTTTAGCACAGAGCTCAAGGCCAGACCATGGCACCAAGTGCCACGTCCAGTCCTGCCTTGAACAGCTCCAGGGACGGCGACTCCACCACCTCCCCGGGCAGCCCATTCCAGTGCCCAATGACTCTCTCAGTGAAGAACTTTCTCCTCACCTCCAGCCTAAATTTCCCCTGGCACAGCCTGAGGCTGTGTCCTCTTGTTCTGGTGCTGGCCACCTGAGAGAAGAGAGCAACCTCCTCCTGGCCACAACCACCCCTCAGGTAGCTGTAGACAGCAATGAGGTCTCCCCTGAGCCTCCTCTTCTCCAGGCTAACCAATCCCAGCTCCCTCAGCCTCTCCTCGTAGGGCTGTGCTCAAGGCCTCTCCCCAGCCTCGTCGCCCTTCTCTGGACACACTCAAGCATCTCAATGTCCCTCCTAAACTGGGGGCCCAGAACTGCCCCCCCCACTTTAGAAGTTACCCAGACTAGTCTCAGCCGGCTCTGAGAATATGAATGAAGATTATATTTACAGCTGGCACAATAGACAAGCAGATAGTTACAGTATATACAGTTATAGACAGAAATAGACAAGGTAAAGGGTAACACAGAAACACAACAGCCCTCCCAGAAACCTGAGTCCCCAGGAGGGGCTCTCAACCACCCCTGCACCTTCCCCCTGCCCCTCTCAACCTTACCCCAGTCCTAAAGAAGAACAGAGGTTCAGCCAAGAGGTTATGAAGCAAAAGTGGGTTAGGCAAAATGGAAGGTGAGGTTAGGGAGATGCAACTCAGTCAGAAGCTCAAGGCAGAGTGTGAGACAAAATGGTGAGAGTGTTATCTAATGTTTTCCTTTCTTCTTCAGCAAGACTCTGAGGGGAGTAGACATCCCCATTGTTTTCCTTTCACAGCCTGTAATCTAGTTCTTCTCACCAAAACATTCTACCCTGCTTCAAACTAGCACACATGCAAGCGTCTTTCATACAGCTGGAGTGTTGCAAAGGACGAAAGACTTCTACCTCTGCAAAGCAAACTATCCAGTAGCTGGATATACACAGAAATACACAAAAAGAAATGAGATCAGGGCTAGTTCCAAACTGCAGAATTCACCTGTAGCTTTACAGACTGAAGTCACAGCCTAAGCTCCCCATTTCTCCCAGTCCCAAAGACTTTGCTTGTTGGCCTTTAATAAACAACAGGATCTTCACCTACAAAGACACCTCTCAGAAACAAAGCCCAGGGCTTTTTAATGCTACCCTCCAGTTCCATTCACAGCAGCTTAGATAATAGGGATGCTCAGAACTGACCTGGATTATCCTTTTCTTCTAAGTACCAGGAAAGTGAATGAGCTGGCTCTAGGCTTCTGAGGTCAACTTACTGCAGAGCACATGAAGATTTGCTCCAGCACAGGAAGCTAACTCCAGCCTAAGATCACCAAAAGAAATAGTACAGTTAAAAGCAAATACAGTCAGGAGGTGACAGATTAACACCACGTCTGTATTTCTTCACACACTTAGCAAATTCTTTCCCTGTTCTTTCCAGCACACCGGCTCTGGTGATCAGGGTGGTGGGCAGTCCCTAATGTCACCTGGAAGCTGCCTAGAAGACTTCAGATCAGCTCCATTCATCGAATGCCAGGGCCAGCGGGGGACGTGCCAGTTTTTTGCTAACGAATACAGCTTCTGGCTAACGACCGTGCTGCCCGAGCTGCAGTTTGCATCAGCCCCCAGACCAGGGACTCTCAAGGAAGGCCAAGAACAGAGGAGAAAGATCAGTAGGTGCCAGGTATGCCTGAAGCACGGCTAGCAAGTGAAACAGAAGTGGGCAGCCAAAGCCGAACTTGTGTGGAGATGAACATGTTAAAAGGTTTAAAGAGGTCTGATCATCGTTTGGAACTGTGCAACACTGCTCCTCTGTTTTGGAGAGGCTGAGAGCTAAAGGATCTGCTGAGCCTCATCCACCCATGTACAGGTAGTAAGTTTGGTGTAAATGGCTTGAAACAACAGAACTGTCACACTAGAGTCCACCGCCTTCGTGCACAGGGAATGAGGTGAGCTGGGAGGGTTGGGAAAGGCAAAGAAACCACACCTGTGGGCACCACGAAGCATTTCCTGTTAGAACTGGCAAGTACAGCAGAAAGAGTAGGTGCACTTACACAGCATCTTACACACATTTATCCTTTTAGATACAGACCCACAAAGATACAAACGCCTTAGAGCCCTGCAGCTGAATTTCCCAAGGTAAAAATCTCACCCTGTGTTGTTTGAGGGAAAGGCAAATGTAACTGTTAACAACCTCATGACAAAAACGATGAAGATCAAAGTCCTTTACGATGGCAGTATTGAACTAGACTGCCAAAGACCTGTTAATTGGGCTTTCATCAGCAACAAAGAGTTGCAAATCCATTTAACAGCAGATTAGGTAAGGAAATAAGGTTAGCTGAGATAATGGATCCTTTAAAAGCTCTATTTGTAGTCACAATTCATTTCTAAGAGCAGTTAAAAGTATTAAAGCTCCAATTCAAGTAGCTGAAGAAAATAGATCATTTTCTACTATTAATGGAAAGGAAACAGCAGTATGGTAATAAAAACGAGTGAACTTGAATAGTGAATATAAGACCTGGTAAGACAACGATCTGAATTTGAGGCTAAGGAATTGTGTTCAATTTTTACTACTTCTTCTGTAAATACACTACCAAAACCAGAACCCTCACCTTTTAAGGTATTTATGTAACCACAGCTCTCAAGACCCTCTTTATTTTTCAGAGCACTGACTGTTAAAGTGTTGATAAGCTAAAGCACTAGTCACCTTCGGATAGTTCCACATTCGTGCCTCATTTGTTCAGCTATAAACCCAGGACAGTTAAATGTGGATTTGAATTGTGGTTGAAGCTACTCAAAACAGATTGCAAGTGGAGCAGTCATTGTGTGCACAAGGGCCACAAATGCTCCACTTACCACTGAAGCTATGTTTTACTAGGAATAAAATGTTTGTTGGTTTTTTTTTTCCCCCCAGCACTTTTCCTTTCAATTTGTGTTCAGTGAGAGTTGCTCCAGCAAAAAGGGTTTTCAAGGAAACAGAGATACACATCCAAGAGTCACGATTCAGAGAGTTCTCCCTCTAGAAGCCATCAGGAGTGCTATCACAGGCTCAGAGGATGTTAGGGGTTGGAAGGGACCCAAGGAGATCATCGAGTCCAACCTCCCTGCCAGAGCAGGACCACACAATCTAGCACAGATTACAGAGGAACACATCCAGACAGGCCTTGAAATTCTCCACAGGAGACTCCACAGCCTCTCTGGGCAGCCTGTGCCAGTACTCTGGGACCCTCACCGGAAAGAAGTTCCCCCTTGTGTTGAGGCAGAACCTCCTGTGCTGCAACTTACACCCATTGCTGCTTGTCCTATCCCAGGGAGCAGTGAGCAGAGCCTGTCCCTCCTCTCCTGGCAGCCCTCAGATACTTATAAACATTTATCAAATCCCCTCTAAGTCTTCTCCAGACTAAGCAGCCCCAGGTCCCTCAGCCTCTCCTCATCAGCCATGCCCTCCAGTCCCCTCATCATCCTTGTAGCCTTCCACTGGACCCTCTCCAGCAGATCCCTGTCCCTCTTCAACTGGGAAGCCCAAAACTGAACACAGTATTCAAGATGAGGTCTCAGCAGGGCAGGGTAGAGGGGAAGCAGAACCTCCCTTGATCTGCTGGACACACTCTTCCTAATACACCCCAGGATCCCATTGGCCTTCTTGGCCACAAGGGCGCATTGCTGTGCCATGGTGAACTTGTTAGCCACCAGGACCCCCAGGTCCCTCTACACAGGACTACTATGAGCAAAGTGACAACCAAGAGAATCATTGTGATTGGAAAATACCTCTAAGGTCATTGAGTCCAATCATAGAATCATAGAATCAACCAGGTTGGAAGGGACCTCCAAGATCATCCAGTCCAACCTACCACCCAGCCCTGTCCAGTCAACCAGACCATGGCACTAAGTGCCTCATCCAGTCTTTTCTTGAAGACCCCCAGGGACGGTGCCTCCACCACCTCCCTGGGCAGCCCATTCCAATGCCAATCACTCTCTCTGTGAAGAACTTCTTCCTAATATCCAGCCTAGACCTACCCTGGCACAACTTGAGACTGTGTCCCCTTGTTCTATTGCTGGTTACCTGGGAGAAGAGGCCACCCCCCACCTGGCTACAATGCCCCTTCAGGTCATTAACCTAAAACCACCATGGCCATTAAAGCATGTCCCAGAGTGCCACAGCTACATGTTTTTTCAACACCTCCAGGGACGTGACTCCACCACCTCCTGGGCAGGCTACTCCAATGCCTGGCCACTCTCAGTAAAAACAAATTAACATCTTCCTAACACCCAGTCTAAAGCAGGGAGGTGACTCTCCTGGCACAATTTGAGGCAATTTGTTCTAGCACCTAATACTAGGGAGCAAAGACTGATATCCCCAACCTCACTACAACCTCCTCTATGGTAGTTGAAATAAGGTAAAATAAGTTTAATAAGGTCTCTCCTCAGCCTCCTCTTCAGCCTGAGTAATCCTGGTTCCCTCAGCCTCTCCTCACAAGACTTGTTCTCAAAGCCAACTTTGTCACCCTTCTCTGAACACACTCTAGCACCTCAATGTCTTTTGTGTAGTGAGTGGCTCAAAACCAAACCCAGTACTTGAGGCACAGCCTCACTAGTGCTGAGTACAGAGGAACAAGCACTTCCCCTGCTAACCACCCTGTTGCTGGTAAGGCCAAGATGCTGTTGGCTCACATGGCCACCTAGGCACACTGATTGATCATGTTCAGCCAGCTGTCAGCCAGCACCCCCAAGTCCTTTCCTGCTGGGCAGCTTTCCAGCCACTCTGCCCCAAGTCTGAAACACTGCATGAGGTTGTTGTGACCCGAGTGCAGCATCTGGCACTTGGCTGTGTTAAACCTCATACAACTGACCTCAACTCATCAATTCAGCTTGTCCAGATCTTTTTGCAGAGCCTTGCTATCCTCAAGCAGATCAAACAACTCTCCCAATTTGGCATCTATCATCTGCAAACTTGATGAGGGTGTCTCAACACCCTAGTCCAGACCACTGATGAAGACATTAAAGAGAACTGGCCCAGCACTGCACCCTTGGGAACACCACTTGTGACTGGCTGCCAGCTGGGTTTAACTCCAGTCACCACCACTTTTTGGGCCCAGCCACCCAACCATGTTCAATCCAGCAAAGCATCCACCTAGCCAAGCCACATGCTGTCAGCTTCTCCAGGAGGATGCTGTGGCTTTACTGAAGTCCAGATAAGCATTCACAGCCTTTCCCTCATCCACTAAGTGGGTCACCCTGTCCCAGAGGGTTTGTCAAATAGGACGTGCCCTTTATGAACCCACAGTGACTGGGCCTGATCAGCTGGTTGACTTGCACTGTGCTGCATAATGGCACTCAAGATGATCTGCTCTATCATCTTCCTTGGCTCTGAGGTCAGACTGACAGGTCATAGTTCCCCAGGCCCTCCCTTCCAGTCCTTCTCACAGATGGGAGGTCTAGGTTGGTTGTTAGGAGGAAGCTGTTGGCAGAGAGAGTGATTGGCATTGGAATGGGCTGCCCAGGGAGGCAATGGAGTCAACGTCCCTGGAGGTGTTGAAGCAAAGCCTGGCTGAGGCACTTAGTGCCATAGTCTGGTTGACTGGATAGGACTGGGTGCTAGGTTGGACTAGATGATCTTGGAGGTCTCTTCCAACCTGGCTGATTCTATGATTTGTCAATCAGATAGGAATCAACATCTTGACTTCACAAGATGCTGAGTATCTTCAGAGCTTACCCCTGCAAGAAGCAAGCAGCAGGTAGAGAAGCACCACACAGCAGTCACCTCTTCCTTAAGGTATGCAAACTACTTTCAGAAGGCAGCAGGTGGACCCACAGTGGGGCAGCAGCTTCAGCTGATGTTCAGTGGTGGTGCTGGTGATGTCCTGACAGTACTCACCAGCTCCTCCTGACAGTACTCACCAGCTTCTTCATTGCTAGAGTGGTTAGAATCTCTCTGGAGCCAGGCACCTGCTTTGCTGTGGGGCTTCTGGTACCGACTGCACTGAGGTACATCACAAAGGCTTTCCTTACACACACTCTTACTTGCCATAGTAAGGCAGGCTGAAGCCAAGATGGAACAAAAAAGGATTTTGCAATCTGTGTTTACTTATCTTGAACAAGGGAAAGAGTCTCAAGAGTATCTGAGAACCAACAAAAAGCCCTGACAATCCAAAGAAACCACTCCATGGCATCTTACAGCCTTACTCTTCTGTGTGATTTAAACCCATCATGTTCTGTTCTTCTGATGCAGCTTGTGCACCTCTGCCTGTCACACTTCACAGTGTTCTACAGGCATACACTATATAGGAGATGTAATTTTAAGCTGCCACTGACAGGTTCAATATTTTCTAGGTTCTCCTTTCACACTTAGCTGAATCCAAGACATTTGTCAGAAACATTGTTCTACTTCAAAATGAAACTGCAGATGAATTGCTTCGTACTACAAAGCAAAGAAGACAGCCCAGAAGAACAAGCAGCATGTGCTGGAGCTCTGCAGTCATTTGTCCAGTGACTAGATGCAGGAAAATAACTGGTCAGTTATTCACAGGGGACCTCATTATCAAATTGAGTGTGAAAAGGAATAGCTGGAACTGTCCAGGAGTAGAAACAGTCAAAAGGCAATGGCCTTGCACTAGTCCTTATAGCCCAAACTAACCAGACCACTGCGTTCAGGACCTTTGGGTCTAGCATAGGCCAGTAAAGATGTGAATTCTATCCTCAGCAGCAACCTAGAAAAGCAATAAAAGTATGAAGGAAGTCCAAACCCACTGAATTCTTGGAGTCATTTTTTGCCTGTTTGAGGCAAATTAAACAAACCTTTTGCCTGTTGACTCAAGCTGTGGTTTATGATTTGAAGAACAACTCCCCCAAGTTTTAAAGCACTCCAGTTATTAGTGGTGATGGTCAGGTCACTGATCTGTTATGTTTCAAGACTGTGCCTGTTAAGAATGCTGATAGTACTAATTCAGGGGGCAGAATTTCTTCCATGCTTTCTGATGCTTCCTCCTTGTGAGAGTCTGATCCTCTCTCTTGTTAATCAACAAAGATAAAGATTGCATTGTCCCTCCTTAATCTTGTTACTTCTGGGACTCAGACTCGGTGCTTGGCCCAAAAGCTCAGAGATGCAAATCAACAGACAATACCTTTGAAACTCCTAGACCTCACCCTGGCTGGACTGCCCAGGAAGCCTCCACCTTATCTCAGCTGCCCCCAAGGGCTGTGTATGCAGGGTGTGGACAGGTGTAGCCGAGAGAGGGCGGAGGCCCTCCCCCCGGCGACGCCGGACCCCTGCGAATGTGTGAGAATGCACAGGAAGATGCCCTGGGGGGGCTGCAGCTGGACACTGAGCAGAAAACTGTATAAAAAGGCAGGAGAAAGGCCTGCCAAAGTGTGGCATCCCCACCAGACCAAGGGTGGTATCCCCACCAGTGGTATTCCCACCGCACCACCATTCCCACCGGACAGAGAGTGGCACCTCCATCGGACCACCAGTGACATCTCCACCGGACCACCGAGGGCAGACCATCACCAGACCACCAGAACTGCACACCACCTGAAGAACCTCTGACAAACTCCGCAGAAGATCATCCCTGGGCCATGCACCCGTTTCTCTCTCACTCCTTCATCTGCGACTGAGGGTAATATGCTCACAGCCTTTTCCCCTTCCCTGCTCCTTCTTTTCTTCTCCATCGATCTCTTTATCTTTCTCTCTCCCCCTTCTCCCCTCTCTCCCTCTGTTCTGATCTTTCTCTCTCCCCCTTCTCCCCTCTTTCCCTCCGTTTTGCCCAACCTTATCCTTTAATAAACAGTTTCATGGTGATATTTGGTCTCGTTTGCACCTTAATTTCACAACACGGAATCCATAAGAACTGGTCTAGCTCCGCTGGACAGAGATACTGTTCATCTCTGCTCCTCCGGACCTTGACACTCCTTAAGAGGAAGTATGGAGAATTCACAAGAAACCATAGCTCCTGCAGCAAAGGGAACAAAACTCAGGGGCTGAAATGTGCTGCACAAAATGGCTTTTCCATAAAGAAACTTACTTGAGGTAGAACTTGTCAAGCACTGTTGGCAGTGTGAGGAAATATACAACAGGGAGTACTCAGCTCTGCAGACTGCCCTTCATTTTAGTCCCTGAAGAGAGAAAGTGCAACACAGCATCTGTCAGGAGCTCATCTGCAGCTTACATCAGAGGCAAGCTCAGCTAATTGTACCTGGTTCCTTCCCAGAAGATGACTCAGCATGGCAACCACACAGGTAAAAGGCATTGTGAGCAATGCAGGGACCCCAATGGAGCTCCTCCACAAACAAGCAGCTGGCCAAGTGTCTGGTTGCAGGGCATGGTACCTGAGGACAGCAGAGGATGCCTGTGTGCAGCGTGAACAGGTGGCAGAGCTGGAAGAGAAACTGGAAAAGGTTGAGGAGTATCAAGGAGTGTGAGAGAGAAAAAGGCTGATGGAGCTACCCCTTGAGGCAAAGGCAGCAGAAGGAGGTTCATCTACAAGCAGAGGATATTCTCCCCTTCTACTAAGAGGCAGTAAGAGGAGACCTAAAAGACAGGGGGCAGTGGGAATGGGTCCTTGCTTGGGGAGGCAGGCAAATGCCCTCCCAGCTGCCCTTAAACAACAGGTCTGGGGCTCTGGAACTGGAGGGCCAGGCCACAGAGGCAGGAGATGAAAGGCCACCCAAGGGGTTGTCTGGGGTGACTCAGCCAGCACCATGCATTGGAACTGCTTGTGGTAAGGAGAGGAACTGGTTTAGGTGATTCCATTCTAAGGTGAGCAGAGGGCCCCATATGCTGACAGGATCCATCCCACAGGGAAGCCTGCTGCCTCCCTGGGCCCAGGTCAGAGATGCTACTGGAATACTCCCTAGTCTGGCAGGGCTCTCCAATTGTTATCCATCACAGACGACAGAGGTTGGAAGTGCTGAGGTTGAGCACAGAGGGGCACATCTTTAACAGCAGGCTGGCAGCTCTGGAACATAAAACACAGCTTCTGCAGGACAGCAACGAGAAAAGAACTTTAAAGGTAGAAAAATTTATTTCACTTTTGTAGATAGAAAAGTCCAAAAAGCCACACAAAATTATTAGTACAAACTTCTGTGAATAATGACAAACATTTCTACCCTCACTTTACAAACCCAAGTGCCTTTAAGCTGTAGCCACGGGGCTGATAGTCTTCAGCTGACTAATAGCTAATTGGGTGGGTTTAAATAATTAAACCAAGTTCCACTGGAACTTGGCCACAGCATGGAAAGATCAGTCTGAGGAACCAGTGCTACTCCTGCCTCCTTTTTAGGTAGTTATTACCCACTGAGAGAAATGCACAAACTGTGTGCAGGCTTTTGACACCTTTTGGTGAACACAGAAAGATGAGCACAGAGTATCTGCTATTTAAGGAGAAACAACTGGACTTTTGGAGCTGCATGAACAGCATGTACAGGGTACAAGTTCCAGGCCTTCTTTAAAGAGAAAAAGATGCTCTGGAAAAGCTTTGGGTACTAAACAAACACATTCTCTGTCTGGCATCTCCACCTCCTTGTCTGCAGATCTCAGAACTGATTCTTTCAACTCTAACTGGAAGCACTGTATTTAAAACAGAAACGTGAAGAAAGGTTTTAGGAAATAAGTAGTCAAAACCCATTTGTGTCATATAGGAGCTAACAGAAGGCTGCAGCACTGTTGGTGCATGAGATAACTCCTTAGGGAAAGGATAGCTGCAACTGCTTCACGCAGTTTGCAAGGCTGACCAAAGGCTCACATCTAGACTCCTAGGATCTAGTTGCTGTTGTGACAGTGAACTTGTCAATTGGCAATTGGTCACCACAGATGACTGTACTCATAAAGAGAAGAAAAAAATTGGGTACATTTACAATGGTGTAAAAGCAGGAATGTTTCATCTGTGATGGGGGAAGAAAATCAGCTGTCTGAGAACAGACAAGTGGCCAAGGGATTCTGAAGCTAAGAGCAGAACCTGAGAGAAAAAGGCAGTTTAGTCAAAACAGTCCTATTCTGTAGTTAAGGTGCATCAACACAGAGGCTGCTGAAGATCACAGCTCAATTTGTATCTCACTTTCTATGAAAGTTCCACTTCTGAGCCCAAACTCAAAACTCTCCTGCGGTTTTGCAAACAGCAGTAAAAAAAACCCTGGAAAAGTAGTACAACAAATCTGCAAATTACAAACACAAATGTACAAATCTTTTGGCAACTCTGAAGGGCACTTTGCATTTCACATCAACCCTTGCTATTTCAGCGTCTCTCAAACCTACGGAGCCTTTGCCTTCGCATTTCCTCCTCTGAATGCTGCTCGGGGGGGAACCAAAAGCCGTAGGGTCGCCGCTCGTCACTGTGTGTTGCTCCACCAGAATCTACAAGGCAATGAAACACTTGTCATTTTATTCTGCCATGTGAGGAAAAGGCACAAATATCCTCTCATCCAAAGTGTCCTAGCATGAGGGGAATGTGGAGTGTTCCCAGCTCTGATGGTTTCAGGGCAATCATGGCTGCTTTAAAAGACACTGAAATTAGAACACCAGAAAAACTCAACCCACAGTAACCAAACCAAGCAAACCAGAAGAACATCCAATCCTCTCACAAGTGCTAACCTGGCAGTTCACATCTTCTGTGATCCCCCACTTCAAGCAGCACACTCTAGGGTAGGAGAGCCCTGCAAAGGGCTGGACAGGCTGGATGGCTGGGCAGAGACCAGTGGGATGAGACTGAACAAGGCTAAGTGCAGGGTTCTGCACTTTGGCCACAACAACCCCAAGCAGCACTACAGGATGGGGAGAGAGTGGCTGAGAGCAGCCAGGCAGAGGGACCTGAGGGTGCTGGTAGAGAGGAGCTGAAGATGAGGCAGCAGTGTGCCCAGGTGGGCAGGAGAGCCAATGGCATCCTGGCCTGGATCAGGAACAGTGTGGCCAGTAGGAGGTCATTCTGCCCCTGTTCTCAGCACTGGTCAGGCCACACCTTGAGTGCTGTGTCCAGTTCTGGGCTCCTCAATTCAAGAGAGATGTTGAGGTGCTGGAATGTGTCCAGAGAAGGGTGACAAAGCTGATGAGGGACCTGGAACACAGCCCTGTGAGGGAGGGAGCTGGGGGTGTGCAGCCTGCAGAAGAGGAGGCCCAGGGGTGACCTCATTGCTGTCTACAACTCCCTGAAGGGAGATTGTGGCCAGGTGGGGTTGGTCTCTTCTGCCAGGCAACCAACAACAGAAGGGGACACAGTCTCAAGCTGTGCTGGGGGGAGGTCTAGGCTGGATGATGAGAGGAAGTTGTTGGCAGAGAGAGTGACTGGCATTGGAATGGGCTGCCCATGGGTGTCACCACCACTGGGGGTGTTCAAGAAAAGCCTGGATGGGGCACTTATTGCCTTGGTTTGGTGCACTGGCTAGGGCTGGGTGCTAGGTTGGATTGGATGAGCTTGTAAGCTTCTTCCACCCTGGTTGATTCTGTGATTCTATGTCCTCGGTACATTCAACCGCTGGCCAGATGAGCTTTTGGTTCTGTTTTTAATGTTGCAACCCCCCTGTGCAGATCCCCATCAGATCCCACCCTTATCTGGCATCCACTGCAGACCTAAACCACATGTGGCAGCCTCACTGCACACAGAGCCCACACCAAGCCCACTGCACACAGACCAGTACTTTTCAGAATACTGGAAGATTAATGTTCTTTGTTACAAAAGCATTTCTTCTACCACAGTACCTGCAAGCTAATCCAAGAGTAAGCCACCATGAACACCTGCAGTTACACACAGAATGACACCACAGCCTCAGGCTGCACTCTGAAAATTCTACCACAAACCTTTCACCTGTTCCCAAAGATACATCAAAATAGGAAAAACAATGAGCAATACTGCCCTTCCCACCTTCCCCCACAACATGAATCATCAGATACAAAATGCAGTGACATTCCCACCTCTCTCATGCAGGCTGTTCATCACTGCCCTCTCGAGCTGCTCTTCTTCACTGAGCCCCCCAGTGTAATCGTAATAGTTCCTTGGCATTCTGTGCTGGTAACCTGGATATCCAGAGGACTCTGTAACAGGAACACAAAGGCAGGGAAATGCACTGCTGCTGCTCAAGACAGTATAAGATCAGATCTCCTCTTCATGCTATCCTTTCTTCCCCAAATTATTTAGACTTGGGAAAGAAAAAAAGTTATTATGACTGCATTACTTACACAAGCAAGGATTCATTTTCACAAAGACAGACAGACTATGACAACAGGAGAGAGAAACCCAGAACGGAACATCTCCAACATCTCAGGGTGTTTTAGCTGTTACAACTAAGTATCACAGAGTTGTCACTATTAAGAAGTTTCAGAGAGAAATGGAAATACCTTTTTCTTTATTCACCTTTTAACTGTTAATGCTTGGAGACCTTAGTAATGTCACCAGAAAAGCAACAACCGAACAGGGACATTTGTCCCCTCCCCCCAGTATCCACAAACAATTCATGCCAATGCCAGCATGAATTCAGATCATGTCTGAACCTGGAGAACAGCTCAAACTGTGCTACTGCACAGCTACAGCTGCCCTGGAAAACATACTGTGCCTTGATTCTCAGCTCCTGTCACAAGCCCTGCATGCTGCAAGTGCAAAGGCTTCTGACCATTTACAGTGTTCATCCAAACCAGGTGCAAACCACCCTCCACCCAGTACAAGGGACTCTGAAGGGAAAAAAATACTTGCCTAAAGAATTGAGTCAGACTCCTCCTTTTAACACAGTCTGAGCTTGTCTGAACACAGAAATTCTAACTTGTAAAAAGCTAAGTGAGAACTCTCAATTTTTCTATTCTGTTTTGTGCATCTGCAAAATACACAGCCCTGGGTGGTACTTTCATACAATCAACCAGGATGGAAGAGACCTCCAAGCTCATCCAGTCCAACCTAGCACCCAGCCCTGTCCAATCAACTACACCATGGCACTAAGTGCCTCAGCCAGGCTTTGCTTCAACACCTCCAGGGATGGCAACTCCACCACCTCCCTGGGCAGCCCATTCCAATGGCAATCACTCTCTCTGGGAAGAACTTCCTCCTAACATCCAGCCCAGACCTCCCCTGGCACAACTTGAGTCTGTGTCCCCTTGATCTGTTACTGGTTGCCTGGCAGAAGAGACCAACTCCCACCTGGCTGCAGCCTCTCTTCAGGGAGTTGTAGCCAGCAATGAGCTCTGCCCTGAGCCTCCTCTTCTGCAGGCTGCACACCCCCAGCTCCCTCAGCCTCTCCTCACAGGGCTGTGTTCCAGGCCTTTCACCAGCTTTGTTGCCCTTCTCTGGACACCTTCCAGCACCTCAACATCTCTCTTAAATTGAGGGGCCCAGAACTGGACACAGTACTCAAGGTGTGGCCTGAGCAGTGCTGAGTACAGGGGCAGAATAACCTCCCTTGTCCTGCTGGCCACACTGTTCCTGATCCAGGCCAGGATGCCACTGGCTCTCTTGGCCACCTGGGCACACTGCTGCCTCATCTTCAGCTACTACTAGTACTCCCAGATCCCTCTCTCTCTGGCTGCCACCCTGTCCCCAGCCTGTAGTGCTGTTTGGGGTTGTGACCAAAGTGCAGAACCCTGCACTTGGCCTTGTTCAGTCTCATCCCACTGGCCTCTGCCCACCCATCCAGCCTGTCCAGGTCCCTCTGCAGAGCTCTCCTACCCTCCAACAGATCCTCACCTGCTCTCAGCTTGGTGTCATCTGCAAACTTACTGATGCTGGACTCAATCCCCTGGTCCAGATCATCAATAAAGATACTGAACAGGACTAGGCCCAGCACTGATCACAGTATTAATTTAATTTCTTTTGCTTAAGTAGCTTCTGACCTCATAACTGAAACAAAGGAAATCCTGTGTGAATACAGTTTTAAGTTACCACAATCCTTGTGGCTGTTGGTAAAAAAAGGGCAAGTTAAGGTCTTTTGGTTAGGAGTTACAGAAGAAAGGCCTCAAAAACATTCAATAACTTCGATTACTGCAGGTAACCAGAAAAGGGTAGGTAGATTATGGAAGACAAAATCCATCATGGAGAATAAAAACAACACAAAGGTTGGCTCACTGTGGCTCAGAGTCAGCACATCTCATTTATGAAAGACTAAACAAAATAAACCTCTGCATGGCTAAACATCAGATAACAGTAAGAATGATAAAACAAAGCTGTTTTCACAGTAGCAACTATATAGGCTACAACTTTTCAACCAGAGGAAACAAGATGACTCTGGGTGAGTATAGGACTGAAAACAATAAAGAACATGAAAACAGTACAATGAAGAATGAAGGCTTAAGTTTCTCCTCTCAGAGAAGAATTCATATACAAATGAAATTAGCAGCCAGCAGGTTCCAAACAAACACAACTGACCACCAGGAAGAAACTGTGAAATCCTTCTCCTGTGATGCTGTAGGTGTTAAAGAGTTCATGCTGAGTCCAAAAGCTTTCGACAGTCATGGAAGAAGAACCTATCCCAAGATGTTAAAGAATAAACCCCCCATAAAATGTCCTGCTGTGAACACCTTTAAGCCACAAGCCAATGCAGAGGTGAAAGTGTCTGAGGGAGTTATCACTATTTATCCTGTTCTCTGAACAGTTGCCTAGGTAAGAGCATAAATCACTGCAGGAGGCAAGTTACCAGGCTACACATACCTTAGCTTTGATCAACACACCACCATTCTTACCACTGCTTCCCTTCTGCCCCCTAGACAAGGCCTCCACCTACTATTTCTATGTGTCCACAACAGGACTCCACGTTTGCAGGAGAAGTGAATCAAACATGCCACATTCAAGGTGTGCCAGTAGTCCAGCAATCCATCCACAGCCTGGGAAGGCAGCCTACATGCATTCTGCTGAGGAGTGGGCTGTGTGGGAATTACTTGAGTAACAAAACGTGTTCCAAGGGCAAAACACCCATGCCAGAACAGAACAGGTTGGTTTGCCACATCAAGGCAGATATACCCAGGTTCAAAGGGCTGCTTGCAGGAGAAAATGTCTTCATTTTTGCAGGAAGTGTAGCTGGATGACATCTCCCCAGGGCAGCATTTTATGAAGTCATGACCTTAACTTGAGACTTAAAGCCTATTGTACAAAATAGATCCACACAGTGCCCTAGAAAGGACTGAACGGCCAGAAAGCTAATATGTTTAGCAAGTAACACATGTGCAGAGTATTTTGTATATTATCACAGTATCACCAAGGTTGGAAGAGACCTCATAGATCATCAAGTCCAACCCTTTACCACAGAGCTCAAGGCTAGACCATGGCACCAAGTGCCACGTCCAATCCTGCCTTGAACAGCTCCAGGGACGGCGACTCCACCACCTCCCCGGGCAGCCCATTCCAGTGTCCAATGACTCTCTCAGGGAAGAACTTTCTCCTCACCTCAAGCCTAAATCTCCCCTGGCACAGTTTGAGGCTGTGTCCTCTTGTTCTGGTGCTGGCCACCTGAGAGAAGAGAGCAACCTCCTCCTGGCCACAACCTCCCCTCAGGTAGCTGTAGACAGCAATGAGGTCTCCCCTGAGCCTCCTCTTCTCCAGGCTAACCAATCCCAGCTCCCTCAGCCTCTCCTCGTAGGGCTGTGCTCAAGGCCTCTCCCCAGCCTCGTCGCCCTTCTCTGGACACGCTCAAGCATCTCAATGTCCCTCCTAAACTGGGGGGCCCAGAACTGAAGACAGCACTCAAGGTGTGGTCTAACCAGTGCAGAGTACAAGGGCAGAATGACCTCCCTGCTCCTGCTGACCACACCATTGCTGATGCAGGCCATTTAACTAGCTCCTCTGTAGGCTTCCCATCATTACCAAAAACTTACTTTTAAAGCTGGAACAAGTTTTTAAGGAGGTGGGTAAGGGAACTTACCTGAGTAATAGTAGTAATCCCTTGGCCTGGTCAGGTCAGTGAATAAAAAGCCACCTAAAATTAAAGCATGTACTTTTAGATTGAAATAGTGTTTATAATATACAACAGTACTCTTTCTTCCTGAGTGTTTCATAAAATACAAATAGAATCCCAGAATAATTCTATGTGAAACAGCACTCTGAAGGTCCCTAGTCCAGCTCCACTCAGAGCAGGGCTAGCCAGGGGTCAGACCAGGTCACTGAGAGCTTTATCTTATCTTGTCTTGAAAACATCCAAGGATGGAGACTGCTGAGTCTCCCTAAAAACTTGCTGAAATGGTCTAAAGTAAAAGTGTGTCTGAGGCAGACTATAAATGGAGCAGTTACACACCTGCAAAGGCTTTCATGACCTTTCTCAGAGGTCCCATAGTGTACATCAGTCCAACAAGAATCCCTGCCAGATGCCCAGCAAAAGAAGTCCTAGAAAAAAGGGAATCTTGTCAGTGATGAAAGGAAAACTTCTGTTCTAAAGATCCAGAGGGGTGAGTACAGAACATCTTGTAACCAAGAAAGTCCTTAATGAGACCAAGCACAGAGAACTGACCTGCCTGCAAAGACAGTGCCAAGGCTTCCCTCTTCACAATGACCTCAGAATTGGTAGGAATATACAGAAAGAAGCTGGAAACTACTGAGACAGTTAATTTTAATTGCTTATCTAAAAGGACAGAATGACATCTCCCTAAAAGCAGGTAAAGACTTACCAAGGCAGGAAACTAATTTTAAGCTATAACAAAGTAAACCCATGGAATTGTACTGCAATGTCTAAGAAGGATCTACAGAACCATTCACAGTTGCAAGTGAAGACTTGAACATTTGCTGGTACACACACAGTTACTAACAACTCTGGGTTTATACTGATGGTCCAAAGAGTGAGCTTTTTTACCTTCCTAAACCCCTACTTAACATAGCAATAGATTTAAGCATCACGAGTTTTACATTCTGTTCAGAAATCCAGGGAGTCACACAGTTGACAGCTTGTGCACTCCTGGTACCACAAGTGCTAGGCACGGATGGTGAAAGCACACAGGGAAGAGCTGCTGTCACTAGAGGGGGGTAAAGATCAAACCTCAAGCGACTTCTTCGCACCTACTTAGGCGTAAACTTCTGCTCTGAAGAGCTGCGACTCTCTTGCGTAGGTAACCACTAAGTCATAGAATTATAGAATCAGCCAGGATGGAAGAGACCTCCAAGATCATCCACTCCAACCTAGCACCCAGCCCTAGCCAATCAACCAGACCATGGCACTAAGTGCCTCAGCCAGGCTTTTCTTCAACATCGCCAGGGATGGTAACTCCTCCACCTCCCTGGGCAGCCCATTCCAATGCCAATCACTCTCTCTAACAACTTCCTCCGAACATCCAGCCTATATTTCCCCTGGCACAACTTGAGACTGTGTCCCTTTGTTCTATTGCTGGTTGCCTGGGAGAAGAGATCAAACCCACCTGGCTGCAGCCTCCCTTCAGGGAGTTGTAGACAGCAATGAGGTCTGCCCTGAGCCTCCTCTTCTGCAGGCTGCACACCCCCAGCTCCCTCAGCCTCTCCTCATAGAGTTTGTGTTCCAGGCCCCTCACCAGCTTTGTTGCTCTTCTCTAGACACCTTCCAGCACCTCAACATCTTCCTTGAATTGAGGAGCCCAGAACTGGACACAGCACTCAAGGTGTGGCCTGACCAGTGCTGAGCACAGGGGCAGAAGAACCTCCCTTGTCCTGCTGGCCACACTGCTCCTGATCCAGGCCAGGATGCCATTGGCTCTCCTGCCCACCTGGGCACACTGCTGCCTCATCTTCAGCTTACTAACTACCAGTACCCCCATGTCTCTTTCTGCCTGGCTGCTCTCAGCCACTCTGTCCCCAGCCTGTAGTGCTGCTTGGGGTTGTTGTGGCCAAAGTGCAGAATCCTGCACTTGGCCATGTTCAATCTCATCCCACTGGCCTCTGCCCACCCAGCCAGCCTGTCTAAGTCCCTCTGCAGGGCTCTCCTACCTTCCAACAGATCAACACCTGCTCCTGTCCTGGTGTCATCTGCAAACTTACTGATGCTGGACTCAATCCCCTCATCCAGATTATCAATAAAAATGTTGAATAGGACTGGGATTAATTTGAAAGAAAACAATTAGCAGACACCATTAAAGCTGTAAATCCTCTCTCAGCACATAAATCAAGGTTTTGAACAGCCTCAATATTACTTTTGAATCCCCTGCTGGTTAAGGATTCTTAGGTGATCCTAACACATCATTCCACTAAGGTAGGTCCAAGTTCATGGCATGTCTTCCTGACTGGATAAGATTTTGACCTCTTCATCTACTGAAAATCCAATTATGCAACTTGATTTACAAAGGGTCACCATTTAATCACACTTCAACAATTAAATCAAGCCCTGAGTAGGCAGATGAGGATGTAAGAGCAGTGCTCCAACAGCTAGACCAGTTATGATTCATTTTAAGGCAGCTGGCAGTTACTAATTAAACATGTTGTGTTCTGGGACATGAATTTCTGGAGAATACTGCTTGTTTTGTACAGCTCCCATTACAATTTATGTGCTGTGAAATTGTCCTGGCTATCAAAACTGCATGTCACAATGTAGAAGTTCTTTAACCCAGGCAGCAGTCTAAGCTTCCATAATATCATGGAAAGGTTTTGGACGTTTCTGGATCTCCCATAAGCTTCCTACCCCAAACATATTTTTGTGGTAATGCAACTGAAAAGCAACAGCAGCCAAGCATTACATTTGTGTTTTAACTCTACCTGATGCAGTAGGATTACCACAGACTATAGACTCAGCACTTAATTGTTGCCCCAACACTCTATTGGGGTACCAGCCAGCATTACACTTACTTCCTATTAGATCTCAAACTACTTCAGATAGCCCAGATGTCTTCTCCTGACATTAAAAAAACTGAATGCACTTACCCTGGGGAGATCAAATGAATAGCCACCAGCTCTGCCCAACAAGCATATTTATTGGGTATCTGGAACCCAAGGACGCTGCTGACTCTTCCTGGGTTGTAGTAATTGTTCAGAACTTTCAAAGCAAACAAGACACCTGCAAACAAGAAGAAATCAGGTAAAGAGGGAAGCACTTGTGCCAAAATAAACGGCAAACAACTTCACTGAAATTGAAGTACTGAGCAGTTTCACAGTACCTATTACATGTCAGAACAACAACCTAAGCTGGAGTGGGGGTTGGTCTCTTCTGCCAGGCAACCAGCAACAGAAGAAGGGGACACAGTCTCAAGTTGTGCCAGGGGAGGTACAGGATGGATGTTAGGAGGAAGTTCTCCACAGAGCGATCTGCCATTGGAATGGGCTGCCCAGGGAAGTGGGTGGAGTCACTGACCCTGGAGGTGTTGAAGGCAAGATTGGCTGAGGCACTTAGTGCCATGGCCTGGTTGATTGGCTAGGGCCGGGTGGCAGGTTTGACTGGATGAGCTTGGAGGTCTCTTCCAATCTGGTTGATTCTATGATACTTGGTGATACTCGTGTGACAGCCAAGTCTAAGTTGCTTTTAATATTCCTCTTCACTGTGGATATAATTTTTAAATGGAAGTTCTAGTTGACAAAATTAAATTCAAAGTTCCATGGGTTGAGAAAAACCAGTACTGAAAGCGAGGCTAACAAAAACATGTGAAGCTCAACTGAAGGCTCAGAGATTTGAATTGACAGAAAGTCATCTCACCTGGAACTTCAGCATCACTTCTTTCTGCAAATGTGAACACTTTTAGATGCTTCCTTCCAACAGCTCCACACCTGCTCCTAGCTTGGTGTCATCTGCAAACTTACTGATGCTGGACTCAATGCCCTCATCCAGATCATCAATAAAGATATTGAACAAGACTGGGCCCAGCACTGATCCCTGGGGAACACCACTAGTGACAGCTGCCAACTGGATGTGGCACCATTCACCACCACTCTCTGGGCTCTGCCATCCAGCCAGTGCTTGATCCAGCACAGAGTGAATCTGTCCAAACCATGAGCTGCCAGCTGTGCCAGGAGCTTGTTTTGGCAGACAGTGTCAAAGGCTTTGCTGCAGTCCAGGTAGACTACATCCACAGCCTGCCCCACATTCACCAGGCAGGAACCTGATCATAAAAGGAGATCAGGTTGGTGAGACAGGACCTGCCCTTCCTAAACCCATGCTGGCTGGGCCTGATCCCTTGGCCATCCTGTAAGTGCTTTGTGATGGCACCCAAGATGACCTGTTCCATCACCTTGCCTGGCACTGAGGTCAAGCTCACAGGTCTGTAGTTTTCTGGCTCCTCCTTACGACCCTTCTTGTGTATGGGAATCACATTGGCAGCTTCCAGTCTTACATACTGTTACTGTAGAATCAAACAGGAGTGTGCATATGCACATATTTGCTGCTGCTAAACAACTTGTTCAGAAACTACACATTTACTAACAGTCACTACCATCAGTGTAGCTCAGGAGTCATCTCCATCCAAGCCACACCCAACTCACCAGAACCTCATCTGCACAGGCTCAGGTTTTCTTAATTTGTAGTATTTTTTGTCAAGGTTTAAGTGTCTGCTGGAGCTGCCTGACTGCTGCATTGCCAGGTTCCCTCCAAAGGAACAAGAGACAGGTTGGTTCTATCCATTTAAAATAAAATAAAATCCAGGCATCCTAAAGCTCTTAAAACCTATTCAAGTGAGTGAGTCACAAAGACACATTGGTCCTTACAGAGAGTTATCAGGGAAATGCTCATATTCTCTTCAGCTCTTCCACATACCTTGCTCCAGCTGAAAAGAAATGATCTCTATTGACAGTCATGTGGAGAATGTTGAAGGTTTAGAAAGGTCAAATGCAGACACTAACTCTGACAGAGCTCCTTTAACTTGCTATCCAAATACTGGCCAGGTGTACACAGGCTGCAGTTTGACATTTCCAAGACTTGAATACTCAGAAGATGCTGCACAAGTTAAGTGACATGAGAACAAGCTGCAATACTCCATGGCAGATGGGAACTGTATCTTGCAGACCATGTAAATTAAGATCATAGAATGGTTTAGGTTGGAAGGGACCTCAAGGATCATCCAGTTCCATAGGCAGGGACACCTCCCACTAGAACAGGTTGCTCAAGGCCTCATCCAACCTTGCCTTGAACACTTACAGAGAGGGAGCAGCCACAACCTCCCTGGGCAACCTGTGCCAGTGTCTCACCACCCTCACTGCAAAGAGCCCTTTCCTAACATCTACTTTCAATCTTCCCTCTGCCAGTTCAAACCCATTCACCCTTGTCCTGTCATTCCAAGACCTTGTCAAAAGCCCCTCCCCAGCCTTCTTGTAGGCCCCCTTCAGATACTGGAAGGCCACTGTAAGGTCTCCTTGAAGCCTTCTCTTCTCTAGGCTGCAGAACCCCAACTCTTGTAGCCTGTCCTCATAGCAGAGCTGCTGCAGCCCTCTGAGCATCCTTGTGGCCCTCCTATGGACTGACTCCAAAAGTTCCATGTCCTTCTTGTGTTGAGGGCTCCAGAACTGCACACAGGACTGCAGGTGGGGTCTGAGGAGAGCAGAGGCAAGGGGCAGAATCCCCTCCCTTGCCCTGCTGCCCACACTGCTCTTGCTGCAGCCCAGCACAGGGTTGCTGCCTGGGCTGCACTCACACTGCAGGCTCATGTTGAGCTTTTCATCAAAGCAGATCCAATTAGGTGATCCCTACACAGACAAAAAAACTGACTTTCTGTCCTCTCCACAAATGGCTGAGTAGATTATAAGCTTAGTCTCATTTTCTTGCTCTCTGCTCCAGCCAGTTTTGTGGTATGACTGCCATGAGTCTCCTGTAAGGCATGTAATGGGAACCCATCACCAGCATCACTGCTCAGTAGCTTGGTGCCTTCTGCTGTTAAGCATGAGAAAACACAAACCTGCTTCTCCTGGAGAATTACATCACTAAATTCAATTCCTCTTCTGTTGATCTGAAGAAAGGGGCATGGTAAGTTGCTGTCTGGCTACATGAGAAGCTGGAGAAAAAACAATCTGAGGAAAAAACCTTACAGCCTCCACACCACCTAGTTACACAGTTATATCATATTTCCAAGTATGAAAACACTTCATCCTGAATTCTCAAAATAGTCACTATACTTTTCTCATTTCTATCAAGAAGAGAATCAACACTAAGATCTATTAAGGTATGGGCTGCTTGGAACAGACAGGAAGATACAATTCTACTGGGATGACTGTATTTTTTATCTTCTCAGGCAAAGACAGCTGGTCACAACAACATGACTTGAACCACATGATGCTTATGGCCTGAGTATATGCTTTAGATTAAGAATAGGGTACTTGCTGATGTAACAGCCAGATACACAGACATGGCTGCACATCTCTCCATTTTCTGCATTCACATATTGTTTTATAGCAGCTACACATACTTGTTTTGCATATGGAAACTGGCCCAAATGTGTGCATTACCTGAAAATCCTACAGCACAGTTCATTTCATACGAAGGATCACTCAGGATCTTCACAAGCATGAACTCCAGTGCTATATACACAACTCCAACCAGCACTGAAAACACCACAATTATGTAGGCAAACCATGAGCTCCCAAGTTTTCTTTCCAGCATGATCCCCTTCCAAAGCATGGACACCATGTTATAATACAGGTGCCAGTCATCTGCGTGGTGAACAGGAGAAAGCAACAAGCGCTGCCAATCCCGTCTGTGGAAGCCTTCGTTTACACTGATGCACACCTCAGAGAGTGGCTTCAGAGGGTTGAGGAAGAGGAAAACGTTCAGCACCAGCACCCCAAGGGTAACAGAAGGAATGTTCTGGAGTCCAACTTGAGAAATTTGATAAAGCAGCAAGAGCAGCCCGGCGTTAACTCTTCCCTGTCTCCGTTGCATTGCCACTTGTTATCCGAAGAAATGGAAAGAGTATTCCAATTTCTAGTCTCTGTCTGCATTCAAAATCACACAACTTTGGCAATCCTGGAAAACAAAAAAGATCACTGCATTACTGTACATATCCTGGGGTGGCCTGGGGCTCATCCACTGATTTTTTTCCTCTTTAAAAGTCTTCAAGCTAAGCAGCCAAGATATTCCTTTAAATCCAAACAAAAATTAAACTGAGAGGAAAAGACATATTAAAAAAATCACCATTTTAACCTAGTGTAAGACACAAATAAAAGGCATTTATACAGATAATCCAGACAAGCATTTTAATGAAAAGGAGTCTCTCTTTCATCTCCCTGGACAGGCTTTACTTTACCTGTAAGATTCCTAGGTGTCTTAGACTTTTTTCCTTAAATATTCTGAGATCCACTTAGAATTACTAAAATTTCAGGAAAGTAACTAGTAAAAAAAAAATCCTTCTCTGCAGTCTTGGTTTTCAGGCTTCATATCTTTGCTACAATTATCTTTTCCACAACCTTTCCCCCCAAATTTTATAAATATTCAAGAAAGAAAATTAAAAGTTACAATTTTGAGATACAAGTAAGTGCCTCTAAGCTTGAAAATTATTATTGCTGTCTTAGTGAGTACAATTTAAAGCTTAGTTTAAGAGAACACAATGACAAAACCCAAACTAACTCAACCAAAAAAACCCGAACTAACCAACAAAACCAAACTAATCAACCAAAAAAACCCCAAACCAACCAAAAACCACCCAAACTAATCCACCAAAAACCCCCAAACTAACCCACAGAAAAACCCCCAAACCAACCCACCAAAAAAAACCCAAAGTAACCAACCAAAACAACCCCAAAGTAACCCACCAAAACAACCCCAAAGTAACCCACCAAAAAAACCCAAACCAATCAACCAAAACAACCCAAACCAACAAAAAAACCCCAAACTAACCAACCAAAAAAAACCCCAAACCAACCAACCAAAAAACCCCAAACCAACCAACCAAAAAACCCCAAACCAACCAACCAAAAAACCCCAAACCAACCAACCAAAAAACCCCCAAACATCCAAAAAAACCCAAACTAACCAACCAAAAAACCCCAAACTAACCAACCAAAAAACCCCAAACTAACCAACCAAAAAACCCCAAACTAACCAACCAAAAAACCCCAAACTAACCAGCCAAAAAACCCCAAACTAACCAACCAAAAAACCCCAAACTAACCAACCAAAAAAACCCCAAACTAACCAACAAAAAAACCCCAAACTAACCAACAAAAAAACCCCAAACTAACCAACCAAAAAAAACCCAAACCAACAAAAAAAACCCCAAACTAACCAACAAAAAAAACCCAACCAACCAAAAAACCCCAAACCAACAAAAAAACCCAAACCAACAAAAAAACCCCAAATCAACCAAAAAACCCCAAACCAACAAAAAAAAAACCCAAACCAACCAAAAAAACCCCAAACCAACCAAAAAAAACCCCAAACCAACCAAAAAAAACCCCAAAACATCCAAAAAACCCCAAACTAACCAACCAAAAAACCCCCAAAACATCCAAAACAACCCAAACTAAGCAACCAAAAAACCCCAAACCAACAAAAAACCCCAAACCAACAAAAAAAAAACCAAACTAACCAACAAAAAAAATCCCCAAACTAACCAACAAAAAAACCCCAAACAAAAAAAAACCCCAAACTAACCAACCAAAAAATCCCAAACTAACCAACCAAAAAAACCCCAAACTAACCAACCAAAAAAACCCCAAACTAACCAACCAAAAAAACCCCAAACTAACCAACCAAAAAAACCCCAAACTAACCAACCAAAAAAACCCCAAACTAACCAACCAAAAAAACCCCAAAACAACCAACAAAAAAACCCCAAACCAACCAAAGAAACCCAAACCAACCAAAAAAACCCAAACCAACCAAAAAAACCCCAAATCAACAAAAAATCCCAAACAAAAAAAACTCCAAACTAACAAAACCCCCCCCAAACTAACAAAAAAAACCCCAAAACTAACAAAAAAAAACCCCCAAACTAACCAACCAAAACCCCCCCCAAAAAACCCCAAACTAACCAACCACAAAACCCCAACAAAAAAAAAAAACCCAAACTAACCAACCAAAAAATCCCAAACTAACAAAAAAAACCCAAACCAACAAAAAAAACCCCAAAACAACCAACAAAAAAAACCCCAAACTAAGCAAAGAAACCCAAACCAACCAAAAAACCCCAAACCAACCAAAAAAACCCAAACTAACCAACAAAAAACCCGAAACAAAAAAAACCCAAACTAACAAAAAAACCCCAAAACTAACCAACAACCCCCCCCAAACTAACCAACCAAAAAACACCAAACAAAAAAAAAAAAACCAAAATAACCAACCACAAAACCCCAACCAAAAAAAAAACCCCAAACAACCAAAAAAACCCCAAACCAACAAAAAAACCCCCAAATAAACCAACCAAAAAACCCCAAATAAACCAACCAAAAAAACCCCCAAACCTAACCAACCAAAGAAACCCAAACTAACCAACCAAAAAAAACCCAAACTAACCAACCAAAAAAAAAAAACCAAACCAAAATAAAGTGGCAAAAAAACCCTCCAGCCGTTAGAAGTCATACAAGAACAGGACAGAAAATTTCCAGTTATAACAAAATACTCCTTGCCCTATTCATGTCAGATAAAACAAAGGGTTAAAAAGGACTACAGAACTTCCAGACCTAGCTAGTAACAGGGTTTCTCTGCCAGAGAAAGGGCATCAAGCTGACCTGTACCAGCCTGTAAAGAGCAGAGTAAGGGTGCAGTACTGCGGAATTCAGCAGAGATTTACTTCTTTTCCAATTTATCACACCAAAGGCTTCTTCTAGAAACATTTTCATTACATAAGCAACAACCTAATCCTATAAGAGGACAGCAGAAGGAATGACACTTCTGTAAGAACAGGATGAAAAGTCCAACATTCCCTGTCACCTCTATAAGGTTTTAGTACATTTCATGTTTTACAGAAAGCTGGTCCACCTGCAAGCACTTCACTAAATCCTTTTCTTCAGGTACTCAGAGCACCATTAATAAGTCGACTGAGTTGCATTGTACAAAGTAAATGAACACACAGTATCACAGTGTCACAGTATCATCAGGGTTGGAAGAGACCTCACAGATCATCAAGTCCAACCCTTTACCACAGAGCTCAAGGCCAGACCATGGCACCAAGTGCCACGTCCAGTCCTGCCTTGAACAGCTCCAGGGACGGCGACTCCACCACCTCCCCGGGCAGCCCATTCCAGTGTCCAATGACTCTCTCAGGGAAGAACTTTCTCCTCACCTCAAGCCTAAATTTCCCCTGGCACAACCTGAAGCTGTGTCCTCTTGTTCTGGCGCTGGCCACCTGAGAGAAGAGAGCAACCTCCTCCTGGCCACAACCTCCCCTCAGGTAGTTGTAGACAGCAATAAGGTCACCGCTGAGCCTCCTCTTCTCCAGGCTAACCAATCCCAGCTCCTTCAGCCTCTCCTCGTAGGGCTGTGCTCAAGGCCTCTCCCCAGCCTTGTTGCCCTTCTCTGGACACACTCAAGCATCTCAACGTCCCTTCTAAACTGGGGGGCCCAGAACTGAACACAGCACTCAAGGTGTGGTCTAACCAGTGCAGAGTCCAGGGGCAGAATGACCTCCCTGCTCCTGCTGGCCACACCATTCCTGATGCAGGCCAGGATGCCACTGGCTCTCATGGCCACCTGGGCACACTGCTGGCTCATGTTCAGGCAGGTATCAATCAGTACCCCCAGATCTCTCTCTGTCTGGCTGCTCTCCAGCCACTCCGACCCTCAAAGTGATGTTATTCCATAACTAGGAAAGGAACTATGAAACATGCACAATGAAGATCATGCAGAGTTGAGCCCATCTCCTCTGCTTAGATGTGAGAGAATCATGTAATTCCATGCCAGTTCACACACATAACTGATGAATGCTGGTTCTCGTAGCTAAGTTATCCCAGTCTGCAAATTTCTTTAGATTGCCTTTGTGCTTATCATGGTACTTTAGGAGGAAACAAATACCCTGGTCACACCCTCAAAGCAGTCGTAGTAGAACAGAACACAAGTAAACCCATATGCTTCATGGAATTATTTGTATTCTTTCCCAAGGTCTAACCTCAGAGATGTTACAAAACCTTCATGTCTTGCCCCAAACTGAGTGGTAACAGCAGAAACAGGCTTTGAATGTAGAAATAACCACAGTGGTGCCTCTACAAACCAGTTTCTAACACTCACACTTTAACTACCCAGAACAGAGCTGCAGTCCCTACAAAGACCAAATGAGCAGAGACTTTTTGAAAAACAAATTGATGGCTGCAGATGATAATTATCAATGTCAGCCTCTGACCTTAGTGTCATCACCCAAAAAAAAAGTAATGAAACTATCATAAGTTTATCACCATCACTGTTCCTTCACACTGCATGCTCTGACTCCAGGTATTCCAATATTTCCAAACTGTTCTGGGATGCATCTGCCCAAACCTCTGGCTTTTCTCAAACCACTGCCACAGGCATGTTTTTTCCACCACAGAACAGTTGCAATAAAAAAAAAAAACAGATAAAATTTCCAAGTCAACATCATTTAAATGCAATCTATGTGGAAACCCTAAAATCCTGCCATGCCACATTGTTCAAATTGCCAAATACCAATGTTGCTTTTTAAGGCTTCCACTCTCCTATTGATACTCTTTAATTTCCAATTTAAATACTTTTAGCATGTACATGACTTAGAAAAGAAACTCTTACACAGCACAGATCTGTAACACAGTCAGTGTGTTAGGAGGAAGTGCTTCACAGAGAGAGTGATTTCCCATTGGAATGGGCTGCCCAGGGAGGTGGTGGAGGCACCATCCCTGGAGGTGTTGAAGCAAAGCCTGGATGAGGCACTTAGTGCCATGGTTTGGTTCATTACCAGGGGCTGGGTGCTAGGTTGGACTGGATGATCTTGGAGGTCTCTTCCAACCTGGTTGATTCTACGATTCTATGATAATACACCTGGGAGCGGTTCACACTGCAGTTACAGTAGTGCCATGTATTCTAAATCAACCCCATCATTGAGAACAACCAAAAACATCAGCCAAGACACACAGTGTGTTTGATGATAAAGGAAAAAGACAAGAAAGAAAACAGCAGTTGTTTGAGAGCCTTCTGGAATGCCTCTCACTCACCAGACACCACTTTCACACAGTATCACAGTATCACCAAGGCTGGAAGAGACCTCACAGATCATCAAGTCCAACCCTTTACCACAGAGCTCAAGGCCAGACCATGGCACCAAGTGCCACGTCCAATCCTGCCTTGAACAGCTCCAGGGACGGCGACTCCACCACCTCCCCGGGCAGCCCATTCCAGTGTCCAATGACTCTCTCAGGGAAGAACTTTCTCCTCACCTCCAGCCTAAATTTCCCCTGGCACAGCCTGAGGCTGTGTCCTCTTGTTCTGGTGCTGGCCACCTGAGAGAAGAGAGCAACCTCCCCCTGGCTACAACCTCCCCTCAGGTAGTTGTAGACAGCAATAAGGTCTCCCCTGAGCCTCCTCTTCTCCAGGCTAACCAATCCCAGCTCCCTCAGCCTCTCCTCGTAGGGTTGTGCTCAAGTCCTCTCCCCAGCCTCGTCGCCCTTCTCTGGACACGCTCAAGCATCTCAATGTCCCTCCTAAACTGGGGGGCCCAGAACTTGAACACAGCACTCAAGGTGTTGTCTAACCAGTGCAGAGTACAGGGGCAGAATGACCTCCCTGCTCCTGCTGACCACACCATTCCTGATGCAGGATAGGATGCCACTGGCTCTCTTGGCCACCTGGGCACACTGTTGACTCATGTTTCAACTGTTGAAGCATTCTTCCTCAGCCTCTACTCCCTTGACAAGCCTGAGGAGGCTTGAGACAACGAAGCACTTATTCCTTTTGCTTTTTTGAACACATGCCACCCACTTCAAGATGGACAAATTACCAGAGCAGGCTTGAAACAGAAGTTTGCCCTGCTTCTCAGCTGCCACGTGTGCACATTTTTGTCACCTACTCAAGATAAATGTATGAGCCACACATTCTCGGAATTTGATTTGTACTGACCAAGCGGAGAACATTCAAACTCTGATTCTGACTCTGCCAACCTCGCCTTCCTCACTTGGCAACCATAAAATATTATGACTTCATATTACTGAAAAACCAGGTCATTAAGTAAATATTTTAGTACGTGCCACTTACTGTGAAACATTGTAGTGCCTTTTCTTTCAGCTGCAATCTGGAGTTAGGAGAACCTCCTTCTACTCTTGCTACCCCTAAAATGGACAGACCTACCCTGCAATTTTGATTTATGTGAAGCAAAATTCAGCCCATCACACTTCTCAAATAAGTGAATAAAAATCTCATTAATTTAAGTCTAGATTATTATCATGTGCAAGATCTCATTCCCACTAAAGAACTTCCTGTTGCCTGCACAGTGGATCCTTATCTCTACATCCATCACCAACCTTCCCTCCAGAACTGCTGCTTTGCAAAAATGAATTACAGAGAGGCTCGATCACTGACAGAAGAAAGTCTGAATTGCTCTTTCAGCTCAGATAAGGAATATGACTTTGAAGTGAATTTCTCCATCACTACACGAATCTCACTGTAGCGTAGCCTAAGTGTGTGTGAACTAATTTCTCTGCAGATAAGTCAGGAAAGAACGAAGTGCACTCCAGAAAAAAATTGGCATTCAGCTTCACGTCCAGATCAGAGCTGGACCAGCATAAAAACACTTAAGGTACTCAAAGGGTGAACATCAGTGCCTGGGCATATAGCGTTTGACACTACAACTAAACTTCAAAAGGGCCACAGCACTTGCCCATGAAGATGAAAGCTCAGGATACACCAACATAGCTGAGTAAAGCCTGAAACAGAAACACTGTTTTCAGGGAATACGAAGCAGCCTACAAAGGAAACAGAAGCAAAAGATAAAATCCTTCCACTATTGCCCCCAAAATTTGGAAGGAGGCACAAGGAAGGTATGACAGGAAAAAAAAAACAAAAAACAACAGCAGAACAAACTCAAAGCTGAAACTTAATGAATCCCTCTGTTTATATTTTGTATGTCTGCAAGGAATAGGTCAGCCTCACACTGTAAGTTAGAATAAACTCTGAACACTGTAGTTAATTATGCAGTTCGTTGCAAAACATAAGGTGCTGACACAGTTATAGAATTACTGTATAAAGAACAACTTCTGAACTAATCAAATGTTCTTTCAGTCACACAGGAATACTGAATTTTAAACTGAAAAGCAGAACACTTTAGATCTTGGTAAGAGAAGTCCTACATGTGTAACACAAATGCTTTACAGCTATTTCAGTCAATAACTACCTTGATGAAAGGAATCAAAACAAAGCTAAATATCAACAAATGACTCCACAAAAGGCTAAGTCACAAAACCTTTCCTTTTTTTTTAATATGCCACATTCTATTTTAAATGTCTTTCTAAGTTTCCTGTGAGAATAAGAAAATTCCTCTACTTTTTCAGCATGAAAATTGAAAATGTGTTACAATTCTTTAATCTTAAGGGCAACTAAAAAAAAGCCCACCACAAAATACATTTTTAAGCAAAACAACTTCAACTTAATAGTGAGAACAGTGTTCTGAAATGTGTGATGATTGTGGCTCATAATAAAAGACTGTGGCTCATAATAAAAGATAGAATCATAGAATCACCCAGGTTGGAAGAGACCTCCAAGATCATCCAGTCCAACCCAGCACCCAGCCCTAGCCAATGAACCAAACCACGGCACTAAGTGCCTCATCCAGGCTTTGCTTGAAGACCTCCAGGGATAGTGTCTCCACCACCTCCCTGGGCAGCCCATTCCAATGCCAATCACTCTCTCTGACAACAACTTCCTCCTCACATCCAGCCTATACTTTCCCCGGCACAACTTGAGGCTGTGTCCCCTTGTTCTGTTGCTGGTTACTTGGGAGAAGAGACCAATCCCCACCTGGCTACAGCCTCCCTTCAGGGAGTTGTAGACAGGAGTCACCCCTAAGCCTCCTCTTCTGCAGGCTGCACATCCCCAGCTCCCTCAGCCTCTCCTCATAGGGTTTGTGTTCCAGGCCCCTCACCAGCTTCCTTGCCCTTCTCTGGATACATTTCAGCACCTCAACATCTCTCTTGAATTGAGAGGCCCAGAACTGGACACAGCACTCAAGGTGTGGCCTGACCAGTGCTGAGTACAGGGGCAGAAGAACCTCCCTTGTCCTGCTGCCCACACTGTTCCTGATAAAGGCCAGGATGCCATTGGCTCTCCTGCCCACCTGGGCACACTGCTGCCTCATCTTCAGCCTACTATCTACCAGTACCCCCAGCTCCCTTTCCTCCTGGCTGCTTTCCAGCCACTCTGTCCCCAGCCTGTAGCACTGCTTGGGGTTGTTGTGGCCAAAGTGCAGAACCCTGTAGTTGGCCTTTTTCTATCTCATCCCATTGGCCTCTGCCCACCCATCCAGCCTGTCTAGGTCCCTCTGCAGGGCTCTCCTACATTCCAACAGATCAACACCTGCTCCTAGCTTGGTGTCATCTGCAAACTTACTGATGCTGGACTCAATCCCCTGCTCCAGATCATCAATAAAGATATTGAACAAGACTGGGCCCAGCACTGATCCCTGGGGAACACCACTAGTGCCAGCTGCCAAGTGGATGTGGCACCATTCACCACCACTCTCTGGGCTCTGCCATCCAGCCAGTTCTTGATCCAGCACAGAGTGAATCTGTCCAAACCATGAGCTGCCAGCTGTGCCAGGAGCTTGTTTTGGCAGACAGTGTCAAAGGCTTTGCTGCAGTCCAGGTAGACTCCATCCACAGCCTGCCCCACATTCACCAGGCAGGTAACCTGATCATAAAAGGAGATCAGGTTGGTCAGGCAGGACCTACCCTTCCTAAACCCATGCTGCCTGGGCCTGATCCCTTGGCCATCCTGCAGGTGCTTTGTGATGGCACTCAAGATGACCTGTTCCATGACCTTGCCTGGCACTGAGGTCAGGCTGACAGCTCTGCAGTTTTCTGGCTCCTCCTTATGACCCTTCTTGTGGATGGTGGATACACACATTATATATCCATTATATATATGCTCAGAATACATTTGGACATATGACACCAAAAATAAGTGAGAAAGCTTTTGGAAAAGACACTGTAAGAGACCAACTCAAATCTCCTACCTGGCCTTGCATCTTGAGTATCTGCAAAGTTGGGCATTTATCTGCCTTTTTAGTTTGCTTAGTGCTTCGAAGCATCAATTGTTGCTGACCCTCTGTGGTTAGCTGATTTATCATAACATTCTGAGAGAACAGACATTTCAGTTTCGTGGAACAAAGGAAGACAGAGTTCTCTTCCAACCTGAGAGGCTGAGGAAGCTGGGATTGGTTAGCCTGGAGAAGAGGAGGCTCAGGGGAGACCTTACTGCTGTCTACAACTACCTGAGGGGAGGTTGTAGCCACGAGGAGGTTGGTCTCTTCTCTCAGGTGGCCAGCACCAGAACAAGAGGACACAGCCTCAGGCTGTGCCAGGGGAAATTTAGGCTGGAGGTGAGGAGAAAGTTCTTCCCTGAGAGAGTCATTGGACACTGGAATGGGCTGCCCGGGGAGGTGGTGGAGTCGCCGTCCCTGGAGCTGTTCAAGGCAGGACTGGACGTGGCACTTGGTGCCATGGTCTGGCCTTGAGCTCTGTGGTAAAGGGTTGGACTTGATGATCTGTGAGGTCTCTTCCAACCTTGGTGATACTGTGAGATACTGTGATTCTATGACTCCATAAATCTTATTATCCCCATCCTGTAACAGCCAGCAACTAATAACTACTTCTCAAAACACAAAGGTACGCCTACATAAACCTCAAGTCGGAAAAGCAATCCTCATCAATGGTGAAGGTGAGGGGATGTCACAGCTGAAAACGAAGCAAAGCTGCAATGTAACAACCTTGAACTTCAGATTAGGCCTCCTTTTCACTTTCACAGATATTTAACTACTTTAATTAGGGACAAAGGTTTTGATTGCAATATTCACACTTGTATAATCCTGAAACTGGGTAATGGCATCAGAAGGCTTTCCTCCTTTAACTCAAGAACCTGGCACACAGCTCCAGGAAGCACACCTCAGGAAAAGGAACGCAACTCGCATACCCTTACAGGTACTTTACAAACGCTTTTAACTGCTTAAGTGTGGTTATTTACCCAAACACAGACAAGTTTACCTAATACAGCTGAGACACCTGATGCTGCTTCTCCTCCGATACACGTGCAAGCCACACAGGCCCAGTCTCAAGACCACGACTGCTCTTTGTTTTGAATCAGCAGCTAATCTACATTTCAGAGTACTGCTGCAGGGAAATGGGAGTAAATGACAAAGCACTCCGAGCCGCTCGGCTGTGAAGACAAGGAGCACACACGAAGGTACCACTGGACTACCAATCACACGGGAGGTTCGCGGGCGTCGCGGGAGCCCGCAGCGCCACAGCCCCAGCCCGGCCCTGGCTCTCTCAGGCACCATTACTCTGTGCCGCCTCACAAACCGCTCCCAAGAGCCAAGTCACACCGACACACGGAGCAACGCAGAGAGCTTCTCAGGTGAGCGGTGCCGAGCGGCTCCGCCGTTTCTGAAACTCGCTGCGTTCCCGCAGGCTCCGCTCTCAGCGGCAGAAGGGAGCCAAGGCTGACAGAGCACGCAACTCACAACCAACTAACCCTGCAGCGCCGACAGCTCTGTGGGTGGCCTTCCACAACTCAGCCGCCCCCACAGCCTTTCTTCCGGTACACCGGGCCGCCTTCCTCACAGGGCCCGCTCCCGCGACATCACTACCGCTACCCCCCCGCCGCGGCGGACAACACAAGCCCTGAGCCCACCCAGCCGCGCAGGCGGCACAGGGGCCGCAGCGGCGGCGCAGGGCCACGCCCGGCGGGAGGAGCCTCCCTCCTACCCACCCCCTCCGACCTACCCGCGGCGGCGCTCGCCCCCTCCCCGCGCGGCGCGCGCTGCCCGGCCGCAGCGCCACGTGACCCGGCCGTCACCCGGCGGGCTCCAGGCCCGCCTCCCCCTGCGCGCCTGCGCGGGAAAGCGGCCAGCGGCCGCTGCCTGCTGACGGGAAGGTGGCCCGGGGGGAGCGTTAAGCCCGCAGCCTCTGGGGAGGAGGGGTGATGGCGTTAAAACTAAGGTGGACAGGCTGGGTTTGGGAAGCAGTGCGGTGCTGGAGCGACAGTCGGCCTGCACGGGGACCCTCATTAGTCGTGCTCCCTTTCGCCCCGGCGCGTTCTGCCCCGGGCTTGAGGCAATGGCTTGGGAGAAGACGAGCGCCTCTCGTTAGCGTTATCTGCAGCAGGCGGGGCCGGCAGTGCGCGGGGTGTGTGCGTGTGCTGAGGCGAATCCAAATCAGCGAAGATAAGGGTGTGTTAAAACAGGAGAAGCACACAACTAGCTGCTAAGGAAGCCCCTTAGCGAGTAAGCGCCGGTGAAACGTGGCTGCCGGTGATAAAGGGGTGCCCAGCTTCTCCGCTGGGAGCCTTTGCACTGTGCTTGCTCTGACAACGTCCCTGAAAATACCAGTTACTGCTGCTGCTTACCATTAAAAGACAACGTTTGGCTCTCTTTGAAAGTGCCTCCTGGCCCACGCAGAGCACTAACTAGTTCTGTAAGTGTAATAGCTGAGGCACTTTCCTTTCCAGGCATTAAAGGCAATTAGGCGAACCCATTGGTTTCGCTTGTGGAGATGCCTGGTCGCTGGCGTTTTCACTGTTGTTCCCCGAATTCGATACAGATACTCTGACTGAGCTTTGTTATTAACGATCCACTGGGGAATGGGCCGAGTGAATTAGAAATACTCTAAAATAAGAAGTTATCCTAGAAATGCTGGCAAGCCGGGGGCACAAGTATGCGGTGAGGAGCGAACCACACCGGGTCCGCCGCCAGAGCTATGCGTAGAGGGCTCTCTTCTGCCGTCATTTCTGTGGCGCTTTAGGTTTCACAGGACGCTTTGGCAACCGCTGCGACTATGTCATAGAGCTCGTAAGAAAACTCTGTGCTGCCTCTCCAAAACCAGCACCCGGCTCGGCAGACTGGCAGGCACGGAAGGGCCTGAATTTCCTAGAAATAGGGTGGAGAGCAAGTTAAAGGAGCAGAGTTTGCCAAAACAAGCAACTTTAGCAGTCTTCCCTTCCAGGAGGGAGCAGAAGCCAAAAGAGCAAAGTTGGTGTGGGCTGCCACTTAAGACACGTTATCTTAAGCTCCTTAATTCTGGCATATTTAGGTCTGTTACCTCAATTAGCACCAGTCATCATTCATGGAAATCACAGGGAGTGGGAGTTATAAATGCCTAGATGGATAGACTGTGCCTTCGTAGCCTTGGTTTTCTGTAGTTGGCACTATTTTCTGTCATAAGTGTGCTCCCTGAGGGGAGGTTGTGGCCAGGAGGAGGTTACTGTCTTCTCTCAGGTGGCCAGCACCAGAACAAGAGGACACAGCCTCAAGCTGTGCCAGGGGAGATTTAGGCTGGAGGTGAGGAGAAAGTTCTTCCCTGAGAGAGTCATTGGACACTGGAATGGGCTGCCCGGGGAGGTGGTGGAGTCACCGTCCCTGGAGCTGTTCAAGGCAGGACTGGACGTGGCACTTGGTGCCATGGTCTGGCCTTGAGCTCTGTGGTAAAGGGTTGGACTTGATGATCTGTGAGGTCTCTTCCAACCTTGGTGATACTGTGATACTTTGATGCAGTCTTCAGTCTGTAATTCTTAAAGATGCAGTATTTATTGCCTGAGTACAGCTCCTTGACTTATTACTGGATGTACAAATCTTGAGCTTGTGACTCTCTTCTGTTTTCTTTTCCCCAGTGTGGGATTTGATACCCATTAAGTTCTTAAAATTTGGTTGTTGTTTTTTGCCTTGTCCCACACAAATTTTGCTACAAAACCCTAGAACTTCTGGATTATTTTATACTTAACCCTAGATCATAGAATCAGCCAGGTTGGAAGAGACCTCCAAGCTCATCCAGTCCAACCTAGCACACAGCCCTGTCCAGTCAACCAGGCCATGGCACCAAGTGCCTTATCCAGTCTCTCCCTGAACACCTCCAGGGCTGGTGACTCCACCACCTCCCTGGGCAGCCCATTCCAATGCCAATCACTCTCTCTGCCAACAACTTCCTCCTAACATCCAGCCTGTACTTCCCCTGCCACAACTTGAGACTGTGTCCCCCTGTTCTGTTGCTGCTTGCCTGGCAGAAGAGACCAACCCCCACCTGGCTACAGCCTCCCTTTAGGTAGTTGTAGACAGCAATGAGGTCTGCCCTGAGCCTCCTCTGCTGCAGGCTGCACACCCCCAGCTCCCTCAGCCTCTCCTCACAGGGCTCTGCTCCAGGCCCCTCACCAGCTTCATCGCCCTTCTCTGGACACCTTCCAGCACCTCAACATCTCTCTTGAATTGAGGAGCCCAGAACTGGACACAGTACTCAAGGTGTGGTCTGACCAGTGCTGAGCACAGGGCAAGAATAACCTCCCTTGTCCTGCTGGCCACACTGTTCCTGAGCCAGGCCAGGATGCCATTGGCTCTCTTGGCCACCTGGGCACACTGCTGCCTCATCTTCAGCCTACTATCCACCAGTACCCCCAGGTCCCTCTCTGCCTGGCTGCTCTCACCCACTCTGTCCCCAGCCTGTAGCACTGCTTGGGGTTGTTGTGGCTAAAGTGCAGAACCCTGCACTTGGCCTTGTTAAATCTTGTTAGATCTTCTGGATTATTTTATACTTATGTAAATTACTCTACTACTTTATACTTGTATAAATAGCCAGTTAGAAAAAACAAACCACAACCAAAACAGAACACCTTCTGCTGTCTTTAGTCTCTTGCTCCCACTTAACTCCTGGACTTTTTTTTTTTTTTGCCTCTTTTAATGTTTGTTTTTCCTTATCATTAAAAATGAATTAAATGAGACATGCTGTTTACAAGTTGCAACTATTTTATGGAAAAATCAAAAGCTGGCAAAGTTGATTTCTTCATCCTTGCTGTTCTATGTCCATGTGTGATTGCCCAACTTTCACAGTATCACAGTATCATCAGGGTTGGAAGAGACCTCACAGATCATCAAGTCCAACCCTTTACCACAGAGCTCAAGGCTAGACCATGGCACCAAGTGCCACGTCCAGTCCTGCCTTGAACAGCTCCAGGGACGGCGACTCCACCACCTCCCCGGGCAGCCCATTCCAGTGTCCAATGACTCTCAGTGAAGAACTTTCTCCTCACCTCCAGCCTAAATCTCCCCTGGCGCAGCCTGAGGCTGTGTCCTCTTGTTCTGGTGCTGGCCACCTGAGAGAAGAGAGCAACCTCCTCCTGGCCACAACCACCCCTCAGGTAGTTGTAGACAGCAATAAGGTCTGCCCTGAGCCTCCTCTTCTCCAGGCTAACCAATCCCAGCTCCCTCAGCCTCTCCTCGTAGGGCTTCTGCTCGAGGCTCCTCGTGAAAGATCTTCTGGAGTAAGAACAATAATTTCGCTTGGCTGAAGGGCTGGCACATTGAAGAGAATATCTCTTTCCATTCAAGCAACCATTTACAATATAGATTCTGTTATCTAGTTATGGCTGGCCTGATCAGAAAGAGAATGGAATACCTGTAAAGAAAATGAGGGAGAACTAAACGTAGCCCATGTGCGCTTAGCACGGGAGTGACACAAGTGGTCAGCACTGCTTACGCCGTCCTGCTCGCTATATAAGCCACGTAGATATTAATCATACAGCTGTTATCAGCGTAAACAGACTGATTAGTCATGTGCTGACCCACAATGAAAAAGTGACTTTGAGAGCTTTGTTTAATGCCACAAGATTTAGACAGGCTTAGGAGTGGTAGAGCAGGTCTCGGTATATCCGTTTTTCTGAAGTTACTGAGGCTTCTCAGCATGGACTAGTTGGGAAGCAGCAGCCTGCTATGGAATGTGCAGATGCAAATTAAATCCATATCTGAAGGATATGTTTTTAATTAATGCTGGAAATCTGATAGCAGCATATTTGAATCACTGTTTATGTTAATCTTGACAAAGCTAGTTAGGACTAGCCTACAAATGTAAGGAAAACGTCCAAGCGTAGTTCTAGCACAGGAGCTGTGATTCTTCTGGACTATCAGTGCTTGATGGTGCTTACAAGTACGAGAGAAAGAGAATTTGATACTTGGAAAGAGCCTGTCAGAAACTTAAAAAAACAGAGACTAAATGAAAGGATGGGTTTAAACATGCTGTTAGTTTATACACAGATGTTGTACGACTGCTGCCCTTCGGGTTTTGAAAGCAGCACGCTGCTGTGGAAGCATGAAGACAAGCCCTCTGAGAGACACAGTGGCACTAAACCCAGGGCTTGTTCTTCTGGGGTCTTTAACATGACACTACATTTGGCTTTGCTGAGTAGCCCACCTGTGCTAACTTCTCAGCTGTTGGTATGTGTCCTCCAATTCAGCTGCCAGTGTCATCAACACAGAATCATAGAATCAAGCAGGTTGGAAGAGACCTCCAAGCTCATCCAGTCCAACCTAGGACCCAGCCCTGTCCATTTTGACTTTATAACGCAGTATGGACAAATTGAGTGAAAAATTAAGATGCTCTCTCTCCAGCTGATAGCCATGAAAAGGAAGGGCGACAAGGCTGGTGAGAGGCCTTGAGCATAAGCCCCATGAGGAGAGGCTGAGGGAGCTGGGATTGGTTAGCCTGGAGAAGAGGAGGCTCAGGGGAGACCTTATTCCTGTCTACGACTACCTGAAGGGTGGTTGTGGCCAGGAGGAGGTTGCTCTCTTCTCTCAGGTGGCCAGCACCAGAACGAGAGGACACAGCCTCAAGCTGTGCCAGGGGAAATTTAGGCTGGAGGTGAGGAGAAAGTTCTTCCCTGAGAGAGTCATTGGACACTGGAATGGGCTGCCCGGGGAGGTGGTGGAGTCGCCGTCCCTGGAGCTGTTCAAGGCAGGATTGGGCTCTGTGGTAAAGGGTTGGACTTGATGATCTGTGAGGTCTCTTCCAACCCTGATGATACTGTGATACTGTGATATATCCTGGAGGTTCTTGATCTGTCCCCATAGTCGGCTGGAAGGAATAGAAGAAGCATCTGTTGGAAAATAAAAGGATGCCTTGGTCAGAATGTGGGCTGGAAGGAATGGACTAAGATCAAACAGGTTCCATAATACTTACAGCCAAAGGGGCCTTTGATCTGTGACTCACCTCCTGCTTATCCAGATACTACCACATCACATCGAGAGACTTCAGTTAGACCAAAACCTGACCTCTTGTATGTGACCAGAAGAGCAGAGACCAAAACTCAGTATTGATGAAATGTGTGAAATATGCTGATACCAGACAATCCCTCTACACAGCTAAAGGGCTTCTAAAAAAGAGGTATAACAGTCCAATAACATGATTTGAGATTGCTGCTGTAAAAAGTTATCTGTCATGGAACATCAAGAGAGTAACCTGCTGTCAGCTAAAACTTATTTTAAAACAGGTCTATGCAAACATTTATCTTCATTTTACTCAACTGCAGGAATGTTAAATAATCATTATTAAAACAATTTGAAAATTATTAACCAAAATAATGCTATAGGCAGAAAATACTCAGCTAAACACAGATCTTTTTTTCAGTGGTGGCACAGTTTACATCTCATCATCCACAGTTTGTACAAATCATGACATTACTGGGGACAGAGTGGCTGCAGAGCAGCCAGGAAGAAAGGGACCTGGGGGTGCTGGGAGATAGTAGGCTGAACGTGAGCCAGCAGTGTGCCCAGGTGGCCAAGAGAGCCAATGGCATCCTGGCCTGGATCAGGAGCAGTGTGGTCAGTAGGACAAGGGAGGTTATTCTGCCCCTGTACTCAACACTGCTCAGGCCACACCTTGAATGCTGTGTCCAGTTCTGGGCCACTCAATTCAAGAGAGATGTTGAGATGCTGGAAGGTGTTTGGAGAAGGGTGACAAAGCTGGTGAGGGGCCTGGAACATAAACCCTATGAGGAGAGGCTGAGGGAGCTGGGGGTGTGCAGCCTGCAGAAGAGGAGGCTCAGGGCAGACCTCATTGCTGTCTGCAACTCCCTGGAGGGAGGCTGTAGCCAGGTGGGGTTGGTCTCTTCTGCCAGGCAAGCAGCAACAGAACAAGGGGACAGTCTAAAATTTTGCTGGGGGAAGTATAGGCTGGATGTTAGGAGGAAGTTTTTGTCAGAGAGAGTGATTGGCATTGGAATGGGCTGCCCAGGGAGGTGGTGGAGTCACTGTCCCTGGAGGTGTTGAAGCAAAGCCTGGATGAGGCACTTAGTGCCATGGTCTGGTTGACTGGATAGGGCTGGGTGCTAGGTTGGCCTGGATCATCTTGGAGGTCTCTTCCAACCTGATTGATTCTATGATTCTATGATTACTGTGCATGCTGCTGCTGTCATGCAGGGGATTTCTGTTCCTACTGTAGCCATGAGAAGTTTGTGATCATTTTCCAGTTCTCTAAGGCAGTCACATAATGTTTTCCTTTATGGAGACACAAGGCTTGAGAGAGTGTTTTATGAAATGTAACTGCTTTGTCACAAGGATGTGCCAGCAGTTTGGTGACATCTTTGTGTGCTCATTCAGACAGTGGCAGCAGTATGGAGTGGAAGGTTGGTTTGTCACACTCCCGGGTTCCCATCTTTCAAAGTTTAACTAATCCAGAGGCAATACTGGAGGGCTTTGTCTGGCACTCCTTGTAGAGAAGGATTTGCTAAAGGTTGTAAAGGAATTTCTCCAGAAATCACATTAAACCCTTCTTTTGGAGTTCTCTTGATCTGTATTTCCTCATGGATATATGTGTATTTTCTCATGGATATATGAGTGGAAGGCAAGTTCTGCATGTTTTTGTCTTTTTATCCTAGTTTTGGATGTGGTGCTCACTTGCTCAGCTCATGTCCCTGCAGAGGAGTTGAGAGGCATGGCCGTGGGTAGGGACACATTTGGAAGAGGGGCCAATGTGAATGGAAGATTTACCCTAAAATTTTGCTTCACAGTTTTGTCTTTTTGGTTGTGGTTTGGTCCAGTGCTAAAAGCTGCATTTCCCTTGGGAGTTGTAATCCCAGAAGCAACAAGCAGGCACAGTATGTCATAATCATAACACTGAAATGGGAGTTCATTGTTTGGGGTTGGTTTGTGGTGGTTTTAACTCTGGGGGCTTTCTAATGCCATCTTTATGATACTAAATTGCATTGAACAGAACTAAGCTGAAGGAAAGCTCAGTCCACAGAGGCCTGAATTACCTCAGTCTCCTGCCCTTGGGACTCCCATGCATTCCTGTGTGACCTACTCTCTTTGTTCCTGCTCTGGTGGTGGTGGGGGGGATGCAGAGGGATGTGTCTTGGGGGTGGAGGTGTTGGACTAAGTATCTTTTGAGGTTCCTTCCAGCCCCTAACATTCTTTGATTCTGTGAAGGTCAGCTCTCTGAGGGGGGATGAAGATTACTGTTTTCCATCTCCACCACAGCCATGCCTTGGTTATGCTGTGGTTGGGTGGAAGGCTTATGTGGGCCATCCTGACACCATGTCCAGTCCTGGCACCCCAGACTGCTCCAGTCTGCCTCATCACTGTGGGCTGCCCATGGATTTGGGCTGTTGGCTGAACCTGACTGGACTTCCTCTGCTCCTTGCTCAGGTCCCATCGGGCTGGATGCCCTCCATAGAAGGAGCTGAACAGGGTATTTGAGGCAGAGACTCTAAAGATAGTAATCCAGAACTGTACAGAGTAGTACTACTTGTCAGTGGCAGCTCCCTCAGACCTGGAGAGACCAGCTGTGGGAGATACCTCCAGGCTGAACTCTTGTGACTGCCTCTGGTGACAGGCAGGTGAGGCTGGGCAATGGTCTGTCACGCTGCAAGTCACTGTGCAAACAGCTGCTGTGGGCTACTGTCCTACTCTTCTGGTTTATTTTCCACTCTGCTGAAGATGATTGCCTGTCAGTCCTCTGCTGAGAGCTTGCTGTTCTTCTCTAAACAGGATCACAGGGCTAGGTGCTTGGGATCAGACGGAGCTGTTTCCAAGGGCTGGGTGGGGCTGGAGCGGGCAAGATTCACATCTTTCTCTACATGTGAAGTACAGCTCCCAGCTAGAACAACTCACACAGCCTTGGGCTGTCTTGTCAAACCAGCCTTCTCCACAGTGGGAGCCTCCAACTTCAAAGGCCACCTCTGGAGCAAAGCAAGAGGATTTGGATCAGCATGGAATGAGCACTAACAGGGGCATAAAGACAGCACTCAGCTACCTGCATGGGTGTTCATGCAAACTTTCTAGGACTCGGTCAGGTTTCTGGAGATCTTCCAGTTTTCAAGGCAGAAGGGCAAGTTTTTCAGCCATTAGTGAGAGGAACCCTCCCACTTCCCAAAGTCAAAGAATTCCCATGGGGATTGCCCTGGGGACCTCTTCCTTCTCTCCTTAAAGACTTGGGAGAGCCTATTTTAGCAGCCAAATATTACCTGTTTCTGCTACCTGTCCAATTGATTTCCATCATTCATTCTGTGTTTTAATTTTGATCTGCTTTCAATGAGCTTGAGGAATGTATGTTGTAATTACTTTCCTCATTCTCTTTGCTGGTTTCCATGTGTAAAATAATGGTCTCAGGCAGCTTTTTGGCATTGCAGAGTACCTAGATCAGTTACAGCAAACTCATTCTGCATTCTGTGCAGCCACTTGTGAAGATTTCAGCCAGGCCTTTGCTTGATTAATGAGCATTGGCCTATTCTTGAGATAAATTCATGCTGGATTTTACCCAAGGGTTACAGAATGGGAACTCCAGGGAATTTAGTGGAAGAAATCTGTACTTGAAATGACTATTCTTTGAGATCTGTTTACTTAGCGATTGCTTGCTTGAAGGTAATACCACTGATAAGGAGGAAAAGCCAGTAAAAAGTATAGAGAGAAGTGCATTCATTAGAGTTTTCTCTCTTGTTGATACATCAAATCATAGAACCATACAATCAATCAGGTTGGAAGAGACATCCAAGATCATCCAGGCCAACCTAGCACCCAGCCCTATCCAGTCAACCAGACCATGGCACCAAGTGCCTCATCCAGTCTCTCCTTGAACACCTCCAGGGACAGTGACTCCACCACCTCCCTGGGCAGCCCATTCCAATGCCAATCACTCTCCCTGTGAAGAACTTCTCCTAACATCCAGCCTATACTTCCCCCGGCACAACTTGAAACTGTGTCCCCTTGTTCTATTGGTGGTTGCCTGGCAGAAGAGACCAACCCCACCTGGCTACAGCCTCCCTTCAGGGAGTTGTAGACAGCAATGAGGTCTGCCCTGAGCCTCCTCTTCTGCAGGCTGCACACCCCCAGCTCCCTCAGCCTCTCCTCACAGGGCTGTGCTCCAGGCCCCTCACCAGCTTTGTCACCCTTCTCTGGACACCTTCCAGCACCTCAACATCTCTCTTGAATTGAGGAGCCCAGAACTGGACACAGCACTCAAGGTGTGGCCTGAACAGTGCTGAGTACAGGGGCAGAATAACCTCCCTTGTCCTGCTGACCACACTGCTCCTGAGCCAGGCTAGGATGCCATTGGCTCTCTTGGCCACCTGGGCACATCTGTGGTGGTTCTTCTCTAGACAGGTCAGAGAGATGGGGAGGAGACGGTACTGAGGCTTGAAACCATTTGGCTGGAGATGAAAAGCTGGGAGGAAGAGGGGTAGAGATGCAGTATGTAGGGAACATGGCAGGGAGCTGGCAGTATGATCCAGCCTGATAGTCACTCCAAGTTCAATTTTTCTGCTATTCATGACTTTGACATTTGTATCAGAAGTAGGATCCCTGTTTTAGTGCACTGTTGAGGGAGGGGTGTGGAAATATTTAGCAAAATAATCTACCCAGTATATAATCTGTGTAAGTATTTTAGTGCTCGTGTTGGCGTATCAGAAGTTTCTCTGAAGGAATTGTGTGTGATTCTGCAAATCCCAGGTTCATTTGCAGAAGGAAAAGAAATAAATAGATGCATACACACACCAAAAAAAACCCAAACAAGTCAATATACTAAAATGAAGAAAGCAACAGAAGACAAAACACAGTATGTGTGTTCTTAGAGCATCTGTCAATCTAAGGTAATAATAATCAAGCAAACAGAACCTTTTTAATTGGTGCAAGTTAATCCCTTGCAGGTCTGAATTAACTCCAGCATATCCCTATGAAACAACCCCAGTAACATCAATCAATGTGCTGATGGATTCCTGAGTTTGCAGCCAAAAGCCTGCACCGCCATAGGTGTGAAGTTTCCTAATCATCTGATAAATTGATAACTTTGAAGCTTAGTTGTGACAATTCAAATGTCATCACTGTTAAACAAGTTGCCAAAATGCAAACAGCCATCCTAAGTCATTAAAATGTAATTAGAAAGGACAGCTGGGTCTACTCTCAATCTGGGCTGAGGGGACTCATACTGGGGGGGGAGGGGAAGATGGAAGTCTCACACACAGAATGCCACCAGTGCGTGTGCCAAGCAGAGCCTGCGTGGGGAGCAGGGGCAGCCTGTGCTTTGTACACACGTAGCTACTGCTGCCTGTGGAGGGCTGGTGCTACTGCTGTGGACAGGAGCTGGGGACAGCAGGGCAGCCAGCCACTGTCCCCACCCTCTCCTGCTCTAGATGAAAAGCCCTGTTTGCTTGTCAACAGGACACGTTTTGCTAGTGAGATTTAGACATGCTGCACACTTAGTCCAAGAGAGGTGGGACTAAGTGTGCTCTGCTGTGGAGTGGTGGCAGAGGTGTTACAAGGCCTGTTTTGAGAAGCAGGTGGATTACAGTTAAAGAATCATAGAATCATAGAATCAAGCAGGTTGGAAGAGACCTCCAAGATCAGCCAGTCCAACCTAGCACCCAGCCCTAGCCAGTCAACTAGACCATGGCACCAAGTGCATCAGCCAGGCTTTTCTTGAACACCCCCAGGGATGGTGACTCCACCACCTCCCTGGGCAGCCCATTCCAATGCCAATCACTCTGTCTGTGGAGAACTTCCTCCTAACATCCAGCCTATACTTTCCCTGGCACAACTTGAGACTGTGTCCCCCTGTTCTGTTGCTGCTTGCCTGGCAGAAGAGACCAACCCCACCTGGCTACAGCCTCCCTTCAGGTAGTTGTAGATGATCAGGAAGGTTAGCTTGTTGGCTGGCAATAATGATTCTACAGAGAAAAGCTGCTGTAAGGCTTTGCAGGCAAGAACCTGATGTGATTTGCCATTGGAATGGGCTGCCCAGGGAGGTGGTTGAGTCACAGTCCCTGGAGGAGTTCAAGAAGAGACTGGGTGAGGCACTTAGTGCCATGTTCTGGTTGACTGGCTAGGGCTGGGTGCTAGGTTGGGCTGGATGATCTTGGAGGTCTCTTCCAACCTGCTTGATTCTATGATTCTATGAAATCTGAGCTTAATCATATGGATAACTAAGTTCCTGAACTCTATTTTTTTATTATTTGCTTGTTACTTATTTGCATGATACTTTGACATGTCCATGATGCAGACAACAGGCCTTATCTCTGTTCAGCCATTGCAGCTCCTGCTGCTTGTGCTATAGCTCCACTGGTTCAGCTACATCCCAGTGGGTTGTATCTGTTGTTCAGTGAGAGACAGGGATCTGCTGGAGAGAGTCCAATGGAGAGCCATGAGGATCATAGAATCATAGAATCAACCAGGTTGGAAGAGACCTCCAAGATCATCCACTCCAACCTAGCACCCAGCTCTATCCAGTCAACCAGACCATGGCACTAAATGCCTCATCCATACTTTTCTTCAACACCTCCAGGGACAGCAACTTCACCACCTCCCTGGGCAGCCCATTCCAATGCCAATCACTCTCTCTGCCAACAACTTCTTCATAACATCCAGCCTAGACTTCCCCTGGCACAACTCAAAACTGTCCCCCCTTGTTCTAGGGGACTTGAACATCTCCCCTACGAAGGGAGACTGAGAGACATGAGGATGTTTAGTCTTGAGAAGACTGAGAGGGGATCTGATCAATGTCTATAAATGTCTGAGGGGTAGCTATTGAGTGGAGGGAGTCAAGCTGTTTTTAGTGGTACACAGTAATAACACAAGGAACAATGGATACAGGCTTGAACCTAGAAGGTTTCACTTCAACATGAGGAGCAGCTTCTTTGCAGTGAGGGTAACAGAGCACTGGAGCAGCCTGCCCAGAGAGGTTGTGGAGTCTCCTTCTCTGGAGACTTTCAAAACCCAACTGGATGCATTCCTGTGCAGCCTATCCTAGGTGATCCTGCTTTTGGCAGGGGGGTTGGATTTGATTTCTGGAGCTCCCTTCCAACCTCTTAAGATTCTATGATTTACTACTGTTACCTAGAGTTGAAATGGTGGAACAAGCTCAAACTGTGATACTACTTCATTAAAACAGTAACCTCAGAAGGCCCCACAGCCTTTTGGTGTGTTATTTGTGTGCATTAATGAGCGAAACCAGCTGCTGACTTCCATAATCATGCCTCACTTTGCCTAAATGTTAGGGGGGAGGGGGTGAAATAAGTAGAAATTGCTGATACTTCTTCTAGGACTTTACCAATTCTCTTTTCTGTTACATATCTTAATGCATGTATTAAGTCAAGTATTAGGTAGCTACTTCTTTGAGTAGATGGAAAAATACATAGGAAGGTTAGCAAGTTATCTGAAGCAGTGTGATTCTCTTTTCATATGCACTGGCCTGTAGCACAGCACTCTCCAAACCCCAAGTGTGTTGCAGACAATTACAAGGTGTGTTCTTTCTTAGTGAGGAGAGAGATAGAATGAATGATAGAATCATAGAATCAGTCAGGGTTGGAAGAGACCACAAGGATCATCTAGGTCCAAGCCCACTGCTATGGTCACAGACATCCTACCCTAGAGCAGGCTGCACACAGCCTCACCCAGCCTGGCCCTAAACACCTCCAGCCATGGGGCCTCGACCACCTCCCTGGGCAACCCATTCCAGCCTCTCACCACCCTCATGCTCAACAACTTCCTCCTCACAGCCAGCCTGAACCTACTCACCTCCAGCTTCCATCTAGTCCTGTCACTCCCTGACAGCCTAAAAAGTCCCTTCCCAGCTTTCTTGTAGTTTGTATCAGTAAAAGTCACCAGTGACATCATTTGCAAAGGCCTGTAGTGGAGAGGGACTTCTACAATGGCCAGGAATTAGAGGATGAGTGGCATTGGTTTCAAATGAGGGAAAAGCAGATTTAGGTATGATGTTAGGAACAAGTTCTTTACCAGGAGGGCAGTGGAACACTGGGATGGATTGCCCAGGGAGGTATTCTTGGAGATATTTGATGTGAGGCTTGACAGGGCTTTGGGCAGCCTGATCTGGTTGAGGATGTCCTTGCTTATTGCAGAGGAGGTTGGACTGGATGAACAAGGGGACACAGTCTCAAGTTGTGCCAGGGTAGGTCTAGACTGGATATTAGGAAGAAGTTCTTCACAGAGAGAGTGATTGGCATTGGAATGGGCTGCCCAGGGAGGTGGTGGAGGCACCGTCCCTGGGGGTCTTCAAGAAAAGACTGGATGAGGCACTTGGTGCCATGGTCTGGTTGACTGGCTAGGGCTGGGTGCTAGGTTGGACTGGATGATCTTGGAGGTCTCTTCCAACCTGGTTGATTCTATGATTCTATGATTCTATGATAGAGGTCCCTTCCAACTGAACCCATTCTATGATTCTCTGAATTGAGGTATCAGATGCTCCAAATGTCTTTCCCTGCAAGGAAGTGAATCCTTGTGGTGCCTTTGGGCATTCATTGTGCTGAAAAACTTGACAATTTCTCTGAAAACAAATGTGCTGTTGCCTGTGGGTGATCACAAACTATTCACTTCCTTCCTTTCATACACTTGGAAGTAGTATAATTGGTGTACCCGGTGTAATTAGAAGCATAGGATCAGTCAGGATTGGAAGGGACCATAAGGATCATCCAGTTCCAACCCCCCTGCCATGGGCAGGGTCACCCTACCCTAGAGCAGGCTGCCCACAGCCTCAGCCAACCTGGCCTTAAACACCTCCAGCCATGGGGCCTCAACCACCTCCCTGGGCAACCCATTCCAGCCTCTCACCACTCTCATGCTCAACAACTTCCTCCTCACCTCCAGCCTGAATCTCCCCATCTCCAGCTTTGCTCCATTCCCCCCACTCCTGACACTCCCTCACAGCCTAAAAGGTCCCTCCCCAGCTTTTTTGTAGCCCCCTTCAGATCCTGGAAGGCCACAAGAAGGTCACCTGGGAGCCTCCTCTTCTTCAGACTGCACAGCCCCAACTCTTTCAGTCTGTGCTCACAGCAGAGCTGCTGCAGCCCTCTGAGCATCCTCCTGGCCCTGCTCTGGACACACTCCAGCATCGCCACAGCCCTCTTGTCCCAGGGGCTCCAGAACTGGATGCAGTACTCCAGGTGGGGTCTCAGCAGAGCACAGTAGAGAGGGAGAATCCCCTCCCTGGCCCTGCTGGCCACACTGCTCCTGAATCAGCCCACGCTCTGCTTGGCTCTCTGGGCTGCAGGTGCACACTTCTGGCTCCTTTTGAGCTTCTTGTCCAGCAGCACCCCCAAGTCCCTCTCCTCAGGGCCAGTCACTGCCCAGCTACCTTTCACTTTTGTAAGTAGTAGACTTTGTTTGTTGTGTCACCAGAATCGGTTGGTAAGGAGCTTAAAGAAATATTTCAGCTGGCAAACTGTTTCTAGTGAACAGATTGTCTCCTGATGCAAAAGGGAAGCCAAGTGGAGATCTTTTGTTTGTTTTTCTGCAGAAGGATGCAGCCTCTCCACACATTCTGTCCTGATTTTCAGGCAGATTTGAACAAACCCTACTGAAAAGCATAGAGAAGCCTCAGCTTATCAACAGAAATGGGGCACTAACCTGCCAAGTACAGGGAGATGAATAAAAGGGAGAACAATAAAAGTCAGTAAAGTGAGAAATCTCCTGCAGTGTGAATGATTTCCTATGTAGCATAAGCAAAATTTTCTGCTGTTTATTTCACACAGCTACACTAAGGAGGCATAAATTTTTGTCACTGAAGCAGTTATGAAGAGCAAGCAAACTCCAGAGATCACACTGGCTAATGGATGGAATTGCTATTTTGAGAGGAAGAAAGTCAGTTTTCCTGTAATTCCCGTTCACATCCTCCCTATGTGAGATGACAATTTAGTGCAGGCTTAGGCAATGAAAATGTTTGCTTTCCAGGTGCACTAAAGAGGTGCTGAAATTAGCAAAGGTGAAGCTAGGTGGAATTTCTCACTGCACAGCGAGAGTCAGCAAGATGGCACTGTGAAATATCCTCCGAAACACTCAGTTAGTCTGCAGGGGATGAGGTCAGAGAAAGGTTAGCAGCTGACATCAGATCAGAAGCCAGCTGTGCTGACCCTTAATCACAGGCTTTTTTGGGCTGCAATTCAGCATAACATTATTGGATTCACCTTTAGATTAAGCTGGTCGGCTTTGACACATCTAAAGCCATATGCAAGTTAATGGCTGTCACCACTTCATTATGCAAGCTCTGATGGCAAATCAGCAAGGTGATTACAGCAAGCTCTGCTTCTCAAGGGCCTTCACTATTTGCATTTGTTGTGGTAGGCCTAACAGGCCCAAAATAGGCTTACACATGTCCTGCCTTGCCTAGGCATGTTTTTCTGCTCCATCAGAGAGGCAGGCGTGGGAAATGGACACAAAAGAACCTGGAGCCACTGAGTCTGGCTTGCCCAGGGCCCTGTGGTGTAAGGTACACACACTTGGCTTGTGCCTGCCTAGTGCAAGGCCTGAGCTTTGCCCAAATTAGGGAAAAGTGAGCCTGTGGCTTTGCCTAATATTATAAAGTTTGGCTAACTGCCATCCTGACTGGCTACTCTTGTGTCCAAAGGGCAATTAACCTCAGCCCACACTGATAAAAGCAGATATGCAGGTGAACAACCTGCTTTGCTTCCCTGCTGTGCTCCCCTGCTCTTTGCCTGCTCTCTCTGCTGTGCCCAGCCCTGCTGCTGTTGCACTCTGCCTTACTGCTGCCTGCTAAACTCCACTGCTGCCAGTTACCAGGAGCAGACCCTGGATGCCTGCACATGATCAGCCTGTGTGCCCAGCTGACATCCTGCTGAGAAGTCCTGGATATGGATTGTCCACAAGAAGGCAACAGACAAAGTCAGAGATTGTCTGCATCCTTTCCCCAGAAAATATCCTGGGAAGAATTAAATCTCAACGTCTGACAAGACAGAGTTCCCTGAAAGCATTTGGGCACTGTCTGGACTGTGGCTAAGCCCCATGAGTGGGTAATAGTAATTTGTGAGTAAATGCTTAAATGCCTCTTTGTAATTCTCCACTGCCTTCTGCCATAAGCAGAAAGAGCTCCTTGAGTCCAGGAGGTTATTCTGCCCCTGTACTCTGCACTGGTTAGACCACACCTTGAGTACTGTGTTCAGTTCTGGGCCCCCCCAGTTTAGGAGGGACATTGAGATGCTTGAGCGTGTCCAGAGAAGGGCAACGAGGCTGGGGAGAGGCCTTGAGCACAGCCCTACGAGGAGAGGCTGAGGGAGCTGGGATTGGTTAGCCTGGAGAAGAGGAGGCTCAGGGGAGACCTTATTGCTGTCTGCAACTACCTGAGGGGAGGTTGTGGCCAGGAGGAGGTTGCTCTCTTCTCTCAGGTGGCCAGCACCAGAACAAGAGGACACAGCCTCAGGCTGTGCCAGGGGAAATTTAGGCTGGAGGTGAGGAGAAAGTTCTTCCCTGAGAGAGTCATTGGACACTGGAATGGGCTGCCCGGGGAGGTGGTGGAGTCGCTGTCCCTGGAGCTGTTCAAGGCAGGATTGGACGTGGCACTTGGTGCCATGGTCTGGCCTTGAGCTCTGTGGTAAAGGGTTGGACTTGATGATCTGTGAGGTCTCTTCCAACCTTGGTGATAACTGTGATACTGTGATTAGAGCTATTTAATGCAGCACTGTTACGATAAAAGTCATCCGCAAGTCATTTGCATCTGGTGCAAGATCTTTGGCTTCCCACTCCAAGAAGTGGAACCTTTCCCACTTTCATAGACCCAGGGCATGATCAGAATTTTTTTGAGGGATTGTGGAAATGCAGAATGCAGAAGAGTTGTGGGGTGCAGGTGTAGGAGAGCTGTGGGAACGGGGTGAAGAGAGGTGACAACAGGCAGATCCTTGTAATAACAGACCTTGGGTCTCACATGCAGCTGGCCACCTTATCTCAGAAGGGGTAGATAATGGACCTTCACTAACGAGAATAACAAGGTGTGTCTGTTTGCAGATGTGGTTGGAAGAGACCTCCAAGCTCATCCAATCCAACCTAGCACCCAGCTGTATCCATTCAATAGACCATGGCACTAAGTGCCTCATTCAGGCTTTGCTTCAACACCTCCAGGAACGGCAACTCCACCACCTCTCTGGGCAGCCCATTCCGATGCCAATCACTCTCTCTGCCAACAACTTCCTCCTAACATCCAGCCTAGACCTCCCCTGGCACAACTTGAGACTGTGTCCACTTCTTCTGTTGCTGGTTGCCTGGCAGAAGAGACCAACCCCACCTGGCTACAACCTCCCTTCAGGTAGTTATAGACAGCAATGAGGTCTGCCCTGAGCCTCTTCTTCTGCAGGCTGCACACCCCCAGCTCCTTCCGCCTTTTCTCATAGGGTTTGTGTTCCAGGCCCCTCACCAGCTTTGTTGCCCTTCTCTGGACACATTCCAGCACCTCAACAACTCTCTTAGATTGAGGAGCCCAGAACTGGACACAGGACTCAAGGTGTGGCCTGCCCACTGCTGAGTACAGGAGCAGAAGAACCTCCCTTGTCCTACTGGCCACACTGCTCCTGAGCCAGTAGTGTGCTTCCACAGTGCAAGACTGTTGTGGGGTTCCATAAATGACCTGGAAACCCACACACAACATTACAATCCCAGCTATAAGCATGGTTTCCAAGTTCTCAGCTACTGAAACCACAGAACTCAGTGCTCTGATCAGCTCTGCTCATAGGGTGAGGGCAGGCATAGGAATGCATCAGGTTTTTCCATGGCGAGCTTCAGAGTCTTCTATTTCATTTTTGTATTCTATCCTTTGTTCCTACTAACTGTTGCTGTGGGAAAGCACAGTTAAATCATTCTAACATTTAAACCTGCTCCTTCTGAATTCATCTGGGTAAGTAGTTTAAACCCAACAAGCTTTGGTGGCCTTGTCTTCTGCTCTAAGGAGTTGTCACTTCATTTCTGAAGAATGCAGCTATGGCAGGTAACTTCCCTCACAAATTAAAACTGAGTCTTTGCTTTGTAAGGCTGCTGCCACACAGCCAACTGCAGTTCTCCAATTCCCATGACAGGCCTCTGCTTTTTGGTGAAAGCTTCACACTTCTAAACAGATTTCACCTGCAAGTCATAAAACATCCAAGCATATATCTATTTGATAGAAGTGCACTTTCTCTTTCAAGTCTCATGGGCAACAGTGATAGATAAAAACAGAGGGGCTAGAGACCATAGGATAGGCACTCATATTGTGGTTCTTCTCTGCTGGGGTAAGAAGCTCTGTGCAGATCTACAAATTGATGGCAGAAGAAGATGTTGCAATCCAGTTCACCAGCTCTGATCCTTGTGAACAGGGCACCTATGGAGCAACTGATGGGTCTGTTCTCATTCTGAAGTGACTGGAAGGCCACTCTAAGGTCTCCTCAAATCCTTCTCTTCTCCAGACTGAAGAGCCCCAACTCTTGTAGCCTGTCCTCATAGCAGAGCTGCTGCAGCCCTGAGCATCTTTGTGGCCCTTCTCTGGACTGGCTCCAACAGTTCCATGTCCCTCTTGCGTTGGGGGCTCCAGAACTGCACACAGGACTCCAGGTTGTGTCTAGGGTTTTCTCCAGGCTAAACAATTTCAAATTCCTTAGCTGCTCCTCACAAGACCTTTTCTCCAGGCCCTTCACCAGCCTTCTTGCCTCCCTTCTCTGAACCCACTCCAGCATCTCAATGTCTTTCTTGCAGTGAGGACCCCAATACTGGACCACTGGGTGCAGCCTCACCAGTGTGAGTACAGGATGAGAGCCACTGCCCTGGTCCTGCTGGTATAACAATAAATAATGTAGCTATAAACCATCAGGTTTCCAGGTCCAGCTGGGAGGGAGGGCATAGATAATACCTCTTCATACCTGGGTTTTACAGGAGTAAAATAAAGGTAGTGAGGGTGATTCCTACTCAGTCTAGAACGAGACCATGGCTGGTTGATATCATGCTCTACTGTAGCATGTGGACATAGAACTCGAGGCACATATGCTGAGGACCTGGGCCTATGGTTTCTTCCAGATTTGTTACAGCACTCTTACTGTAAAAAGAACCTACAGCAGCTTAATCAAAGTTAAAATAAGGCATTTGCAGTTGGTTAAATAGGAAAGTCTCATAGTAAAAATGAATTCCTCTGGGATACTATATTTTTATTACTTTTCCCACCACATGGACAGTTTTGGACTGGAGGTTAAGAACAAAAGCTTGATGCTTCTGCTGAAATTCTCCCTATAGAAATAATTACTGAGGGCAACATCTTAGCTTATCTTTCAATTCCAGACTTGACAACCCTTTTAGATGGCTGGGGAGAAGCAGACCTCTCCATTAAATGCTTTCAGGTTGTTCTACAGACTCCAGAAGATATTTATCCTCTGTTCATGTATTTAAGTTGATCTTTGTCTTTGTGTGGCCAGAAACATCTGTTTTAAACAGAAGCTGAGATTATTAATCACTATTCTATAGGAAGGAATTAATTCAGTGAAGAACTGTGTAGCTATAGAATCATGCAATTATTGGAGCTTTGCTGATAGCACGGATAAAACGAGGCTTTCATTGTGTGGAGATGTCAGTCTTGCATCTGTCATTACTGCTAAATAATTTTTAAAGGCTTAAAAAGCTCAAGAGGTATCCTGTCCTCATCTGAAATGCAAAATTCATTTGTTCTTGTCTCCTAGGTGCTGTGTTTAGAAATAGCAGGAGAAACAGGCAAATCGGTCTAGAAATTACAGTCATGTTTATAGTTTAATCCTTTGACAGGGGGAAGAAGTAAGGGAATTGTCATCTGCAGAAATCAGCATATCCTCAGGAGTGTGTTCTTGGTAAGAATATTCAGATTGGACTATTATGCTATCCTTAAAGATTTCTGCCTGAGACATAAAACAGGGGACACAGAAGGACTGTCTGGAGGCAGCTCTGTGAACACTGACAGGGAAATGATAGGGTGCAAACCAGACTGAATAAAGTCAAATACTTTACTTCACAGTATTTACATTGGTTTTGTACTTGTGACATGAAACAATAAATACACAAGTGATACAAACAGCAGATAAATCTAACTGGTGCAAACTTTGAGGTCTGGAGTGAGAAAATAAGTGGAAGTGCTCTATATTTACTTGAAATCTGGTCCTTGAAGTAAGAGCCCCCAAAGAAAAGGAAAACCAAGATAGGATTCCTGCAGGGAATTTATTATGGGGGAAAAAAAAAGTATAGAATGAGGAAATCTCAGCTTTAAGTTCTGCAGCTCAGAGTTTTAGACCTTTAGCTTTGGCTTTCTTCAGATATAAGATGTGAAGTGAAAAGTGCTGCCCTGCCTGTCTGCACTGGGCTGAACAGCACATCTGAGCATGCAGTGGTTACATGAAAGGCAGACTGAAAATCAAATATAATCAATCTATTTACCACTTGCTCCCCCTCACTTTACAATCCAGATTTCCCCACATTGGGCTCTCCTGACTTCTTTCAGTCTGCCTAAATTCATCAGTTGTTAAATGACAGTTTCTTCCTGTCTATATGAGAGAAAAAAAATCAGATGCTACCCGTGTTGAGACCCTCTTGTCCAGAGGTGTTTTCATGTCATGGATGAAAAGCAGCTGACTGCTGTACTTACAGTTGTGAACAGCAGCATGTGCATCTGTACAAGGAGACATGGAAACAGGATACTCTTCTTCTGGACTGTATGGCAGGGGCAATGTTTTCTGAGCATGTGAGAGTCACCCAGAGAGCCCCTAAGGTGATTAAGGGGCTGGAACGTCTGCCTTACAAAGGAAAAAGGCTGAGAGGGTTGGATCTGTGTAGCCTGAAGAGGTTAGTGTGGGGCAGAATCTCCTTAATACTTTTCAATATGTGAAGCATGTCAGGTGCATGGAGCCAGACTCTTCCCAGTGGTGTCCAGTAACAGGACAAGAAACAATTAACACAAACTGGATCATAGGAAATGCCATGTAAACATATGGAAAACTTTCTTTGAGGGTGACAGAGCACTGTAACATGCTGCCCAGAAAGGTTAGAATAGAGTCATAGAATCAACCAGGTTGGAAGAGACCTCCAAGCTCATCCAGTCCAACCTAGCACCCAGCCCTAGACAATGAACCAAACCATGGCACCAAGTGCCTCAGCCAGGCTTTTCTCGAACACTTCCAGGGACAGTGACTCCACCACCTCCCTGGGCAGCCCATTCCAATGCCAATCACTCTCTCTGACAACAACTTCCTCCTAACATCCAGCCTAGACTTCCCCGGCACAACTTGGAACTGTGTCCCCTTGTTCTGTTGCTGGTTGCCTGGGAGAAGAGGCCAAACCCATCTGGCTACAGCCTCCCTTTAGGTAGTTGTAGACAGCAATGAGGTCTGCCCTGAGCCTCCTCCTCTGCAGGCTGCACACCCCCAGCTCCCTCAGCCTCTCCTCACAGGGCTGTGCTCCAGGTCCCTCACCAGGTCCCTTCTGTGGACACCTTCCAGCACCTCAACATCTCTCTTGAATTGAGGAGCCCAGAACTGGACACAGCACTCAAGGTGTGGCCTGACCAGTGCTGAGTACAGGGGCAGAAGAACCTCCCTTGTCCTACTGGCCACACTGCTCCTGAGCCAGGAATGAAACAACACAAACTGGAACCTGGGAGATTCCATGTAAACATAAGGTAAAACTTCTTCACTTTGAGGGTGGCAGAGCACTGTAACATGCTGACCTGAAAGCCTGGGAAGTCTCTGGAGGCATTCCAAACCTGCCTGGATGTATTCCTGTGTGGTGCTCCTGTTCTAGCAGGAGGGTTAGACTAGTTGATCTTCAGAGGCCACTTCCAACCCCTGTAACTCTGTGATTCTGAATTAGTTGCCTGGGTTTCTGTAAAGATCTGTCTTTTGGTGTTCAACAAAACATGGTCTTTTGCCATAAATGGATTTGTCAGCTCAGTTTTTAATTTAAGTGCTAGGAGGTGGAAACTCTGCTCTGTTACCTACATCGCACTAAGCAGAGCATCAGGGCAGCAAGCAGTGTTCTGTAATATTAGCATACACACCAAGGCTTTGAGCAAATGCCACTTAGGTCATTTTTGAGGAAGACAATTGCTGTGACAATGACAGCAGATAGTCAGAATGTGTTTATTTATAATGATAGCTGTAGGGTTTGAGATGCAGGTTCTGGCTTACTGTAGATCCTGGCTGAGAAACAGGAGAAGGGAAGAGCCTAAGAAGTCACTAAGGCTCTGGCCAGCCTGCTCTAGGGTAGGGTGTCCCTGCCCAGGGCAAGGGGGTTGGAACTAGATGTTCCTTGTGGTCCCTTCCAACCCTGACTGATTCTATGATTCTAAGTCCTCTAGAAAAACAGCTGAGCCTCTTCACCTTGGCTGTGCTCTGGAAATGGGCCATACATGCCATACATCTTCTATGAGACCTATCAGAACTGAAGACATTACACTATGAAGCAAATGCTTGATCTGTAACATTTGTCTTGCAGTTAGTGGTCTCTTTGTTTCATTCTGCTCAATGAGATTTTCCTTAATTCAATAATACAGATAAACACATGTGCAGAAATTAGTATTTCCTTTCCTTTTTATCCTGCAGTTTCATTCTGCTGGAATCCTTTCACTGCAGACAGAAAAAGTTTACCTTGGCCCTGGAATGAACAGGAACTTGGATCTCTTCAGTTTACTAACGAAACAGAGTTGGAACTGATATACAAAAAAATTACAATTTTAATACTAAAAATGAGCTAAATAATAGTTTTATGGTTAGCTCAGCACTGTGCTTGGATGGCAGGCTGTTTCCTGTCTTCTTGTTTCTGATATTCAGGGCAGGGAGAGGGGAGAGAAAAAAAAAAGGCTATGTATTTATTATTAAGCTCCCCACAATCTCCAAAGATTGTTTCTGGAAGGAAGTTCCAGTTTCTGTTAAATACCAGTATCTGTTAAATACCAATTTGTCAAAGTACGTGCTAGAAACAAAAGATTTATGGCACTGTTTGCCCAGGTGGGCAGCAGAGCCAATGGCATCCTGGGCTGGCTCAGGAGCAGTGTGGCCAGCAGGACAAGGGAGGTTCTTCTGCCCCTGTACTCAGCACTGCTCAGGCCACACCTTGAGTGCTGTGTCCAGTTCTGGGCTCCTCAATTCAAGAGAGATGTTGAGGTGCTGGAAGGTGTCCACAGAAGGGCGACGAAGCTGGTGAGGGACCTGGAACACAAATTGTATGAGGAGAGGCTGAGGGAGCTGGGGTTGTTTAGCCTAGAAAAGAGGAGGCTCAGGGCAGAGCTCATTGCTGTCTACAACTACCTAAAGGGAGGCTGTAGCCAGGTGGGGTTGGTCTCTTCTGCCAGGCAACCAGCAATAGAACAAGGGGACACAGTCTCAAGCTGTGGCAGGGGAGGTCTAGGCTGGATGTTAGGAGGAAGTTCTTCACAGAGAGAGTGATTTGCCACTGGAATGGGCTGCCCAGGGAGGTGGTGGAGGCACCGTCCCTGGAGGTGTTTGAAGAAAAGCCTGGATGAGGCACTTAGTGCCATGGTTTGGTTCATTGGCTAGGGCTGGGTGCCAGGTTGGACTGGATGATCTTGGAGGTCTCTTCCAACCTGGTTGATTCTGTGATTCTGTTTGATAGGTTGATTTAGGGGTAGAGCTACATTCTCGCTCGGTAAACAGCTCTTAGTTGCACACAATCAAGTTGCCTGCTTTGCTCATGAAATAAAAAACCTGGACTTTTTTAATGCTAGTCCTAAGATTGTCTCTAATTCAAACCACCTCAGGTGGAGGACTGAAGACAAAAATCAAACCCCATTATTTTATCACATTCTATCTTAAACGTGGTAGATCTTAGACACATCAGAAACCAGCTCCAAGTACTACAGTAATTTAATCTGTGTAGAATTCTGCAGTAAGTGAAAACAACCTTAGGTATTTTACCCTATAGAGCAGAACTGCTGGATTCATGTGACTAGTGTCTGATTTGTTTGCTCAAATCTAAACCATCTGACATACTAAGACTAATGAAATCATGTTTAAAGCAGGCAGATAACGTTTCTCTCCATTTGATTTTCTTACCCATCTGTATTTCAACCCAAAAGGTTGCTATGACCATTACTAAATCCTCCACCAGTTTCCATTGGTGTGTTTCTGGATTGTCTGAGATCAGCCATGAAAATGTTGAGTGATAAAAAGAGGAAGAAAATCAAATAATGTGAAAATAGGATTTAAATCCTTCCCCTGCTTTCCAGCAGTGTGCCCAGGTGGCCAAGAGAGCCAGTGGCATCCTGGCCTGCATCAGGAATGGTGTGGTCAGCAGGAGCAGGGAGGTCATTCTGCCTCTGTACTCTGCACTGTTTAGACCACACCTTGAGTGCTGTGTTCAGTTCTGGGCCCCCCAGTTTAGGAGGGACATTGAGATGCTTGAGCATGTCCAGAGAAGGGCGACGAGGCTGGGGAGAGGCCTTGAGCACAGCCCTACGAGGAGAGGCTGAGGGAGCTGGGATTGGTTAGCCTGGAGAAGAGGAGGCTCAGGGGTGACCTTATTGCTGTCTACAACTACCTGAGGGGAGGTTGTGGCCAGGAGGAGGTTGCTCTCTTCTCTCAGGTGGCCAGCACCAGAACAAGAGGACACAGCCTCAGGCTGTGTCAGGGGAAATTTAGGCTGGAGGTGAGGAGAAAGTTCTTCCCTGAGAGAGTCATTGGACACTGGAATGGGCTGCCCGGGGAGGTGGTGGAGTCGCCGTCCCTGGAGCTGTTCAAGGCAGGATTGGACGTGGCACTTGGTGCCATGGTCTGGCCTTGAGCTCTGTGGTAAAGGGTTGGAGTTGATGATCTGTGAGGTCTCTTCCAACCCTGGTGATACTGTGATACTATAATACTGTGATCACACACCAGCAGCACATCTTGCCTGGAAGTAATCAGCCCAGAGTCAAGAAGAAGCAGTGAAGGCTGCGTCCTTGCAACTCAGTGAAGGATCTCTGACTATGCTGCACACTTCCCATGCAGCTTCTGGCCTCTGGACCCCAAAGCACAGTTAAACCCCCCATTAGCATGTGGTAGGAGCAGATTGGGCAGCACAGCCTGGGTCTTTTCTCTCCAGCAGAGTGAACCTCAGAAGGCTCTCACCCATGGGATCAGCACCTTGTCTGCTTTATTTTTGTGACTGCTAAATACCACTGATATGCATGCTGCTCTCTGCTTTGTCTGTCATTCATGGTTCAACGTGGTGGCAGCTAAAAGATGAAAGAAAGCTGACACTGAGCAAGGCCACAGCTTGCTGCTATCACCAAGTAACTACAGGCAAAGCCTTCCATTTGGCTTTCATTTTCATACCTCTGTGGACTTTGCCACAACAGTAAAACTAAAACCAAACCCTGTGGACTTAAAAAACTCCTTCCTCAGTCAAATCTGTCTGAGACCATTGCTTTAAGCCATGCTCAGACAAAAGTTATTAGAGATTGGATAAAGATTCTGTAACTTCTCTTTTGAAAGTTATGCTCCAGGCAATTGTCTGTGCCGAAAGAGACAGAATTAAAGGGGGAAAAAAGCATCTGTGAAGTGTCAAACCTTTTCTGAACATATCACTGTCTAAACGTAGTAGCTGCAGAGCTGAAAGTTGATCAGTGTAGCCTGGGAATTACCTAAAAAGCACTGCTTAGCTCCTGTTGGTTTAGTGGTGCTGCAGGAGAATATCCACATTCCCTGGTGGAAAGCAGTGGAATACTCCTTTCTTTTCTGGCCTCTTTAAATAGAGATAAATGAAGACACATAGGGAGGCAGGGAAAAAAAAAAGAAAACAATGATCTGTATGAATTAATAGTGTGAATTTCAAAGTGAAAGCTGATCACTATAACTATTTCATAGCATTCATTTTAAAGTGAAACCTGATCACAAACTATTTCATAGCATTCATTTTAAAGTGAAAGCTGATCATTGTAACTATTTTGTATCATTAATGTCTGTGGTCTAAATGCTGAGGTAGAACCTGAAGGGAGGCTGTAGCCAGGTGGGGGTCGGTCTCTTCTCTTAGGCAAGCAGCAACAGAAGAAGGGGACACAGTCTCAAGCTGTGCCAGGGGAGGTCTAGGCTGGATGTTAGGAGGAAGTTGTTGGCAGAGAGAGTGATTGGCATTGGAATGGGCTGCCCAGGGAGGTGGTGGAGTCGCTGTCCCTGGAGGTGTTTGAAGCAAAGCCTGGATGAGGCACTTAGTGCCATGGTCTGGTTGACTGGCTAGGGCTGGGTGCTAGGTTGGATTGGACAAACTTGGAGGTATTTTCCAACTTGCTTGATTCTATGATACCAGTAAAACTTTTCCCACACAAACTGGAGAGGTCATTATGGAAAAAAAATCCTAGTGACATGTGGAAATGGTGACTTAAGGCTTTTCCAGGTTGTGTTAGTGTATTAAAGTGGAGTAGATCTGCTAACAAATACATCTGGAGATTCCAGTTAGTCATTCCATGTGTGGTTTTGCTTTGCCTCAGAGATGGAGCCAAAGTCAAAGATGTAAGAGCTGTTGCTTTGTGTGTCCACTGCAATCATACTACTGCCATTGCTTTAATGGAGAAATCAAACAAGTTGTTTACTTAAGTAATGGTTTAACTAGAATCAACTGCACTATTTCTGGAGCAGGAGTTACACCGGTTTCATCCTTACTGTTGAAGGTAGAAAAGTAAATACTACAAATAAGCTTAAGTAAATAAAACATGCAATCAGATCAACCTTGGAATGAGAGCCAGAACATAGCTGCGTGGATGTGCTGGGAGGGACAGAGAGCCCGGGGCTCTCGCCTGGGGACAAAGGGGAGTAGGCACAAGCCAAAGTACTGGGCATCGTGTTTAAACGCAATGTCATGCCTCAACGGTGGTCAAAAACGAGCCCAGGGAGGCCGTGGGATCTGTATCTGTGGAGATATTAAACACTGCTGGACAAGGATCTCAGGAGCTCGCTGCGTTGCAAGGGAGATCTGGAGTAAAGAGACGATAGGGGTAAAAAACGCCGTAGAGTCGAACCCGAGCGCAGGTCCCTCCTAAATGCGGGAGACCACCTGGCCCTGTTCGGAGCTGTCCTGGAGATGGCAGCATCGAGCAACGTAAGTCAGCTTTGGCTTCCCGCAGCAGTCCCGCCGCCTCCCGAGCTGCGCGCACGGTACGCTGCGCTCCGCACGGTACGCTGCGCTCCGCACGGCAGCAGACCGCGGCGAACGGTCCGTGTAATTCAGCGTATCGTGCCGCGGCAAACACCGTGGGCTGCACGGTATCTCTCACGGGGACCCTGCCCCACCGCCCGCTCTGAAGGCCCTGCACAGCCCGCGCGGCTCGCCCGGGACGCGCCGATTCGCGGCACGTCTCAGCCCGAAGCGAGCCCCGAGCGCACGGGGAGAGGGGACAGCACAGCGATCCCCTCGGCCCGGGAACCTCCTCGAACGGCGGCAGCCGTCAGAGAGGAGCAGCGATTAATGGCGGCGGCTCCTCCGCGCTAGGGCCTGCCCCACCGTGCAGGGCTGGCGAAAACGACTGTGGGAGAGCGGACGGGAGCAGGCTGCCCCCCGGGCCACGCAGCGGATGCCAGCACCAAGGCCAAACAAGGCGCCGCTCAATGGCGGCTGTGCCGCCTCTCGCTACGAGGGCCCAGCCGGGCACCGCCCCCCGCCGCCCTGACGGACAGGCGGCGGCGCCAATGGGGGCGCGTCCCTCGGCGGGCGGTGCGCTGCGGCGGGGCCGGGCCCAGCGGCGGTGGCCCCCACGGCCGCGCTGAGGGAGGGCGGGGAGCGGTGGGGCGGGCTCGGGCTGCTGCGCTGGGCTGGCCGGGAGCCCGGCGGCGGCTCCGGGGATGGTCCACGCTCTGTCGCCGTCACGTGTTTTTCTCCTTGGAGCGAACCGGAGCGGCGGCGGGTGGAGGGGGCTGGAGTGGCGAGCGCGGTCCCCGCCGCTTGCTTCGGTTGCGAGGCGTCGGGAAACTCCGTGAAGAAGCCGGCGGAGAAGGAGTCGGCGCTGCCCTGCCGCGCTGGGGCACGGGAGGGGGCCGCGCCGCCGGCCGCTGAGGCGCTGCCGCCTGGAATGAAGAGGAGGAGGAGAAGAGGATGTTCCTTCGGCGCCCGGGCTGCCTCCGCTCCCCTCCGCTGCCCTCCCCTCCGCCGCTGCTGGGTTGCGCCGTGTCGGGAGACGGCACTTTCTCCGCCTAACGAGATGGGACTGAATGGGGTCGCCAGCCTCCTCCGCATGGCCGAGTGGGAGCAGCAGCCGCAAGCCCGGCACTGATATTTGGGGAAGGGAGGAGGGGGTCGTGTTGCGGGCGGCTTTTTGGGGGATTTTTTCTGAAGAAGGAGAGAAAGCAGCGTGTGTTTTTGGGGGCAAACCCTGGACTTTGCAAAACAACCTCCGCCCCCACGAGGATATTTAATCAGCAGCAGGAATCGCTTCTCGCCGAGGCGAATTCGGGACGGGGAAGGGGCGCGGGGAGCCGGGGAAGGAGGAACCCCCAGTCCCGGTCCCGGCCCGGCAAAGCCTGACCCCGGAGGGAGGAAAGAAGGGAAAGATGCGATTTTATTTTGCGGCGGCTGCTCTTGGGACGGGACTTTGGTTTGGACTGATCGGAACTGGAGTTTTTAAGGACGTGCTTCCCCACCTAAGGGCGATTTGGGCATAAACAGCCAAGCAAAGTCTGATTCGGTGCTGGAAGCTGCCTCTGAACAGCTGCTCTCACCCTGCTTGTGGCCATCCCCCGTCCCACACTCAAACGGATCCTGAGCTATTTTGCTTCATTTTTTTTTTTTCCTTCTTTGAATTGCTGTTGCATGAATTTTATTTTAGGTGGCTGTCTTTTTCGGCTGGCTTGGCTGCAGTGGGGTCTCCCGGACTGCTGGCTGTAGTAACAGCTCCACCGCCTCTCACCATGGCCAGCCCCACGGATAATAACGAGGGCTTCTTCTCGGATGTCAGAAAGGTGGGTTACTTGCGCAAACCCAAGAGCATGCACAAACGCTTTTTCGTGCTGAGGGCAGCCAGCGAGTCTGGACCCGCCCGGCTGGAGTATTATGAGAATGAGAAGAAATGGAGACACAAGTCGGGGGCCCCCAAGCGCTCCATCCCACTGGAAAACTGCTTCAACATCAACAAACGGGCTGACTCCAAGAACAAGCACCTGGTGGCCCTCTACACCAAGGACGAGCACTTTGCCATTGCAGCTGACAGTGAGCCTGAACAGGAGAGCTGGTACCAAGCACTGCTGCAGTTGCACAACAGGGCCAAGGGCCACCACCACCTCCATCACCATCACCACCACCACCACAGTGATGTCACCTTTGGAGGCAGCAATGCTGGGCTGGGGGAAGCAGGGGAGGACACCTATGGTGAGGTAGCCCCTGGCCCAGCTTTTAAGGAAGTTTGGCAAGTAATTCTGAAGCCTAAGGGCCTAGGCCAGACAAAGAACCTGATTGGCATCTACCGCCTGTGCCTGACTAACAAGACCATCAGCTTTGTGAAGCTGAACTCGGATGCGGCTGCTGTGGTGCTGCAGCTGCTCAATATCCGCCGCTGTGGTCACTCTGAGAACTTCTTCTTTATTGAGGTGGGGCGCTCAGCCGTCACTGGGCCCGGCGAGTTCTGGATGCAAGTGGATGACTCTGTGGTGGCACAGAACATGCACGAAACCATCCTGGAGGCTATGCGAGCCATGAGTGAGGAGTTCCGGCCCCGCAGCAAGAGCCAGTCCTCCTCAAACTGTTCCAACCCCATCTCTGTGCCCCTTCGCAGCAGGCACCATGTCAACAACCCTCCACCCAGCCAAGTGGGGCTTAGCCGCCGGTCCAGAACTGAGAGTGTCACTGCCACCTCTCCTGCTGGAGGTGGAGGAACAGGTGGCAAACCAAGCTCTTTTCGGGTGCGAGCATCGAGCGATGGGGAAGGCACAATGTCAAGGCCTGCCTCTGTGGATGGTAGCCCTGTAAGTCCCAGTGCCAACCGGACCCATTCACATAGGCACCGTGGAAACTCCAGGCTCCATCCTCCGCTCAACCACAGCCGGTCCATCCCTATGCCCTCCTCACGCTGCTCTCCTTCAGCCACCAGCCCGGTCAGCCTGTCCTCCAGCAGCACAAGTGGCCACGGTTCCACCTCCGACTGCCTGTTTCCACGAAGATCCAGTGCATCAGTTTCTGGCTCCCCTAGCGATGGTGGATTTATTTCTTCTGATGAATATGGTTCCAGCCCATGTGACTTTCGTAGCTCTTTTCGCAGTGTGACCCCAGATTCATTGGGACACACCCCGCCAGCTCGGGGTGATGAAGAGCTCAACTACATCTGCATGGGGGGCAAGGCCACCTCCTCATGCAGCAGCCTGGCTGCCCCCAATGGCCACTTCATCCCACGCACCTGCCACCCACAGCAGCAGCCCCGTTACCCTAGTACACCGTGCTGCCCTCGAGGTGGTGGTGAGGAGGTGGCCGATCTGGAGAAGGCATTCAGGAAGCGGACTCACTCTGCAGGCACTTCGCCCACCATCTCCCACCAAAAGACACCCTCACAGTCTTCAGTAGCCTCCATTGAGGAGTACACAGAGATGTTACCTTCTTACCCCTGTGGGAGCAACCGTCTGCCCTCCTACCGGCACTCAGCCTTTGTGCCCACGCACTCCTACCCAGAGGAGTGTCTGGAGATGCACCACCTGGACAGTGGTCATCATCGAACCAACTCTGCACCACACACGGATGATGGCTACATGCCGATGTCACCTGGTGTCGCCCCTGTGCCCAGTGGTGGGGAGCCCCCCAAGGGCGGTGACTACATGCCCATGAGCCCTAAGAGCGTGTCAGCCCCACAACAGATCATCAACCCGGGCAGGGGGGGCCGCCACCCTCCAGCCACGGTGGACTCTAATGGCTACATGATGATGTCCCCCAGTGGCAGCTACTCCCCTGACAGCGGCTCGGCAGGCTATGGCAAGATCTGGACGAACGGTGGTGGTCACCACCCCAAACTCTCAGTGGAGAGCAACGAAGGGAAGCTCCCTTGCAGCAGCAGCGACTACATAAACATGTCCCCAGCCAGCGGCTCCACCACCAGCACGCCACCTGACTGCTACTTTGGGGGTGCAGGCCAGCCAGGCGTCGAGGAGGCCACCGCCACCCACCACAAACCCATCTACTCCTACTTCTCGCTGCCGCGCTCCTTCAAGCACGTGCACCGGCGAGGCGGCGGCGGCGGCGCAGCGCTGGCAGGGGAGGAGGGCAGCCCGCAGCCCCGCACGGCGCTCGGATCCAGCCGCCTTCTCTACGCGGCCGAGGACTCATCCTCGTCGACCAGCAGTGACAGCCTGGGTGGCGGTGGCGGCGGCAGCGGTGGTGGCACCGATGTTTGCCCCTTGCCACACTCGCAGCCCCCGCGCAGGGTGGACACGGCCGTGCAGACCAAGGGCCGGCTGGCACGACCGACGCGGCTGTCGCTGGGCGGCCCCAAGGCCAGCACCTTGCCTCGGGCCCGGGAGCAGCCCCCGCTTCTCTTGCCCCCGGAGCCCAAGAGTCCCGGCGAGTACATCAACATCGAGTTCATCGCCGGCGAGAAGCCGGCCTTCCCCTCAGCCGCCCTGGGGCTGGGCAGCGAGGCCGCTGAGGAGTACATGAACATGGAGCTGGGCCCCCCGCGGGCCGCCGGCTCCTCGACGCGGCCCGGCCGCGGTGCAGCTCCTAGTTCGAGAGACTACGTGGCGATGCAGCTGGGGGCGGCCGGTGGCTCCTGCCCGGATTGCGCCGGTAGTGCTTCTCCTTGCTCGCCCGCCCTCCTGCTCGGCTACGCCGACAAGCCCCCGCCGGCAGCCGCGACTACGGCGGTGGCTTCCCCGGAGATTCCGCGGCCGCCGGCCGAACTATCGGCGGCCCCGCCGCGCTCCTCCTCCCTGTTGGGGGGCCCCGGCGCGGGCAGCGCCTTCACCCGCGTCAGTCTTAGCCCCGGCCGCAACCAGAGCGCTAAGGTGGTGCGGGCCGACCCTCAGGGCGGGCGCCGCCGGCACAGTTCCGAAACCTTCTCGTCCACGCCGAGCTCCGCTCGTGGTCCGGCAGCCAGCGGCGGCGGGGGGACCGGGACTGCTTTGCCGTGCGGCGGCGCGGGGGGAGTCGAGGAGGTGAAGCGACACAGCTCGGCCTCTTTCGAGAACGTCTGGCTGCGCCCCGCCGCGGGGGAGGCGGCCCGGCGGGAGCAGCCCGCCCTGGAGAACGGCCTCAACTACATTGACCTGGACCTGGTGAAGGACTTCAGCCACCGCCGCCATCGCCATCTCCACCCGCCCGCCGAGGCCGGCGGGAAGCAGCCAGCCAAGCCCCCGGGGCAGCCCCGTGGGAACGGCCATGCCGGCGACGACCTGAGTGCTTACGCCAGCATCAGCTTCCAGCAGCGGGACGAAGTGTAGGAACCCGCCGGGGAAGGTGAGCCGGGGCTGGGCTGGGAAGACCTCTGGAGATGCCTCAGTCCAAACTGTGGCATCTCAGGTGTGTTTCCCTAATACCTGCAGCACGTTCAGGTGGGAGAAGCAGCCAGGAGCGCAGCTACCTTGCGGGGATCCCAGCTGCTGCCTCTCACCTGCATGTCCCAGGGATGTTGCTAAAGCACTCCCGAAAGCCCCTGTCGAGGTGGGGATGTGATTGTGTGGTTACCGTGTCGCCACATCTCACTCTGAGAAATGCAGAGAAGTGTGTATGGGAGGTGAAGCCAAAGTGAGTTAGCTGTAGTGTTGGACTGGCAGTGGGACACTCTCGTTGTAATCCTCGTTTTGCCAGGAATCACTCTTCTGGCCAAGAGTGGAGTAGTCAAGCATGCCAGATCGTGCTCTCCCGTGTGCAGAACACAGCTAAGGGCACCTGCCTCACTGGGCTGTGATTAAGTGTGCTTTCAATTTGAAAACGGACTTCAGAGTCCTCAGAATGTTCTGTTACTTGTGTTTCAGATGGTACCCAGAGTCCCTTACTCGGATCAGTTACAAACTGTGTGAGAAACGGGCTGTATGAATTGTAGCTTTAGCCTTGACTGGTGTGTTCCCTTTTTCCTTGGAATTTTTAGTTTTAGATTTGGGGAAAACTTAATGCTAGGCCGTTGCAGGTTGGTTACAGATGTGTAAGGTAAGAGCACTGCTGCAGACAAGGTGATGTTTCTGCTATGTGAGAACTTTGTGCAGCACGTAACAAATGCAGGTTGTGTAGAGCTCACAACTTTGTGAGCTCTCTCGTGGAAGTTGAGGACCATTCTGATCAGTTTAGAGCAGCTCTCTACACCCTTGAGCAGCAGCGGTCACAGTCCTTTATGTAGTTGCTATGAACATGAACAATGTTGTTAGGAGACGAGTCTCATACTATAGTTTACATTGTCAGTGTAAAGAAACTTACTGCTTGTGTCTGCTACCCAAGGGAGTGGTGATGGCCTGGGATCATATGTTCACCATTTTTATACCTTTTTCCATTCTAATAACCCGAGCAAAAGCAAAACAATCTTCACATTTGCTGCTTGCCACTTGCTGCTGTTCCCTGTTAGAGCAGTGCAGTATTAGGTGTTACTCTGGTGTGACCTGGGAATACCCAGGCTCTTGTCAAAGTCCTGGTGAGGTTTAAGATCGGTGCAGGTGTTGCTGGTGTGATTTGAATTATGGCTGGTAGGAAACGGTTATTTTTGTGGGTATCTAACCAGAGTGTGCTGGCTGTCACAGTTCCTGCTCTGTGACCAGATAGGCTGCCACACCCATTCGCTGCTCTGGGATGTGCTTGCAAGAGCCTGTCTGGACTGTCCTCGAGATGCTTCTTGCGACCTCGGGAATCCACTCTGCCCAAGGCAGCTTTGCGTTCTGAACTTCTCAGAGGGGACTTTGGCCAGTGGGTACAGTGTGTTGTGCTAGTAGCCACACTGATGGGAACACCACCTTTTTTCCTCCCTGTGGTGTGCTAAGATTGAGGGAGCAAATGTGGAGGAAACCCCCTGTCAACACGTGGGTAAATAGTCAATGTGTCTGAGGGCAGAAGAATGCAGATCTGGAGTATCACAGTATCACCAAGGTTGGAAGAGACCTCACAGATCATCAAGGCCAACCCTTTACCACAGTGCCCAAGGCTAGACCATGGCACCAAGTGCCACATCCAACCTTGCCTTGAACTGCCCCAGGGACGACGACTCCACCACCTCCCCAGGCAGCCCATTCCAGTGCCCAATGACTCTCTCAGTGAAGAACTTTCTCCTCACCTCGAGCCGAAATTTCCCCTGGCGCAGCCTGAGGCTGTGTCCTCTCGTTCTGGTGCTGGCCACCTGAGAGAAGAGAGCAACCTCCTCCTGGCCACAACCACTCTTCAGGTAGTTGTAGACAGCAATAAGGTCACCCCTGAGCCTCCTCTTCTCCAGGCTAAACAACCCCAGCTCCCTCAGCCTCTCCTCGTAGGGCTTGTGTCATAACTGTTCATAAACACAGAGTAGTTCAAAATGCAGTTTCCTATTCCTATAGACAGCTTCTCCAGTTGGTCGATCCTCTGTGTCACCTTTGGCGTAGAAGTTCTGGCAATGTTCTCCATCGTGGTGGTAGGTAGGTACCTGCTGTGAGTGTGCTGCTCAGGATCAGCATGTGGAAGACCTGATGCAGGAACATGCTGAAAATGTTATGCAGATGTTTTTCAGGGCAGTGTTGTGAAAGGTGGTGTCTAGCGGAGTGATTGCTGTTTGAAGTCAGTTCTTACTTCCCCAAATTAGGATTGGACTGAGCAAACACAGCTTCTACTGGGAGGCAGAAGAGGCAGGCTGTAATTATATGGGGAGTGTGTAGCCATGGCTGTTCCTTTTTCCTTCCCACTATAAAGCTCTGTTAGTTGCTTGTAGTTTTCTCAGGGATTAACCCTTCAGACTCCTAGTTCCCAGGCTGGATTTCTCACCATCAGCTAAAACTTCCCTGGCAGAATTCAGCCCAACTATCTTGTCTGCTGTTGAGTGTGTTAAGGTTGAAAAACAGCAACAATTTGTCCATGTTACACCATTTTTTAGGTTGTGGGTTTTTTTGAGGTGTCCTCATACCTTCTTTGCTTTGGAGGTGGAACTGAGCTTTGGCAGGGCAGTTGGCCCGTGTAGGTTGTACCTTAAGACATGTTTGAGAAGATCTGCCTGGAGGTGAGTGATTTATGGGCCTGCAAATGTCTGTTTGCACATGCCTGAAAAAGCTGTTGAGCACCTTCAGCTAAACTGTTCTCCTGAAGGCTCCCTGTGCAGTGAGGGTGATGCAGCTTCCTGAAGCTATGCATGCCCTTCCCAACAAGCAGCTGAGCAGGCTGTGTGGCCTCAGCCTTGGCCAGCTTTCCCCTGTTCCTCCTGGCAGTGAGGCTTTTTAGGCTCTGCTTGCCGTGGTTGTTTCTCCTGCTGATGTCACAGCAGCGTGAAAGATGGAGAAACCTCTTGGTATGTTTTCAAGTACTGCAGAGAGGAGAGAGCATTGGGACCTGGGAAGGGAGAGGTGAAGCTGCATCTGTCAGAACAAGGGAGGGGGAGGCTGTATTGAGTACCCTTTCTTTGCTCCTCATCTCTTTCCTGGGCTATTATTTACAGTTTTAGTCTCTGAAGTGGCAAAGGCAGTTTTGTTGTTTTTTTCCTCTCCAAAGAGCAATCTTCTACCCCAAAGGCCCAAATTATGTGGATAATTCTTGTTTTATCCATTCTGGAATTTTCTGCTGTTCCAGACTACGAGACAAGGACCCCCAAATGTTTGTCTCCTAATGGGTAAAATGATTGTTGCTGCAAGCTAGCTAACTCCTCTTCTCTTCCCTGTTTCCCTGGCCTCCCTTCAGCCACTTCCAGGTTGCTCAGGCATTACTCTGTGAAGTGCTTTTTACTTCTTTCAAGTGTAGCTATTTCTCCTAACATTAAAGATCTTGGCTGAAGTAACCACATTGTTTTCCAGATTTTATTTAAAGCCATTTCTCTTACACCCTCAGCATTCCTTTGTGCTCTCCAATCTCACTGCCTTCCCTGTCGATGTTCTTGGCTGTCTCCTGGCCCTGCCTTTCTGCCTCTCTTCTCCCCTCCTGTTAGAAGTGCAGCAGTTGCAGTGCAGTCGTGTGTGCTCCCCTGCCCAAGTGCTCCCCTCTTCTTCAGGGAGCTGGGTGCTGCTGTGTGTGCCTGGCCTAGCTGGCAACTCTGGTGCTTGGTGCCTCTGATGAGTGGACTTCTGTGCTCTAACTAGGAGGTCAGGTCGCAACAGGTGCCAAATAATGCTGGGAAACCCCAGCCTAAGACATGGAGAAGGTGAGGTGAGCTAGGGAGGGGAAGAGCAGTGCTGCTGTGAGGCATTTCCTCCCACTTAGAGTCTTGAATGCACTCATGTAGTGGGTTGAGCCTGGCTGGATGCTGGTGCCTATCAGAGCTGCTGTGTTGCTGTCCTCAGCTGGACAAGGGAGAGAAAATAGAATGAAATGCTTGTGGGTTGAGATAAGGACAGAGAAAGATCACTTGTTAATTACCTTCATGGGTGAAACAGACTCTACTTGGGGAAATCAATTTATTACTAATCAAATCAAAGTAGGATAATGAGAAATAAAACCAAATCTTAAAACACCTTCTCCCCACCCCTCTGTCCTTCCTGAGCTCAGCATCACCCTCAAATCCTGTACCTGCTCCCCACCAGTGCAGCACAGGTGGGTGGGGGAATGGTTGTGGTCAGTTCATCATGCTACTTTTTTCTCAAGGGGAGGACTCCTCACTACCTTCTCCTGCTCCAGCATGGGATCCTTTATCATTGAGTCCACCAGTCCTGCCTGGAGCCTGCCTCAGTGTGTGCTTCCCATGGGGCCATGGTCATAACCTCCTTTGGATGTGTCCATCTGTTCTGCTGTGGACCTCCATGGGTTGCAGGGGGACAGCCTGCCTTAATATTGTCTTCACCACAGTTTCAGGGAAATCTCTGAAATCTGGAGCACCTCCTCTCCCTCCTTCTTCTCTGGCCTTGGCGTCTGCAGTGTTGTCTCATGTATTTTCACTCCTTTCTCTGGACGAAGTTGCTTGGGTATTTCCCCTCCCCCCCTTCTTAAATATGTTGTCCCAGAGGTGCATTCACTGTCATTGATGGGCTTGGGCTTGGCTGGTGATAGGTCCATCGTGGAGCTGGCTGGCATTGGCTCTGCTGGAAGCTCCTGTCAGCTTCTCACAGAAGCCACCCCTGTATCAAACCTTTTCCATGCAAACACAGTACAACAGGTGAGCAGAAATTGTGGCTATGCTGTGGATTATGCTTTTGGGACTGTTGTGAGGAGAGAAGGCTCCTAGAATGAGCAGGACTTATGAAGATGGATTGCTAGTGACTTGTTCTGAGTATATAACCAAAATACTCCAGAAAGGAAACTATTAGCTCTTGGCTCCAGGTAATCAGGAGAAGCTGTAGTAGGATAGCTGCATGAATCCAGATACGTGGCTTTGATCTTGGAAGCTTCAAAGTGAAGCCATTACTCCCCTGCCTCACTTTCATTTGGTTGATGAGCTTGAGAACTCTTGAAAGCCAGCACTAATAACACTGACTAGAATATGTGGAATGGGACCAAGATGTAGCTTGCCACACTCACAGCCTTAATGATCCTGACTTACCCAGAGCAGGGCTGTTTGGGGCTTTTTTGTTGATGTAGGAAGACACAACACAGTACAGTGGGAATCAGTGCAATGGCATCTGCCCTCTTGCTATGACTTGTGTCTGATTCTAGAGCAAAGCACTAAGAGCTGACCCTTTGGATGTGATGAAAATACACGACTGTAAGCAGAAAATGCCTTCTGTAGTTCTTGTGTAATACACCTGGCTGAGGTTTTTTGTTGTTTGGGTTTTTTTTGGTGATGCAAGAAGACACAACACAGTACAGTGGGAATCAGTGCAATGGGAATGGGTGCAATGGCATCTGCCCTCTTGCTATACCTTGTGTCTGATTCTAGAGCAAAGCACTAAGAGCTGACCCTTTGGATGTGATGAAAATACACGACTGTAAGCAGAAAATGCCTTCTGTAGTTCTTGTGTAATACACCTGGCTGAGGTTTTTTGTTGTTGTTTGGGGTTTTTTTGGATGTTGGTTGCTCTTTTTCTTTCTCTAATAGCTTTCAATGTTTCATTTCCTCAATTTAACCAATGGAACAACTGAAACAGCAAATGCCAACGTGAGATGTTGTGATGGTTTGGGTGTTCCATGCCCTCTCCCTCCCCCCGACTTTGTAAATCACCCAGACTAGACTCTGGAAATTGTATGCAGTTTTATATTTACAACCTAGCACAATATACAAGCAGGTATTTATAATATATAGAATCATAGAATCAAGCAGGTTGGAAGAGATCTCAAAGATCATCCAGCCCAACCTAGCACCCAGCCCTAGCCAGTCAACTAGACCATGGCACTAAGTGCCTCAGCCAGGCTTTTCTTGAACACCTCCAGGGACGGTGCCTCCACCACCTCCCTGGGCAGCCCATTCCAATGGGAAATCACTCTGTCTGTGAAGAACTTCCTCCTAACATCCAGCCTGTACTTCCCCTGGCACAACTTGAGACTGTGTCCCCTTGTTCTACTGGTCGTTGCCTGGGAGTTATATACAGAGATATACAAGGTAAAAGGTAATGCAGAAACACAGCAGCCCTCCCAGAAACCTGAGTCCTCAGGAGGGGCTCTCAACCACCCTTCCACCTTCTTCCCACCCCTCTACCTTACCCTAGTTCTTTGCCTTATGCCCAAGGTAGATTGGAGGGTCCTCCAGGGGGGTTAGGAAGCAAGTGAAATAGTCACAGAGATGGCAGGTTAGGTTAGAGAGAGAGAAGTGCAGCCCACAGAGCTCAGAAAGCAACTCTTATCTGTATTTATGTTGTTCTTCTTCTCCATCTCAGCAAGCCTATGAGTGCAGTAGCCATCACCATTGTTGCCTTTTCACAGCCTGTAATCTAATTCTTCTCACCAAAACAGTCTAGCTAGGCTCAAACTAGCACAGATGTGTACCATTAAATCAAGGTTTTTGGGGGGAGGTTGTTTCCAGAACTGAAAGAACAGAAGTTTGTGTAGTTTAGGGTGAGCATCTGGGCAAACAGCAGAAAGTTCTACAAGGTGTCTGTGTTTTATGGGTATGACTGCAGACAAAGCAGCAGATTTCCTACTCCACACACACCCATACCTAATGATTTTGCCAAAATTGAGCCTGTGTCTCCATATACCTGTGTATTTGCAGTTCTCTTTAACAAGACCACAAGCTTATAATTAATGGGTTTTAGGGTTTATGAGGGTTCGTTGGCTTTCTTTTGCTACTTCACCCAGTGGATCAGTTCCTTTTAATCTAGCTACACTAAATTGTGTTATTGATTATTTCCCTGCCTTGATTTTAATGATAGGTTTCTTGGGATTTTTTGTTATTCTGGCATGAAATTGGAACTGCATGATTCAGGGATGAATTCAGTTGATTATGAGGTATTGTCTGGACTTCTATAGCACAAAGGTTTCATATTTAGTGAGTGTTTACTTTCTGAATGTGGTTTACATTTGAAAAGGAAAGGGCAGTGATGATGCTCAGTTTTCACTAGGAACTGCAAAGAGATCATTGTCATCCTGGGATAACATTGGTAAATAGGGAATTACAGCTCTTAAATGCAATACAGCAAGCAGCTGTGAAGTGGGAATATTATTTGATCAATATCTTCAGGATGTTGTTTTGGGAATGCTTTATAGTAGCTGAAGTTGTTGGTAGTTGACAGAAATACAGTTTTAGTCACTGTAAATATATGATTTCAAGTAATGCAAGCAAAATATATTGAATATTCTTTTGAAGATGTTGCAGTAACTGTAGAACAAGTTGTGTGTGAGGAAACTGGGGTGGCTTTGGTGCCCACAGATGGGGAAGAGAAATAGATATTCTTTTCCCAAGTTGATCTGGTACTAGATTTAACCTCTGCACCAAGTTTCATTGAAAACCAGTTAGTGCAGCTGATTGACAGAGTTCTGAAATACAGCAGCCATAAAGATAGGAGAGAAAAGAGGGAGGATGCTGTTCATGGACCTGGGTTGTGGCTAGAGGAGAGACTGGGAATACTGAGGTAGATAACAGAGAATTAGGGGAACAGGTTGAGGCACAGTTGTAGAAGCTGGTATGGGAAGGAGATGGAAATGAGAGACAACAATTCTTTGGGGGACACAGAAACTGTGGTATGGTGGTGTGAGTGAGGGAGTGGCAAGATGTGTGTGATCTGAAGTGAGCTGGGATGTGGTTTGTGCAAGTATGAGGGCAAGTACAGGAGAGCAGCCAGGAAGAAAGGGATCTAGTCTGAACATGAGCCAGCAGTGTGCTTAGGTGGCCAAGAGATCCAGTGGTATCCTGGGCTGGCTCAGGAGCAGTGTGGGCAGCAGGACAAGGGAGGTTCTTCTGCCCCTGTGCTCAGCACTGCTCAGGCCACACCTTGAGTGCTGTGTCCAGTTCTGGGCTCCTCAATTCAAGAGAGATGTTGAGGTGCTGGAAGGTGTCCAGAGAAGGGCAACAAAGCTGGTGAGGGGCCTGGAGCAGAGCCCTATGAGGAGAGGCTGAGGGAGCTGGGGGTGTGCAAACTGCAGAAGGGGAGGCTCAGGGCATTCCTGTCTACAACTCCCTGAAAGGAGGCTGTAGCCAGGTGGGGTTGGTCTCTTCTCCCAGGCAACCAGCAACAAAAGAAGGTGACACAGTCTCAAGTTGTGCCAGGGGAGGACTAGGCTGGATGTTAGGAGGAAGTTGTTGGCAGAGAGAGTGGCACTGGAATGAGCTGCCCAGGGAGGTGGTGAAGTCACCATCCCTGGAGGTGTTCAAGAGAAGCCTGACTCAGGCAATTAGTGCCATGGTGTAGTTGATTGTCTAGGGCTGGGTGCTAGGTCAGACTGGATGATCTTGGAGGTCTCTTCCAACCTTCTTGATTCTATTGTGAATGAGGAGAGCCTGGGTGTACACAGAGGGTGTATTTAGAAAATACTCATTCTGTGTGAGACTGCAGTTTTCTGCAAGTATTTTTACTTTTGTATTTTACTTTTGCTCTTTATTGCTGGGATAGATGTTCTGTTTAGAAAGCATGTGTGTTCCTTACTTGATATTTGGATGTTCTGCTGAGCTTCAGAGGGTGATGTGCATAGTAAGATAAGCAGACCTTGCCGCTGGCTCTTCCCTGAATCCTTTGTCTTCTGGCATCTCTATTGCAACCACAGCAGTAAAGCCCAGGTAGGAATCTGAATTCAGTGAAAGATCAATGAGAACAAGTGAGTCTCAATATTAGAACCACTTGGGTTTGTAAAATACATATTATGAAAGGAGATCCATACTCTCACAGGATTTTTAACAGCAATATTTTGTTCTTTATACTCTACAGGTATAAATTTGATTAAAAATTATGGTCATTAGTTTCACTGTTTGTCTTAAGAATTAGTAGTTATAGATTTCCTTAAAACCATTTAATTGTAGAATAGCTTGTAAAAGGAAATTTCAGATGGCAAAATTATTGTGGCTTGGTGCAGCAGGTCTTATGTTTTTCATTTTGTGGTAAGAGCTGCAACACAAAGAAATAAACATTAACAAATACACCTGAATGTACAATTTGCCAGCATGCTAAAAGCTGACATTTGGTCATCTGTGCAGTCTGATGTGTTAGGGTGCCTGCCTGGGATGGTTTGGGTGTTCCCCCCCCCCCCCCCCCACTGAAGTAAAATCACCCTGACTAGGCTCAGTTGATCTGGAAATTGATTGCAGCTTTATATTCACAGCTTAGCACAATATACAAGCAGAGATTTACAATAGATACAGAAATATACAAGTTAAAAAGGTAATAGAGAAACACAGCAGCCCTCCCAGAAACCTGAGTCCCCAGGAGGGGCTCCCAACCACCCTTCCACCTTCTCCCCACCCCTCTACCTTACCCCAGACTTTGCCTTACACTCACAGTGAGTTTGGAGGATCAGCCAGGGGGATTAGTCAGACAGCAAGTTAGGTTAGAGAAGTTCATGCAGCCCCAGAGACAGAGAGCAGCTCCGTTTTCTATGTTTGTGTTCTTGTTCTTGTTGATCTCAGCAAGCCTATGAGTGCAGCAGACATCAGCATTATTTCCTTTTCACAGCCTAGCATCTAATTCTTCTCACCAAAACATCCCATCTAGGCTCAAACTAGCACACTGCCCATGGAAGTGAGTAGCATTGCTCTCTTTTAACATCATTCTGAGGGTTTGATTAATGGTGATGATGATGATTATTGTTTTGGTGGATACATAAGAAGGAGGTAGTAAAGACAGGATGTATGTAACTTTAAGAGTCTCAAATGTAACAGCTTCACTCTGCTTGCAGAAATGATGGAAGATAGAACAAAAGCCAAGGTGTGAACAGATAAAGGGGAATTTAAATAAGCCTGGCACTCTTAACTAACTAAAAGATGCCTTGAAACATATCTCTCTGATCATGTTTGACATATCTAGGTCATGTTCTGTGAAGACTGTTATTAGTGATTTAACCTTGGGTAATTGTAAAGTGTATTTTCTTCAGAGCAGTTTTTGATCAGGTGAGTGAGACAGTGAAAGTTTGTTTATGTTCAACTGCTTGTAATAATTTGGGAGCCTTAGTTAGAAGATGTGGTGTCAGGCACCTGAGCTGTCAGGTGAAATGTGCCATTCCCATGGTGTGTGACAGAAGATTTACCTCTCTACCTTTTGTCAGCTGTTGTAGAAGTCTGGGGTTTTTGGAAGCTGTGAAGAAATGACCTGTTAAATTTCCAAATGAGATATGCTTGAGGAAGAATGGGATTACATTGTGCACTCCACAGCTAGTAGAGCTGTTGATGTGTGTGTTTGAGCTGTGATATGGGTTATAAAATGCAGGAATGTCAGTCTGGGAGCACATACAGCTTTAATAGGTTGTATTTCTTCCCTCTCCTGCCCCCAGTCTGTGTAGGTCAGGTATATGTAATCCACTACCACACCTGAGCATTGGATGAGCCTTCTTTGAAATACAGAATCAGTGTGAACAGAAAAAAGAATGCAGGTTGTCTGTCAGCCTTGCTTATTGTCCAGTATAGCAGTCTGGCTTCCAGAACCGTGCACAAATATTTGTTAAGACATAAATATGGGGCAGGAACTCCATAAGCTGGATTTGCCAGTCAATAAAATATGTAACTGGTCTCTGCACAGGAGCTTTCCTTTGCTGGCATTGTTCCCTGAAGGAGTAGAAACCTCAAACATGTGGAGTGGAGGAGACTAAGCCAGTTATTGTAGGAGTTCCTCCTGCCCCAGCCTGTGTCAGTTGGCTGCTTGTAACTCACTGCCCTTACTCCTCTGATTTGTAGAGTGAAGAAAAATACCAAACAAACCCAAGCCGATCCCTTCCTTCATTCTCCTGGCAAGAGACTGGCCATTTGGATGACACTAATAATGTTCATGTTTAAACCCTGTGCCCAGAGCTATGGAGAAGACATGTGTCTTGATGGAGACAGTAAAAGAACTTGAGGAAGTGCAGAAAGGAGGTAGAAGATTGAGTGCATTGCTCCTCTTACTGCATATCTCAGCTGGAGTCTTGCTCTTTGTCAGTGTGTAAGTGACAGCAGAGAAGTGGAAGGGAGGTGGGGAGCTCCAGATGCTGTGGCTGAAGCTGTGACTTGCTTGGGTTCGGAGTCGAACTTCCCATGGCCTGTGTTGCCTATGAGAGATGCACAAAGACATCTAGAGTGACAGCTGATGTGTATCAGTGAGGGAATCTTGGAGATTAAAGCATGGCATGGTAATTCATCTTCAACAGAGCTGGCCTTCATTTTGTGGAGAAGATTGCAACGGTAGAGAAGGAAATGTTAACCCTTGGAGAGCAGGGAACAAGTGACAGGGGAGACTTCTCAGCTTTGAGACAAACCCAGGGCTTGGCAGCCCTCTGTGTGCACTGCACACCAGAGCTGTGCTGGTGCCCAGGTGTAAATAACCTTAATGTGCTTTGCTGATGCACCCTGACAATCACTAGAGCAAGGAGCCACTGTGGTCTTCCTCTAACTCCCCAGTTTAGTTTGCTGATTGCTATGCAAGTAAAGGACAAGGTGTTCAGGCATCGGTGTCAGCAGTGAGGCATGTGGTGTGCCTTCACAGCAATACTGAGAAAGGGAACTACAAGTCCTCTCTTTCCTGGAGAAGATCTGGGTGCCACAGAACTGCTCTGCTGTGCCTGCACCTACTGCATCAGCAGGCTTGTAGAGTCTGCTTCCCGGCAAGGCACAAGCTGCTTTTTTGTGGTGCTTGTTTTGTAGTGGAAGTACCTAGAGAAATAAAAGTCTGTTCTTTGTGCTGAAATGACAGCTGCCTGTCCATTTCTGACTCCTGCACGTCCAGAGAAGGGCAACAAGGCTGGTGAAGGGCTTGGAGCACAAACCCTATGAGGGAGCTGGGGGTGTGCAGCCTGGAGAAGAGGAGGCTCAGGGCAGACCTCATTGCTGTCTACAACTCCCTGAAGAGAGGCGGTAGCCAGGTGGAGTTGGTCTCTTCTGCCAAGCAAGCAGCAACAGAAGACGGGGACACAGTCTCAAGCTGTGCCAGAGGAATTATAGGCTGGATGTTAGGAGGAAGTTGTTGTCAGAGAGAGTGATTGGCATTGGAATGGGCTGCCCAGGGAGGTGGTGGAGTCACCATCCCTGGAGGTGTTCAAGAAAAGACTGGCTGAGGCACTTAGTGCCATGGTCTAGCTGGCTGGCTGGGTTGGACTGGATGACCTTGGAGGTCTCTTCCAACCTGCCTGATTCTATGAAATTCTGTGATGTGTGCATCTGTGCACTGAGCACGGACGCTGGCATTTAAACACATAAATGGGGAGATTGTCCTTCAATGAATTCACATAGCTGGTCAATTTATATGCAAGACAGCCTCGAATGCTTGAAACAATTTAAGAGCTCTTAAAAATAAACCAAAGCTCTTACTTCTTTCCTGTAAGAAACTTTTTTTCCCCTGGCAAGCTCCGATAGAAGGGAAAAGCCCTTCTGAAGGTGTGCAGACATGTAGCTAGGGCATGTTTTTTCAGGCGTTTGAACTGGGTTAGGAATGTGTCTCAAGCTGGAAGCATGAATAATTACTTGGTGCTTTTAGCCTCCGGGCTTGAAACTGGCGAGAGGAATGTTATTGTGTCTTCAAAGCCTGTTTCACACAAGCCTTTGTTGAGCAGGAACTCGGAGAGCCTTTGTATTATCATGCACACAACAAAAACATCCAGCCACCCAATTTGATCTAGTTGGGCGGCGATGGTGAGCTGTTGCTTCTGTCGGAAAGCTCTGGAAAACGGGGTGCCCGTTTGTCATGAGGAAATACTCTTCAAAGCAAGGGATTGCCTGCCCCAGTGTTTCCAGCTTGCTAAAGCTCTCTAACGGCACCCATGGGTTCCTCCATCTGCACATCCCTGCTTTCCCCCTCCTCTGTGCTGAGTGCTTTCCCAGCAAGACAGCAAATATTTGCAGTATCACAGTATTGTCAAGGTTGGAAGAGACCTCACAGATCATCAAGTCCAACCCTTTACCACAGAGCTCAAGGCCAGACCATGGCACCAAGTGCCACGTCCAGTCCTGCCTTGAACAGCTCCAGGGACGGCGACTCCACCACCTCCCCGGGCAGCCCATTCCAGTGTCCAATGACTCTCTCAGGGAAGAACTTTCTCCTCACCTCCAGCCTAAATTTCCCCTGGCACAGCTTGAGGCTGTGTCCTCTCGTTCTGGTGCTGGCCACCTGAGAGAAGAGAGCAACCTCCTCCTGGCCACAACCACCCCTCAGGTAGCTGTAGACAGCAATAAGGTCTCCCCTGAGCCTCCTCTTCTCCAGGCTAACCAATCCCAGCTCCCTCAGCCTCTCCTCGTAGGGCTGTGCTCAAGGCCTCTCCCCAGCCTCGTCGCCCTTCTCTGGACACGCTCAAGCATCTCAATGTCCCTCCTAAACTGGGGGGCCCAGAACTGAACACAGCACTCAAGGTGAGGTTTAACCAGTGCAGAGTCCAGGGGCAGAATGACCTCCCTGCTCCTGCTGACCACACCATTCCTGAAGCAGGCCAGGATGCCACTGGCTCTCTTGGCCACCTGGGCACACTGCTGGCTCGTGTTCAGGTGGGTATCAATCAGCACCCCAATGTCCTTTAAATTCTGCTGTGACCCTGAGGTGCTGGTAGCAGATCCCTGGAGAAGGCAGGCTGAGAAAATGGGGGAGAGGTTCAGGTTCAGTCATTTTTGTTATGCTTGCTCAAAAAAGAAATGTCTTTTCAGGACTAGATATGCTCTAATAGCCTAATAGTACCTAAATTAAGACAGACCTTTCAATCAGCATAATTTTCAGGAGTCTAGAGGAAGTGAAATAATTTCTCTAATGAACACAGTTGGTGGAGTATCTGGAATGGGGGGGGGGGGGGGGGCGGTTTGAGGTGTTAAAATCTTGTTTTTTGAGAACAAGAGCTTGGGTAGATATCCAGAGAAACTGATTTCCATTTTGGAATGTGAGTAGACTAATTACATGGCTATTCAAAGCTATGTGAGATCAACTGAAAGGATAGGAAAGCAGATTTGCTTACTAAAGTTACTTTGTGTTTAAAAGAAAAGGCAAACGTGACCTCTACTAAATCCCAGGTTTTGAAGTCTGCAGCAGCCAAGCCCACCCAATTTCACTTATTAATAAAGAAGAGGCTTCTAAAAAAGAAGGAATTGCCTTCAAATGCAATGTTTGTTTTGTTAAGCAGCTTCTCTGTGTTGAGGCTAGTTTGTTAGTTTTCAGTTAAGTGATAACTAGGTAAAGACTTGGTTTACAACTCATCTTGAGCTTCAGGCACAGCTTAAAAAGTTGTAAGATAAGTGATAACTAAGTAAAAGCTTGGTTTACAACTCATTTTGAGCTTCAAACACAGCTTAAAAAGTTGTAAGATTAAGTGATAACTAAGTAAAAGCTTGGTTTACATCTCATCTTGAGCTTCAGGCACAGCTTAAAAAGTTGTAAAGTAAGATAAGTGATAACTAAGTAAAGATTTGGTTTACAACTCATCTTGAGCTTCAGACACAGCTTAAAAAGTTGTAAAGTGAGATCATATTATAGAATCATAGAATCAGTCAGGGTTGGAAGGGACCACAAGGATCATCTAGTTCCAACCCCCCTGCCATGGGCAGGGACACCCTACTACTCTAGATGAGATGTAACCAGATAGTAAATAGTGAACTGTATTGGTCATTAATTATATGTCAAGAATTAATGTACATTAAAGTCTACATTAATGGTATTGTCTAACTAGGGCTATATGAAATACTAAACCAAAAGGTTGTTTTGTAGATCAACATGATTGAGTGGTTATCATCCTTGGACTGTTAAGAGCTTAAGAAGATAAATTTCCTCCTTTGCTAATCTAAATTTGATTATTTTAATCACTTTAGTTTTTAATCCACCGTGAAACCAAGTGTCGCTATATACATGATAGTTAAATATGTTTGAGTGGGTGTGATCATGTGGAAATAAAGTGTAGGTACAAAGGAAACCTGGTTTCCTGGGCTGCATCAAGAGAAGTGTGGCCAGCAGGTCAAGGGAGGTGATTCTCCCCCTCTGCTCCACTCTGGTGAGACCCCACCTGGAGTACTGCATCCAGTTCTGGAGCCCCTGGGACAAGAGGGATGTGGAGATGCTGGAGTGTGTCCAGAGCAGGGCCAGGAGGATGCTCAGAGGGCTGCAGCAGCTCTGCTGTGAGCACAGACTGAAAGAGTTGGGGCTGTGCAGGCTGGAGAAGAGAAGGCTCCCAGGTGACCTTCTTGTGGCCTTTCAGGATCTGAAGAGGGCCTAGAAAAAAGCTGGGGAGGGACTTTTTAGGCTGTCAGGGAGTGACAGGACTGGGGGGAATGGAGCAAAGCTGGAGGTGGGGAGAGTCAGCCTGGCCGTGAGGAGGAAGTTGTTGAGCATGAGAGTGGTGAGAGGCTGCAATGGGTTGCCCCAGGGAGGTGGTTGAGGCCCCACGGCAGGAGGTGTTTGAGGCCAGGCTGGCTGAGGCTGTGTGCAGCCTGCTCTAGGGTAGGGTGTCCCTGGGCATGGCAGGGGGGTTGGAACTGGCTGCTCCTTGTGGTCCCTTCCAGCCCTGACTGATTCTACGATTCTATGGTTACTGTACCTTGTGTGGTCAGAGGAGGAGCAGGCAATGAGTAAGATGATGGAAGGTTGGGAGGGTGAGAGGGAAGGACAGAATCCCAAGGACAAAAAAATGGTGGTGAGATGCATGGACTGATGAGAGCGAGAGGCTGTGTGAATCAACTGTGTCATGTGTAAGAGAAGTTTCCTCAGGTTAGAGAGTCTGAGCAGCAGGAGAAGCTGGAATGAGGCTGAGAAGCTCATATTTCAGTTGGTGTAATTGGGCTTTAATGGTTTGGATGATTCATAATCTCTTAGTTTGCTAGGTTGTTAGAGAATGTTAAACTTAGGTGCGAACAAACTTACCCACGCTGATAATGTCGTGGGAGTGGCAAGGAGCATCCATGTGCCAGGAACTTGGGAGTAGGGGGGAATGTGTAAAGATGTTGGTAACACTTGTGTAAACATATTGTGGAGGAAGGTTTAACTGATGATCACATGCTCACAGGATGTTAGGGTTTGGAAGGGACCCAAGGAGATCATTGAGTCCACCCCCCCTGCCAGAGCAGGACAATTCTATCCAACACAAATCACACAGGAACACATCCAGGCAGGCCTTGAAAGTCTCCAGAGAAGGAGACTCCACAACCTCTCTGGGGAGCCTGTGCCAGTGCTCTGTGACCCTTAACAGCAAAGAAGTTCCCCCTTGTGTTGAGGTGGAACCTCCTGTACTGCAGCTTACACCCGTTGCTCCTTGCCCTACCTCAGGGAACAGTGAGCAGAACCTGTCCCCCCTTCCTAGCAGCCTTCAGATACTTATAAACATTTATCAAACCCCCTCTCAGTCTTCTCTTCTCCAGACTAAGCAGCCCCAGGTCCCTCAGCCTCTCCTCATCAGCCATGCCCTCCAGTCCCCTCATCATCCTCGTAGCCCTCCACTGGACTGCAGGAGTGTGCTATGAAGATGTCTCATGTTGCTAGGGAAGAGGAGGAATCTTCATCTCATCTAAGTGGCTGTACCTGCCTGCAGTCGATGGGTCTAGGGCAGCTGCCTGTTTACAATGTGTCCCTTCACAATATTTTTTCTCTTTTTCAGTAAGCTGTTACTACACTGTTCTGTTTGAATTAATAGCAAGACCCCATTAATTTTAATTAGCTATAGTAATGACTTAGTTCTCAAGTGCTACAAAGTGATCTGTAATTCAGTGTCTAATTTATCTCCTGCTTTGGGTATTTCATATTTTCCAAAAATGCCTCTCCTGCAGGTTACTGTTATGTTTGATCTGCCTTGAGTCAAGCTTGTTTATTGCTCTGTTAGAGTAGCTGATCAGCTTTTATTCCTTTATCAAACAACTCCTATGATGTTAATTGTGCTGCTTGGATTTGGGTCACGTTTCAGCGTTTGCATTTGGGTTGAAAGAACAGGTGGAAGCAAAAGGCTGTTAGCAGGATTGTGTCATGCTTAGAATAAGCAGGGCTGCAGAGTACTGACAATCTGTATGGCAGTAGGACTCCTCATGTTCATTCCTGGAGCTTTGCAACCCTCTTTGTGTTTAATTGATCATAGAATCATAGAACGGTTTGGGTTGAAAGAGAACTTCAGAGGTCATCTAGTCCAACCCCTCTGCAGTGAACAGGAACATCTTCCCCTAGATCAGGTTACTCAGAGCCTTGACCTTGAATCCAATGGGATGGTGTTCAATAGCTCCAAGTGCTGGGTGCTGCACTTTGGCCACAACAACCCCATGCAGAGATACAGGCTGGGGTCGGAGTGGCTGGAGAGCAGCCAGACAGAGAGGGATCTGGGGGTGCTGATTGATACCCACCTGAACATGAGCCAGCAGTGTGCCCAGGTGGCCAAGAGAGCCAGTGGCAACCTGGCCTGCATCAGGAATGGTGTGGCCAGCAGGAGCAGGGAGGTCATTCTGCCCCTGTACTCTGCACTGCTTAGACCACACCTTGAGTCCTGTGTTCAGTTCTGGGCCCCCCAGTTTAGGAGGGACATTGAGATGCTTGAGCGTGTCCAGAGAAGGGCGACGAGGCTGGGGAGAGGCCTTGAGCACAGCCCTACGAGGAGAGGCTGAGGGAGCTGGGATTGGTTAGCCTGGAGAAGAGGAGGCTCAGGGGAGACCTTATTGCTGTCTACAGCTACCTGAGGGGTGGTTGTGGCCAGGGGGAGGTTGCTCTCTTCTCTCAGGTGGCCAGCACCAGAACAAGAGGACACAGCCTCAAGCTGTGCCAGGGGAGATTTAGGCTGGAGGTGAGGAGAAAGTTCTTCCCTGAGAGAGTCATTGGACACTGGAATGGGCTGCCCGGGGAGGTGGTGGAGTCGCCGTCCCTGGAGCTGTTCAAGGCAGGACTGGACGTGGCACTTGGTGCCATGGTCTGGCCTTGAGCTCTGTGGTAAAGGGTTGGACTTGATGATCTATGAGGTCTCTTCCAACCTTGGTGATACTGTGAGACTGTGAATATCTCCAGGGATGGGGCCTCAGCTGCTAACCTTGGGTAACTTGTTGCAGTGTTCCACCACCCTCATGGTAAAGAACTTGTTCTTAACATCTAATCTAAATCCACTCTTCTCTAATTTCAAACCTCTGTCCCTCATCCTATCCCTGCAGGCCTTTGTAAACAGTCCCTCTTCAGCTTTCTTGCAGGTGCTCTTCAGGTGCTGGAAGGCTGCTATTGGTTCTCCTTGGAGCCTTCTCTTCTCCAGGGTGAGCAACCCCAGCTCCCTCAGCCTGTCCCCACAGGGGAGGTCTTCCAGCCCCCTGATCATTTTGTGGTGCTCTGGACCCACTCCATCAGGTCTGTGTCCTTCTTGTGTGGAGAACTCCAGAGCTGGATGCAGTACTCCAGCTGAAGTCTCACCAGAGCAAGCAGAGTGGCGGAGTTGTCTCTCTGGATCTGCTGCACCTGCTTCTTTTGATGCAGTCTAGGATGTGATTTGCCTTCTGAGCTGCAAGCACACTGTCTGCTCGTGTCCAGCATACTCAAGTCCTTTTCTGCAGGATACCCTCTTAGAGTGTCTCACTAATCTTCACTAACTTTTGGAAAGTTACTGTTTTGATTTTGTGAAGTCAAGAGTGACACAAACCACATTCTGGAATTTGTTTTCATGTGTCTAGCTGCAGCTGCATTTTGGGACATTCTCTGCTTGGAGTCTTTAGGTTCAGTTCATGCAGGTTGATGTGACAGTTCTAAGGTCAGAAGAGAGTTGTGGTAAGTATAGGTAATCCTTCCACTTCAGAAGCAGAATGCAGGGCGCAGCTTTGCCATCAGCTCAAAACAGTTGAAGGTCACCCTGTTGTTGCTGTCTCCTTGATCATGTTTCCCTGGAGAATTGGTTTGGAGCATCATCCACAATTGCTCACAGGGAATGGTGCAGGGGAGCACTTAGAAATGTCTTGGGGAGGGAATGCCAGACCATTTCTCCAGGCAGCACCTCGCTCTCCATTTGGTTAAAACCAACTGTGGAATCTCATCCAAATACTCTTTCAGGAAGCATATGAATTTCTTTTTTACCTCAGTGTGCACTTGGGTTATTTAAAAGTAGTAAACTTTATCAGAGGGAAGCCATCTTTTACTGGCAAACCTGCACCTGCTCCTTTAGTAGCCATACTCGTTTAGCTGTCTGTGTTAGTCAACTTCTCAAACAATCCTTTACCACCAAACTCTAAATCCACAAGGACAAATTAGCCTTTCTAGATAAGGTCATATGTCTGCGGAAAACATTTCCAGGTGAGAATGACAAATACTTGTAATGGCCTCAGACAGCTGTTTCTCAGACCTTCTGATACAGTTATTCCAGATGCCATCTGAGGTACAAGTAGGGCTCTTACCTTCCTACCCTCATTTCTCCTTCAAATCTAGTGGTTACAGGAGGATTCAGTAAGTAACTGGCTCTGGTAGAAGGAAACGTCAGTTTCTCTGAGACATTTCCTATTGATCTCATGGCAACTCAGATGAATCTGTGGAAGAACATTTCTCTTCTTTTATTATCTTTTCCACATTGTCCCCTGTGGTGATACAAAACTGAATGTGTTGTCCAGGAGATGCATGACTGCAAAAACAAACCTTGCTTTTAACTCTTTGTTGACCTGACGTTATGAAGAAACCTGTTAAAGATCACTCTGCCTCTTGGCTGCTCTGTGCAGCGTTTCCAGATGCATTGGAGCACAGCTGGAGGATTAAAATGATCCAAGAGCATTTACTGTCATAAATAGCTTGATGTTTTCTTTTCTTTGCCTCAGTTTTCTGTAGATTTCTGGTTTAAGTCAAATTCATTAAGAAGTGTTATTGCCTTCTAATTCTTCAAATACAGTCTCATTTACTTGGCAGGACAGAGGGAAGGTTAAAGTTCCTCCTTACCTCCTCCCCCTCTCTCCAGTGACATTTTTGATTGTTCTGCTTAATGAGTCATGTTCTCTGCAGCTGAAGTTAATTTTGTGGTTCATTCAAACAATGAGTATTTTCTGAGCAGGAAATGAGGGAACTTTAGTTCTTTCCCCCCTTTTTTTTATAAAGCAAAGGTATGTCTTGGGTGTTTCAAAAAGTGGAAGAAAACTTAGAGACAGGTTTCTTGCACCTTGGGATCAAGAACTTTAAATCTTGTGGTGTGTGAGCTTTACTGTGATGTCTTCCTCCTCTTCACAGACTAATGGAAACCTTGCAGTCCAGATGGATGAATGGTTTTCTTCCACCTTAAGTATCACTGGCAGTGCAGATGTTCTTCTAGTGGATCTGCTTCTCTGTTAGAGACAGGATTCTCCCAAGCTCATTGTGCTTCAACCACTGAAGGTCACACAGTTCCCTCTTCTCAGTTGTCATGTGGCAGTTTATTGTTAGCAAAGGCATGGAAACCAGAAATAAGAAAAGCTAGACCAAAACATTCAGTTTATTGCACCAGATGTTCAGTGCAAGCTCAGTTCTACAACGTGTGTTGGCATCTCCTTTCCAAGTGCCATCCAGCCATTTGTTGTCTGAAGCAGTTCTAACTACTGCTTGAGGTGCATCTCCCCAGAGTTCCTTCCACGTATCCACAACTGCCTTTGAACCTGTCTGCAGTTTGAATTGCCATAGCATAGGAAAATAGGCTAAGGTTTTATCCCTTTGTAGCAGTTAGATTTCCTTTGTACCATTATCTTGAAGTGAGCTGGAAGAGATGGGTTAGTGAATGTGTGCACACTGATGGAGTTGCCTTCTTTAGGAACTGGGAGCACAATGCCTCTTGGTTTGACTGGAGCAGAATTTCCTCAGTAGCAGAGATATGGGTCACTGATATGGGCCAAGAACTTGCTGGAGGGCCAGGCCCAGAGAGTGGTGGTGAATGGTGCCACATCCAGCTGGCAGCTGTCACTAGTGGTGTGCCCCAGGGATCGGTGCTGGGCACAGACCTGTTCAATATCTTTATTGATGATCTGGAGCAGGGGATTGAGTCCAGCATCAGTAAGTTTGCAAATGACACCAAGCTAGGAGCAGGTCTGGAGCTGTTGGAAGGTAGGAGAGCCCTGCAGAGGGACCTAGCCAGGCTGGATGGGTGGGCAGAGGCCAGTGGGATCAGATTGAACAAGGCCAAGGGCAGGGTTCTGCACTTTGGCCACAACAACCCCAAGCAGGCTACAGGCTGAGGACAGAGTGGCTGAGAGCAGCCAGGCAGAGAGGGACCTGGGAGTACTGGTAGAGAGTATTTGAAGATGAGGCAGCAGTGTGCCTAGATGGGCAGGAGAGCCAATGGCATCCTGGGCTGGCTCAGGAGCAGTGTGGGCAGCAGGACAAGGGAGGTTCTTCTGCCCCTGTGCTCAGCACTGCTCAGGCCACACCTTGAGTGCTGTGTCCAGTTCTGGGCTCCTCAATTCAAGAGAGATGTTGAGGTGCTGGAAGGTGTCCAGAGAAGGGTGACAAAGCTGGTGAGGGGCCTGGAGCATAACCCTATGAGGCGAGGCTGAGGGAGCTGGGGGTGTGCAGCCAGGAAAAGAGGAGGCTCAGGAGTGACCTCATTGCTGTCTACAACTCCCTGAAGGGAGGCTGTAGCCAGGTGGGGTTGGTCTCTTCTGCCAGGCAAGCAGCAACAGAACAAGGAGACAGTGTCTCAAGTTGTGCAGGGGGAGGTGTGGGCTGGATGTTAGGAGGAAGCTGTTGCCAGAGAGTGATTGGCATTGGAATGGGCTGCCCAGGGAGGTGGTCAAGTTGCTGTCCCTGGAGGTGTTGAAGAAAAGCCTGGCTGGGGCACTCAGTACCATGGTCTGGTTGACTGGCTGGGGCTGGGTGCTAGGTTGGACTGGATGATCTTGAAGGTCTCTTCTGACATGGTTGATTCTATGAAAGAGCAGATGGAGGGAGGTAAAGTTTGCGGTGCTGTATGTTCTGAAATGCTCTTTTTCCAAGGGTTCCTTATCAGTTTGAAAACTGATAGTGAATGCCATTGAACTCTTATCTGCTCCTGCTCTTTCTTTCCTGCTGGAATGTGTGCGTGCATTAGCGAGAGGTGTGTGCTTTGCGCCGCTCCAGCCAGTCTGCCAAGGAGCAATGCAAGGGTTGGCATCGAGCTCCCTTGTGCAATATTTCTGACGTGTCTGTCATAGATTTGTCAAATCTATTTTAGACTTCTGTTTGCTGAGCATTGGGTGTTCTGATTTGGCTGAGGCTTTGATTAAGCAACAAACAACTGCTATGAGATTAAAGTCTGGCCTACCTACAGACTTGCAAGGAGAAACAAACAGTATGAACTAAGAAAAGTAGAGTTTTCATACAAGTCTTAGTATACCATGCATAATAGTGACTGCATAATAGTGACTGGTCTGGGCAAAAGAAAATGATGGCATAAAGTGAAAGATGCATTTACAGCTTTGGAGAAGGCACAGGGATGTTTTGTTAGCAGTTCAGTGGTTTTGTTTGGTCTGCTGGTTTTGTCACTTGGTTTGGTTTTGGGTTTTTTAACAACTAGGTTAACCTGGCTAAGTTCAGTGAGTTTGTTCACCTAGGTGGACCACAGGTATGAATGGCTATTCAAGGTTCAGCAGTCATCTCAAGTTCCATTGGACTGAAGCAGATTTTCCCCTCTCCCCATGAGCCCTTTGTGTTTTCACTCACAGTGTATGATGTGATATTGGTGAGTAAGGCTACAGAGCTGAACATGCTGTGTGATTTGGATCTCTTTTTTTCCCAGGAAGGAATAGTTTCCTGGAGCAGGTACAGTTAACAGATCCATCTCTGAACAACCTCTGGATAAGGCAGAGTTTGTGCCGTGTCAGTTCATGCCATGGATTTAACTCTACAGAGGACCCACTGGAACCTCTGGGTGTGACTGTATGCCATCTTTCCACTACTGCCTTTTAGACTGTCATTGCTTACTCCTGCTCCCACACTTGCCACCTCCTTCATCTGAGTACAAGTATGCCTGCTCCTGAGCAAGTAGCTATACCTACTCCAGGCTCAAAGTCACCTGGCCTGGAGAGGGGAGAAATTAATGTTTAATTTGGATACAGTTCATCGTGCAGCCCTGGCCAATAAGGGGGGATGGTGTGTTGGTGGGGCTGTGTAAAGAGAGGGAAGCAGCTCAGGCAACAGTAGAATGGCTCCAAGTAGGCATGAGGCTGTGATCATCTTTTCCTTTGTAATGTTTTCATTCATTTTTCACTGGCTGGACTGTAACTGTGCCTTGAGGCATTGTACTGCTGGTGGGAGGCAGAAGGAGCTTGGTCTTTTCCTGCGTTAGGATCATAGAGTCTTTTTAAGTCTAATGGCCAGGACTGAGCCTTATGCACAAAGGTTCTTTTGTTTTGTTTTTGTATAAACCCATTTGATATTAATCTCATCCTTCTGATTAGTCTAGAGAACTTTATTGCTCCTGGGTTTCCTGTTTAACTTTCAGCAGGGTATGCATCTTGTGTCCTCAGGAGACAGAACTTGTACATGGCAGGAATATTGACCAAAATGGCACTGGGTGCTCCTGGTTAGAAACCTGCATTTTTGCTTAGAGGTGTTAATTTAGTGATTTTCTTTCTTTCAGCTGTGGAGAGTTCTGTGTGTGGATTTTTGTTGTTAACAGAAATTCCAGTTGCTGATAGGACTGGGAGTGATTGTGCTAAATTATGCAGTGATGTGAGGGGGATTGCTCTCATTCTGTGTCACCCCTAAGCCTCCTCTTCTCCAGGCTAAACAACCCCAGCTTCCTCAGCCTCTCCTCATAGGGCTTGTGTTCCAGGCCTTGAAAATTGTGCTAAGCTGTAAATATAGCTTCATTCCTTAACCTCCAGCCAGCTGAGTCTAGTCTGGGTGATTTCACTGTGTGTGGGGGGTGGGTAACTCCCAAACCATCACAAGGGCAAGCAATCGTACATGGCTTCCCAGTTTCCATTCCTTTGTAGTTTATCATAAACCTCTTCAGTCTTTCCTTAGGCTGAGTTTGGAAGAGAGAATCTCTTGTCCTCTCTAACCATTTATTACAGCCCTAGGTGTTACTTCACTGTGATTGCTGTATATGGAGTGCTAAGTCTGTTCTTCCTGTCCAGGAGCTGGTGACCAAGCACACTATGAAAGAGGATTCAAAGTGCACCTTTCTTAAGTATCAGTTTAACTTATCATTTCAATATATCATTCTGAGTATGGTAAAAGTTAGTAGTGTTCTCCCAGAAAAAACAGCTGTGTATATGAACTGCTGTTCAATCTAAACAGAACAGTCAGTGTGGGAGGTGGTGGAGTCACCATCCCTGGAGGTGTTCAAGAAAAGACTGGATGGGCACTTGGTGCCATGGTCTGGATGCCTGGATAGGGCTGGGTGCTAGGTTGGACTGGCTGAGCTTGGAGTCTGTTCCAGCCTGGTTGATTCTATGATTCTCTTGCACTTTCTTGTGGCCTCTTCTTGCTCTTTGGGACGTGTGTCACATAAACTCTTGGTAACAGCTAATAGAACAAATCCACTGTTTGTGGTTGTTTTGTAGGCCTGTCATTATCAACAACAGATGAGCTGGTGGTTTTACCTTGCCCAGCATACAGCTTTGGCATGCAGTGAGTAGATCAGTAATTTCCTTGGCCGTTAAGCACTGGAAGGCCACATGCTGTTTTGTGCCAGAAGGCAAGTTTTGTTCCTCAGATCTATAACCAAGTATTTTGATTTGGATTTCTTACCATCATACTCGTTTTAGAGTTAGGAACAGATGTATTGATTAATTGTGTTTGTGACAAGGCTTAAATAGTTCAAGGTGTTCTTTAGAAATTATTTTTGCTCGTGCTTCAGAAAGACTCAGAAAGGAAAAGATAATGAACTGCAAAGAAGAACCTGACAGATCTTTTCAGGAAGTGCCAAATAGGTCTCAAAGACTGAAATTAATTAATGAAATTGTTGCTTTAAAGGAGAAACTTGGAAATTCACATCTGGGATAGCTGAAGGGTCATCTCTGCAGTGGGCTCAGCGAGCTGAGTTAGGAAGTTATAACCATATCATCTAAGGCTGAGACCATGAAGGAATTCATAGCAGCCATGCCTCTGTAACCCATTGCTGGCCATTATCTGTGGTTATCACTTCAGTTCCTGCACTGGGTGTAATATTTTGCTGCTGCTGAATCATAGAATCAACCAGGTTGGAAGAGACCTCCAAGATCATCCAGTCCAACTTAGCACCCAGCCCTAGCCAATCAACCAGACCATGGCACTAAGTGCCTCAGCCAGGCTTTTCTTCAACACCTCCAGGGATGTTGACTCCATCACCTCCCTGAGCAGCCCATTCGAATGCCAATCACTCTCTCTGACAACAACTTTCTCCTAACATCCAGCCTATAATTCCCCCAGCACAACTTGAGACTGTGTCCTCTTGTTCTGTTGTTGCTTGCCTGGCAGAAGCAACCAACCCCACCTGGCTACAGCCTCCCTTCAGGGAGTTGTAGACAGCAATGAGCTCTGCCCTGAGCCTCCTCTTCTCTAGGCTGCACACCCCCAGCTCCCTCAGCCTCTCCTCATAGGGTTTGTGTTCCAGGCCTTTCACCATCTTTGTCGCCCTTCTCTGGACACGTTCCAGTACCTCAACATCTCTCTTGAATTGAGGAGCCCAGAACTGGACACAGCACTCAAAGTGTGGCTTGAGCAGTGCTGAGCACAGGGGCAGAATAACCTCCCTTGTCCTGCTGGCCACACTGCTCCTGAGCCAGTCCAGGATGCCATTGGCTCTCCTGCCCACCTGGGCACACTGCTGCCTCATCTTCAGCCTACTATCTACCAGTACCCCCAGGTCCCTTTCCTCCTGGCTGCTTTCCAGCCACTCTGTCCCCAGCCTGTAACGTTGCCTGTGTTTGTTGTGGCCAAAGTGTAGAACCCTGCACTTGGCCATGTTAAGCTGAGATTCACCGACTTCCTAATCCTCAAATCGATAAGCCTCGCCTTGCTCACAAAAGTTGTCAGGCTTTCCCTCCTCCTCCTGAGAGCTGTTTCTGCTGAACCTTGACCAGAAGTGCTAGCAGTGGGATGTTTCTCAAGCCTACACCCTGAAGGTTGTGGCCGGGAGTATGATAGGTCTGCCACTTCCACCTCCTCTGCACTGAGCTTTCAATCGTGCGTGTGTGTGATGGCTTTCCTTGCCCTGTCGTCTGTCCTGCTGATTGGTATTTAAGGATAACAACAGTCTTCCATGAAAGGCACATCTTTCATTATTAAATAAGAAATGAATCCTCTGTAACACCAAGTAATACTTTGTCACAAAGCAAATGACAGATAATCTGCCTTTTTTTTTCCTCTCCGCCGTGGCTGTGTGATGTGCTCCTTATGTCTTCTGTGAGCTACACCTAAAACTGCTTCTCAGCGCAGCAGATCTGGGACAGAGCTGGTGGCTTCCTGCAAAGCAACCTGGAACTGTTGCATTTTGAAGAAAGGGAAAAAGTTTCTAACTCTTTATGCCCACAGTCATCCAAATTAAGCTCTTCAGTGACTTCAGACAATCGGATCGCTCGAAAGGTTCCTTTCGAGGGGCACTAAGAGAGAGCACCAGCAAGACAACTGGTGCAGATGAGAAAGAGGCATGGAAAGGCACAGCACAGGCTCTTAGGGAGAGCTAAATTTAACAGATATGAGTGCTAATAATGAGCCTTCAAAGAGAGCACACCCTTTCCTTCCACAGCTGTGCTCTCCACACACAGAGACAGGGGACCGTTCCAGTGGAAGTCTACTTCGTGTCTTTGCCTTGGGGAAGAAGTTCAGAGCTCTGAAATTAGCTTAGAATTTCAGAAAGGCAAAAGGGAGAGAGAAGATCCAAGGGTAATTAGGAATTTTGGTGCCAAACCCATCTTTCTGAAACAGAAGAGGTTTTTTATTCCATTTTGTACTTCAGGGGATAAAAAGGTTTGGATTTCCCCCCCCCCCCCCTCTGTTTTTCCTTTTACTATGAATTTTCAGTAGCTTTTTTCACCCACTGCCAGTAAAAGATCCCCTCTGTTTCTTGCTGCAAGCTGTTTGCTTCGTTCTATTGAAGCACAAATAAACAGTTGGACTATCTTTTGGACAAAACATTCCCAGTCCTTTCATAACTGAAGCCTTTTCCATAAGGTAAGGTAGTGCTTTGATTCTGTTTATTTTCGAGTGGTTTTTCCCCTCGCAGATGAAGCCATAAACTGTAAAGGGAACTTGATATACTTGTACTGTATTTGCAATTTAGATTGTAGAGAGTGTTTTGGAGTGCACGTTTGGCTGCCAGTGAAACCACTGGCTGTGAGTCAGGAGGCATCGAACGCTGTTTTCAAACGTGTCCTTAAGGATGAGGTCATGTGGATGGTGGAAAAATATTTCAGAGTGTTCTGAGAAGCAGTAGAAGGCTATTTCAGATGCTATGAGTGGTGACCTAGGGGGCTGGAGGGTATGTGTCAGCTTTCCTTGCCTACATCAGCCTGATTAGATTCCCTGTTATTTCCTCTAAACCAGTTAAACTTCTCTGGGCAAGGCATTAACTCAGGCTCCATTTTCTAGGCACCTTTCCTTTTTCTTTCTCTCTTTTTTTAAAGTTAATTAAACTATTTCTACATCAAACTTAACAAATTTTAAAGTTTTCTTTTGTGATTTGGAAATAGGGAAGTGTTTTCGTTGTTGTTGTTGTTGTGGCTTTAGAGGCTTTTAATTGCCTCGTCAAGAACTGCAGGGTGGCAGGGTAGGAAGCACAGCAAAGTTGTTAAATGAGGTTTATTTGCTGCCCAGCTTGGCTTTTTCCTTCACAGATGTATTTGATGAAAGGGCTAAGGTGGCTGTGATGGTTTGGGTGTTCTCTGCTCCCCCCGCCCCATATTAGAGAATCACCCAGACTAGACTCAGCCAGCTCTGGAAATATGAATGAAGCTTATTATTTACAGCTGGTACAATATACAAGCAGAGATGTACAGTATAGACAGTTAGAGATAAACAAGGTAAAAGGTAACACAGAAACACAACAGCCCTCCCAGAAACCTGAGTCCCCAGGAGGGGCTCTCAGCCACCCCTTCACCTTCCCCCTATCCCTCTCAACCTTACCCCAGTCCCAAGGAAGAATGGAGGTTTGGCCAGGGGGTTAGGAAGCAAAGTGGATTAGTCAAAGAAATGGCAGAGAGAGGCTAGAGAGTGATGCAGCTCAGCCAGCAGCCCCAGTGAGAGTGGTGCCGAGTGCGATATCTATGTTCTGACTTATGTTTTTATCCATCTCAGCAAGCCTATGAGTGCAGCAGACATCACCATTGTTTCCCTTTCACAGCCTGCAATCTAGTTCTCACCAAAACATTCTAGCCTGCTTCAAACTAGCACAGTGGCTTACTGAGGGGCAGAACAAACATCTTTTTTTTAGTGCTACCTACTCTGCTGGTTTGGATCCTAAGCTAGAAATGCATCACTTCGATGTGTTAAAGGTTAAGAAGGTTCCCCATTGCCTTTGAGGATGGGGACTGTTTTGTTGCTGCCACCTCCCTGGAGCTGGATCACAACTTCTGCTCTCAAGCTGGCTCTCCAAGGTGTATGCTGTCAGCATTTTAAGTTACTATCATTTAAAAAACTTTATTAGATGCTAAAGCTGGCTGCCAAGACAACTGACAGCTTTGGGTTTGGCTGCTGCTGGAGAGGCCAAAAGAGTTTTGAATGAGTAGGAGGAACCAGCTGTTGGAGGAGAACCTGTTCCATGGCTAACCAGGGGATTGCATTCTCCTGAGTCAGCACAGGCTGGAGCAAGCACACTGCTCCTGAGCTCTGAATTACCTCTTTTTGTTCGAAGTGCATGTGCAGTGTTGGGTTTAATTGTCACTGGCAGGATATGTACTGTTTCTGTTGCAACTTGGCAATTTGTTTTACATTGCAGTTCTCTTCAGACTTAGTACTGGAATTCCTGTCCCAGGCTACAATGTGCCACTTCTTTAGACTACTGTATCTTGTTTTGTGCAAACCACATGTCTGGTATTTCATTAGAGCAAGTGGCAGGCTTGTCTGTGATAGGACACTGCAGCACTCCACCTCTGTAAACATAACTCACAGCAGGATCCATGCCACTTGCATGTGTGGTCCAAGCTGTGCCTGCAGTGCTAATGTCTTGTGTTGTCTCAGGCAGAAGTGTCTTTTGAGCAACATATATTGGCACATCTCTTATTATACAGTCTCTCTAAAGGCTTTATATGTTCCTGAGGCTTGGCCCCAAGCTTGTACTGATTTACCAGCAGAACTCTTTGTCATATACTTAAGAGATACTCTGAGTAGATAGGCAGAATGGTGCAGTTTGGTCTTGCTGGGAGTTCTTGGATGAAACTGTTCAAGTTTACTCCTCTAGACTGTGTCTGTTACCTTGTAGCTGAGCATGACCAATTCATACAAGCTGTAGGATAATAGATAATCATCTTAGATTCACTAACCTGTCATCATCATGTGCTTCATCCTCTGTAATAACTTAATACCTTAATAGATGACAGTCCCAGCCCAGGGAACCTCAGGTCAATGATTAGAGCAAATGGAGTAGAAGAGGTAGAAGTGAAAATGATTAAGCACTATTGATCAGGTGAGGATCAATACATCTTCCATTCTGATGTCCAGGCTGTGGTTTGAGATTAGACTGACTGCTATGAAGTGCCCTCTGAAGATAGCAGAATGGACTGTGTTCAGCTCAGACGTTCCTGGGGCAGCATCTTGGAGCCTCTGAACTGAGTGTTTCTTTGCCACCGTGGATTGAAGGAAGAAGTATCCATGATAGGAGTGCAGCCTTAAGGCAGCATCTTAATTTTGTTTGTCAGCAATTCAGTTTTCTCTTATTAAGTAGTGTATGTTTTAAAGGGAGATGAATGGTTTTATGGCAAATCAAGATCAGAGAGATGGAAAGATGTGATCTGATGACTAGAGCAGGGAATTGCAAAGATACCTGAAACGTTTGACGCATAGACTTTGCCTGTCTTAGATTACAAACAATGTTATGTATTGCCTCTGACTTAAGTGTGCCCAGGTGGCCAAGAGAGCCAATGGCATCCTGACCTGGCATCAGGAACAGTGTGGCCAGCAGGACAAGGGAGGTTCTTCTGCCCCTGGACTCAGCACTGCTCAGGCCACACCTTGAGTGCTGTGTCCAGTTCTGGGCTCCTCAATTCAAGAGAGATGTTGAGGTGCTGGAAGGTGTCCAGAGAAGGGCAATGAAGCTGGTGAGGGGCCTGGAGCACAGCCCTGTGAGGAGAGGCTGAGGGAGCTGGGGGTGTGCAGCCTGCACAAGAGGAGGCTCAGGGCTGACCTCATTGCTGTCTACAACTGCCTGAAGGGAGTTTGTAGCCGGGTGGGGTTGGTCTCTTCTCCCAGACAAGCAACAATAGAACAAGGGGACACAGTCTTAAGTTGTGCCAGGGGAGGTCTAGGCTGGATGTTAGGAGGAAGTTGTTGGCAGAGAGAGTGATTGGCATTGGAATGGGCTGCCCAGGGAGGTGGTGGAGTTGCTGTGTCTGGAGGTGTTGAAGCCAAGCCTGGCTGGGGCACTTAGTGCCATGGTCTGGTTGATTAGCTAGGGCTAGGTTGGACTGGATGAGCTTGGAGATCTTTTCCAACCTGGTTGATTGTATGATTCTACAAGTGGGGCAGACTGTTTTTAGGTGAGGTCTGTGCTGAGGTAAATGTGGTATCAGTACTCTTTTGTGCATTACTAAGTTACACAGGCTGGGGATGTGCAGGGTAAAGACCCAGAAACCCAGATTAGCACTTGCTGCTGTCACAAGAGTGTGTACACTGGCAACTTGCTGGCTAACGAGTTCTTGTTGCATATACAGGTTTCAAGATGTTTTGAAAATAGATTCTCTGGACTAAAGCTGTAAGGAAAACAAAACCTGAAACACTTAAATGGGAACTGTGTCAGTGTTAAAAAGTAGAAACTTGTCTCTTCAGACTTCAGCTGTTCATCAGGAAAAGGCAGTGGGCATCATATGAAGTTAGCTTGGGAACTGCAGTGTTTTCTTCAGTCTGTGAAATTGCATCTAATATTTTCTGATGTCTTCTGTGATCCAAGTGCACAGAACACCTGGAGTTGAGCAAGACAGGAAAGGATTTGTACGGTGAAAGGAACAACATTTGAGAATAGCTTCATTTCCATGAACTGTTTACACCTTTGGTTAAAAATATGGAAACAGACTTCATCTGGGCACAAAGCTTCTGTGAATTGCTTGGGAAGTAGAAGATAGACATTTTATATAGGTAGGAGTGTTTGGAGTTTTTAAAAATGGCTTTCCTTAAATGTTAAGGTAAGCACCATTCCCTGTTGTGAGTTGGAAACCAATCCACATTATGAGAAGAAGCAGTGCTGCAGCTGAATTAGTCTTTCCTGACAGTCACCAGAGGAATTTGGAGCTGCTGATTCTGCAGTAAAGACTGAGAGGCTCCAGTACACAGCACCATGCAGTTTAATGCTTTGAGCTGTTCTCCCTTAAGTAGGCTCTGCCATAGCATTGAAATCCACTTTGTAAAATTCCATATTCAACAGATCCTGCCTTTGTTTTCTTCTTCCACAAACTTTCTGATGCTTTCCACGTTTGATAGCTTTAATTTGCTCCTGTTCTGAACTGTTCTGCTCCTTCCACAGGCAGGTTTGCCTTTTTCATCTGCCTGGAAATTGAAAGGCAGCTCTGACTTCTTCAGACCAATCCTCTGACCACTGCTGCTGGTGGTGGAGGAGGAGAGAAGCTGAAACATAATTCCAAGCAGAACAGCACTGGATAAGAGGTTTTTTCTTCTTCTGTGGAAGTAGGTTATTAATAGCAAAGTCCCTTATTACTTTAAGAGTGGAAGCATGTTTTAGTTTTCTTTCTTTCTCCTGGAGTGTTTTTTATCATCCAGATGACAGATGTGTGAGGCATGTGCTGAGTAGTCATGGTCAAGTAGCAAAATGGTCATGATTATGGTGAAGTGTGACTTTATTGCTCTCTACAACTCCCTGAAGGGAGGCTGTAGGCAGGTGGGGTTGATCTCTCCTGCCAGGCAACCAGCAACAGAACAAGGGGACACAGTCTCAAGTTGTGCCAAGGGAGGTGTGGGCTGGATCAGGAACAGTGTAGCCAGCAGGACAAGGGAGGTTCTTGTGCCCCAGTGCTCAGCACTGCTCAGGCCACACCTTGAGTGCTGTGTCCAGTTCTGGGCCCCTCAATTCAAGAGAGATGTTGAGGTGCTGGAAGGTGTCCAGAGAAGGGCGACAAAGCTGGTGAGGGGCCTGGAGCACAGCCCTGTGAGGAGAGGCTGAGGGAGCTGCAGCCTGGAGAAGAGGAGGCTCAGGGCAGAGCTCACTGCTGTCTACAACTCCCTGAAGGGAGGCTGTAGCCAGGTGGGGTTGGGCTCTTCTGCCAGGCAAGCAGGAACAGAAGAAGGGGACACAGTCTCAAGTTGTGGCAGGGGAGGTGTAGGCTGGATGTTAGGAGGAAGTTGTTGTCAGAGAGAGTGATTGGCATTGGAATGGGCTGCCCAGGGAGGTGGTGGAGTTGCTGTCCCTGGAGGTGTTGAAGAAAGGCCTGGATAAGGCAGTTAGTGCCATGGTCTGGTTGACTGGCTAGGGCTGGGTGCTAGGTTGGACTGGATGATCTTGGAGGTCTCTTCCAACCTGGTTGATTCTATGATTCCATGTACCTATATCTAGGAACAGTCTACAGCTCTATGACTGATTTGTTGCAGGTGTTGTACTGTTCTCTATCATCAGACATAGAGGTGTGATGTGTGGGTTTTTCTTTCACTTTGGTTAAATCCTGCCTTTGATTTCTATCCTGCTTAAGTCTCCTCTTTTGAGTGATTTTTCCCACAATGATAAAACCAGCTCTTGTAGACTTAGTGGATCTGAGGTGCCTTCCCTCTGGCTTCTAGACATCACATAGATCAACAGCTTGATTTGTTAACTCACACCATCCTCAAAATGGTTCCAGTTCTGGTGAGATGCTTTGTCAGTGCTGATCAGTTCCAGAAGGCCATCTCCAACTAAGTCACCAAACCCACAGTAGGCAGATGTCACTGTAGGTAAACGTGGGGGTTTAATCATACTTTTTTTTCCACTAAGGAAAAAAATATACTAAACCACACCTGTGTGATGCTGAACTCAGAACTGAGGGTTGCACCTTGGGAAAGAGCCATGTGGATGTCAGTAACCTTTCTCCAGAGTCACTGTCTAGACTATGAAGCAGCAGCAGCAACCCCCTCCCCCCCAGAAAAGCCAAAAAGCCAGAAAAGCATAGGCAGTGCCTTTTAGGCATCATCAGAAAAGGGCAGTAAGGATAGGAAAAAGGTGTCATTTTGTTGGTGTTTAAAATACTGCCTTGAAAATCACATTTTGAACACAGAGCACAGGCTCTAAGTTCAGTTAGTACAGTGTAGGGAACGTACAGAGGGACAATCCACAGGTGTGGTATCACAGTATCACCAAGGTTGGAAGAGACCTCACAGATCATCAAATCCAGCTCTTTACCACAGAGCCTAAGGCTGGACCATGGCACCAAGTGCCACATCCAGTCCTGCCTTGAACCAGCTCCAGGGACGGCGACTCCACCACCTCCCCGGGCAGCCCATTCCAGTGTCCAATGACTCTCTCAGTGAAGAACTTTCTCCTCACCTCCAGCCTAAATCTCCCCTGGTGCAGCTTGAGGCTGTGTCCTCTTGTTCTGGTGCTGGCCACCTGAGAGAAGAGAGCAACCTCCTCCTGGCCACAACCTTCCTTCAGGTAGTTGTAGACAGCAATAAGGTCACCCCTGAGCCTCCTCTTCTCCAGGCTAACCAATCCCGGCTCCCTCAGCCTCTCCTCGTAGGGCTGTGCTCAAGGCCTCTCCCCAGCCTCGTCGCCCTTCTCTGGACATGCTCAAGCATCTCAATGTCCCTCCTAAACTGGGGGGCCCAGAACTGAACACAGCACTCAAGGTGTGGTCTGAGCAGTGCAGAGTCCAGGGGCAGAATGACCTCCCTGCTCCTGCTGACCACACCATTCCTGATGCAGGCCAGGATGCCACTGGCTCTCTTGGCCACCTGGGCACACTGCTGGCTCATGTTCAGGTGGGTATCAATCAGCACCCCCAGATCCCTCTCTGTCTGGCTGCTCTCCAGCCACTCCGACCCCAGCCTGTATCTCTGCATGGGGTTGTTGTGGCCAAAGTGCAGCACCCGTCACTGTTGCTGCCTTTCGTGGTGTCATCATTTAAAAGGCTTGATTTAGGAGATGTGAGGCTGAGAGGGACAAAGTAATCAAGGGTTACAAAACCCTGACGTTGGTGGGTAAGGTGAATGCAGAACTTGTTGACAGAAACCTTGCAGGACCAGAATTACAGGACACCTGATGAAACTGGTTGGGAATGGGTTTCAGACAGATTAAAGACAGTGTTTGTTTACACAGCAGGTAGTGAATTTATGCAACTTGCAGCCCGAGGATGTTTTGAAAACAAGCAGTGTAGGCAGGTTCAGAGCAGGGTTAGGAGAGTTCATGGTCAGCAGGTAGAACATGAGGGCAGCGGACCACAGGATATGGTTGATGAGGTCTCCCTAAATAGCATTTTTTGTGCTCTGTTGAGACACATTCTACACCATATGAACCATTGATCTGACCCAGTTGGCAATTTCATGTATTCCTGAGCTCTTGGGCTTTATGGGAGCTTTTTGTCATTGACTCAGAATTCTGTTCTCATGCATTGAAGGGTTATATGAGAGGCAAGAAGCTTCTCTTTCTGGGTGATGCATTTAGTGCCATGGTCTAGATGACTGGATAGGGCTCGGGATAGGTTGGACTGGATGATGGAGGTCTCTTCCAATCTGGTTGATTCCATGATTCAGGAAGTTGCACCTCTGAGGGAGACCCTTTGTCTACTTAAATTCAGTGGTGCTGCATGCTGAGATGGCTGTTGCTTCATAGTGAGCTGAATAAGTTATCCTTAGAGTTAACCAAGTTGGAAGAGACTTCCAAGCTCATCCAGTCCAACCTATCCCCCAGCCCTATCCAGTCAACTAGACCATGGCACTAAGTGCCAGATCCAGGCTTTTCCTGAACACCTCCAGGGATGGTGATTCCTTCATTCCAGCCAGGGAAGAAAGTACTGAGAAGTCTATCTGGGAATGTGATTCTTCTGGCTCACACTCTTAGTTTTTCTGTCAGGTTACAACACAGAGGTTCAGAATGGTGCTCAGCTACTAGTGTTAACATTTTACTTAGACTTGGCTGTCCTCAGTGTGTGGTGACAAGCAGGTTTATGCAACAGGGCTCCAAACACCCTTCTTACCACTCCATCGACGTGATGTGTTTCTTGGTGTGTGTCGAAAAATGTGAGTTCTTCATGCTCTGCCTCATCCCAGTGCTGAGATTAGTGAGCAAGAGTAAAACCCACAGCTAGGAGGCATTGGCTTATATCTGAAGAACAGGAGTAGTCATTGTGCCAGAGTCTGGGGTAGTATCTTACACTGTCTTCAAGAAAAGAGTACTAAATCCTCACAAAATTAGTTTCAGCCTAGCAGTGGTGTGTCGGATGGTAACCATGGGTAATTGGAAGACAGTGAGCCCAGTGCTGTTAGTGGTTTTCTTTGTTATATTTTTAGAATTAATTTGAGTGGAAATCGTCTAAAAGACAGATTAATAATGAGAACTTGGAGCTTTTTCCTGATTTTCAGACTGGAGAGACTGCAAGAGTGAAAAATAGCAAATTCGAGCAAGCTAAAAATGGCCTAATGAGGAAAAAAGGAAAAATGAGGAGGGCATTCCTTTCAAAGTGCTGGAGTTTGGTTTATTTTTAGCTTCAGTTTCTTACAACAGTGAAACAAGTGGCCTATTTTTAATCTAGTGTTCTATATTGCAGGAAGAAGTTCATTAATGAAAAGAGTTGGGTTATATCTAAAGCTGGACAGAGTCAAGTTTTGTGTTAGTCCAGCGTTGAGCTGCTCTGGAATCTGTCACCAGCAAGGCTCTGCTAGCAGTGGTCATTGTTCATGTGGATGTATTCATCTGAATTTCATTGCTGGGACATAGTTGTTTTGGAAGAACAGAGAGTATGAGCCCCGTGAGAGCTTCTGCTTTCTTCCTGCCTTCCCTATCCCCTCTTGCTCTTTCTGTAACCGTGCAATGCAATTTGATAGCTCCAAGTGTAAATCGATCTGAAGTTACATAAAGGTCTTTCCTTGAAAGAAACCACAGATATCCACAATACACTTCTACTCCCAAGAACACAGGAAAAAAAGTGGCTGTTTGGGGAAAGAGGAGAAGGGCATTGATTTTCTTTTACTTTAAATGTTGAATAGAAGTGTGTAAGTAAAGCTTGCTCAACAATTTCAGACCAACCAACCAGTATAAAAGCCAAACCAGCTTTTCTTCTTTTAGTCTTTCTTAATAAATTGTGAGGTACTTACATCAAAATTGTCAATATTTACTATTCTGTGAACACTTAGGTACTGTTTGAGGCAGCTCTGTGCCTTTTTTTGTCCAGTTTTGAGTGTCTGTTGTTCACACCTGATGCAATGAAAACACCCTTGAAATGTCAATCTGTATTTAGTGATTAAAAGAATCTTTTAATTTGCATTAAACAAGTTTGATGAGGCAATCTGCAAACTGCTATTAGTGGGTGAAAAAGAAAGCCCTAGAAGAATACAGAGTTGCTGATGATTCAGAGTGCACTGGCACTGAATGCCTGAGCTTACAAGTATTAGGATTTGGGTTGGTTTGTTGCCAGGCATGGCATGCAACAAGAAAAAACAGCAGGCAGAAGACCTCTCTTGCTGCTTCTCTCTCTCTGGGGTGCACCTGCTCAAGTGACTGGAGGACTGACTTTCCCCACTTACATGTTAATGCTCTAGTAAGCAAGATGATGGTTATGCAGGTTGTTTGTGGCCAGGAGGAGGTTGCTCTCTTCTCTCAGGTGGCCAGCACCAGAACAAGAGGACACAGCCTCAAGCTACGCCAGGGGAAATTTAGGCTGGAGGTGAGGAGAAAGTTCTTCCCTGAGAGAGTCATTGGACACTGGAATGGGCTGCCCGGGGAGGTGGTGGAGTCGCCGTCCCTGGAGCTGTTCAAGGCAGGATTAGACGTGGCACTTGGTGCCATGGTCTGGCCTTGAGCTCTGTGGTAAAGGGTTGGACTTGATGATCTGTGAGGTCTCTTCCAACCCTGATGATACTGTGATACTGTGATATATCAGCTATAAAGAGTGAAGGAAGGTGGAGGGGGAATGAAGTCTTCCTCAAACCTGTTCAGCCTTTTATGAAAGGCCACAGTATAAAGCTCTGTAGGGAGAGTCCTGGTGACAGGAGGCCAAACTCTGAGGATGACACAGAGCCAACTTCTGTGTGCAGGGGGCCACCTGAGCCTGTGCATTGCATGCAAGTACGCAGGGGTATGTGTCTACATCTTTCAGTCAGGGGGAGGTGAAGGTGCAGGTCAGAGTGTGCTGAGAGAGCATTTAACAAATGCAGCAGGAGAGGAAGTGTAAGATGCTGAGGCCATGTAAAGTTGTAAAGTGCATGCCAGCAGTGGTAAATTCAGTGCTGTCAGTATCTATTCAACTGGCCTTGCTACTAAAAGCATAGGTGTGAAGGATGCTTACAGAGAATGTTGGAGCCTGCTTACTACTAGAAGAAGAGAGCTGGAGCTCACAGCCTACACAATGGTAGCAACTATGCTCAGATTCTCTGTTTCTATGGAAGTTGGTTTTTTCCCACCACTGTATTTGTGTAATTGAATTCCAGCCCAACCTCCCTATATGTTTGTGTTCTTAGTGGTAACTGGATTGGAGGCTATGCTTGGTTATTTAGCTTTGAGAGGCTGGCAAAAGGTGTCCAAAATACTCTTCTCTAACTGACCGTAGTCTAGCATGTCAGTAAGGCTTTTTGGGCAGCTGCATCCCAGGAGCAGCCAGAGGCATGGGAGAGGCACTAGAAACTGCACAGCTCCAAACCAGCCAGAATGAGGGCACAGACTATCCACAGCTGCTGCAGGCTGCTGGACAGTACCACAGACTGAAAAGGGACAGTGTGGTTGAATCAAATGGAGAAGGAGCCTGTTAGAAAGGGAGCAAACTACCTTTAAGCTGTCAAATAAGGTGTTAGACTGCCATGCCCACACTAGCTAGAACTCCTATCAGCTGCATTCCAGGGTAGAATGGAACAATTACTGTAATAAAAAAGGTCAATTCCTGAAGGCTGAAAGCCTCTGGGTGCCAGTCCTCTCTCTGTATCAGTTTGCTGGTGCTGCAGAACACCAAACAGGGTGGTATTCCCATGGCAGCCTTGCTGACTGAACTTTGCAGTGAGGAGTGACCAGTCACATGTGGAGATTATTAGAGCCATTAGCTAGCTAAAGTCTTGCTGTTGATACTTTGCCCAGTCAGGTTCTCATCCCTTAAGTTCTGTGAGCAGAAAATTCCTTGTTTTACTCTGTGAAAAATATGTGAAGTATCCACATAATCTCATCAGCCTCTCTGTTCCCACAAGTCACAGGGTGCCTTGATGGGCATGGTTGTTCTTTCCTGGGTGTTCTGCAGTGATGTAGTCACTTTGAGAAGGCCAACGTCTTGCTGTCTGGTTTCAGAGTTAGCTTTAACACCTCCTTGGAAGTTACTGCAAGCTGTGAGATTTGTGTCTTCTTATATGTAGCTCAAATTGTCTGCTATAACTGGCGTTTAGACTAGTTACAGACGGGTAGCTGGCCCCCTGTGAAGTCTCCTTGTATCTCCTGTTACTTGCAAACATGCATCTGTCCCTTTGTCATTTCAAAATCAGTGTCAGATTTATTGGCTTAACTCTTTAATTTACTTTCTTTATTTCCATGCTTGAGTGAGAATGAGCTCAGGCTCTTCTGGTGGCTTCTTGCTTGGTTGCATACTCGAGCTGGGATTGTTTAGCCTGGAGAAGAGGAGGCTCAGGGGTGACCTTATTGCTGTCTACAACTACCTGAGGGGTGGTTGTGGCCAGGAGGAGGTTGCTCTCTTCTCTCAGGTGGCCAGCACCAGAAAGAGAGGACACAGCCTCAGGCTGCGCCAGGGGAAATTTAGGCTGGAGGTGAGGAGAAAGTTCTTCCCTGAGAGAGTCATTGGACACTGGAATGGGCTGCCCGGGGAGGTGGTGGAGTCGCCGTCCCTGGAGCTGTTCAAGGCAGGACTGGACGTGGCACTTGGTGCCATGGTCTGGCCTTGAGCTCTGTGGTAAAGGGTTGGACTTGATGATCTGTGAGATGTCTTCCAACCCTGACGATACTGTGATACTGTGTGATACCATCCCATGATGTTGCTCGGCTTGGTTTCTAGTATGACATCTGCAGCCGCCCATGGATCTCAGAGGGTCAGCTCTGCAGAGGGACCTAGACAGGCTGGATGAGTGGGCAGGGGCCAATGGGATGAGATTGAACAAGACCAAGTGCAGGGTTCTGCATTTTGGCCACAACAACCCCAAGCAGTGCTACAGGCTGGGGACAGAGTGGCTGAGAGCAGCCAGGAAGAAAAGGACCTGGTAGATGTTAGTTGAAGATGAGGCAGCAGTGTGCCCAGGTGGCCAGGAGAGCCAATGGCATCCTGGCCTGGCATCAGGAACAGTGTGGCCAGCAGGACAAGGGAGGTTCTTCTGCCCCTGTACTCAGCACTGGTCAGGCCACATCTTGAGTGCTGTGTCCAGTTCTGGGCCCCTCAATTCAAGAGAGATGTTGAGGTGCTGGAAGGTGTCCAGAGAAGGGCGACGAAGCTGGTGAGGGACCTGGAGCACAGCCCTGTGAGGAGAGGCTGAGGGAGCTGGGGGTGTGCAGCCTGGAGAAGAGGAGGCTCAGGGCTGACCTCATTGCTGTCTACAACTCCCTGAAGGGAGGCTGTAGCCAGGTGGGGTTGGGCTCTTCTCTTAGGCAAGCAGCAACAGAAGAAGGGGACACAGTCTCAAGTTGTGCCAGGGGAATATAGGCTGGATGTTAGGAGGAAGTTCTTCACAGAGAGAGTGATTGGCATTGGAATGGGCTGCCCAGGGAGGTGATGGAGTCACTGTCCAAGAAAAGGCTGAGGCACTTAGTGCCATGGTCTGGTTGACTGGACAGGGCTGGGTGCTAGGTTGGACTGGATGATCTTGGAGGTCTCTTCCAACCTGGTTAATTCTATGATTCTGTGTGAGAATACAGCTGCACTGTGGCAGTATGCCCTGTAATTAGAGATGAAGGCAAAATCAGTTGCAAGTAGAAAAAACAAAGTTGCAAGAAAAAAGCAAAGTTGGAAGAATAGAAGTTAGCTGCCAGAAGAAGGCAAAGTTAGTTGCTTGGCTTGGAGTTTTTAAGAAATGTGAATCTATCTGTACAATTATGGCTGTAATTGTTACTGAGCTGGAGGGCTCAGTTCCACTCCTTGTTCAACTGCAGTCTGAGAATAATTGTTAGTGCACACCAGAACTCAGTGGAGGTGCAGCAAGGTTCTGCATTGGATCTGCTGCAGCTGCTGTGCCATGGTTGCCACGTCCAGGTGTTTGCCAGGTGCTGAAGGGTACACATTGACACATGGCACAGGCAGCTGCATTCCCTTAGTGTGCTGCCTGGGGTTTAGTGCTCCTTCTGTGCTTCAAACCCCAGAATCTGTGTGTCCAGAAGGAAGGTGTGTGTGAAATGATATGAAAAAAGTTCCTGGAGGTGCTGAAGCAAAGCCTGGATGAGGCACTTAGTGCCATGGTCTGTTTGACTGGCTAGGGCTGGGTGCTAGGTTGGACTGGCTGATCTTGGAAGTCTCTTCCAACCTGGTTGATTCTATGATTTTGGCCACAACAACCCCAAGCAGTGCTACAGGCTGCAGACAGAGTGGCTGAGAGCAGCCAGGCAGAAAAGGACCTGGTAGATATTAGTTGAAGATGAGGCAGCAGTGTGCCCAGGTGGGCAGCAGAGCCAATGGCATCCTGGCCTGCATCAGGAGCAGTGTGGCCAGTAGGACGAGGGAGGTTATTCTGCCCCTGTACTCAGCACTGCTCAGGCCACACCTTGAGTGCTGTGTCCAGTTCTGGGCTCCTCAATTCAAGAGAGATGTTGAGGTGCTGGAAGGTGTCCTGAGAAGGGCGACAAAGCTGGTGAGGGGCCTGGAACACAAACCCTATGAGGAGAGGCTGAGGGAGCTGGGGGTGTGCAGCCTGCAGAAGAGGAGGCTCAGGTGTGACCTCATTGCTGTCTACAACTGCCTGAAGGGAGGCTGTAGCCAGGTGGGGTTGGTCTTTTCTGCCAGGCAAGCAGCAACAGAAGAAGGGGACACAGTCTCAAGTTGTGCCAGGGGAGGTCTAGGCTGGATGTTAGGAGTCATTCTGTGCTGTGTCTGGGACGTGTTTAATAATTGCCTTCCAAAAGCACAGCCAGTGTTTGTCACAGGTCATAAACCAAGTAATTCATTCCAGCATTTCTTAGGTTGCAGCACTCAACTGATGTTTTACAATTGAAAAGCTTGCTGTAGATGGACCTGCCTGTCTGTGGTGGGGCAGGAGAGCAGTGAGTTTCCTGAGCTTAAATGGGACTGAATCCACCAAACATGAAGAGAGACTGGTGGGGCCTCTCTGCTGAAAGTAAATCCTGAGAAGAGATGAATTCTTTTCAAAATCAAAGCAACAAATGGGTTTCCTTCTGGTTCTACTGATGTCTGAATGGCTGCTGGGTTTGTGTCAGCTCTACAGCCTGTACATAAGGGAACTTAACATTTTATTTTCCTCTTGATGCTGTGATGGTTTGGGTGTTCCCTGCCCCCCCCACTTAAGGAAATCACCCAGACTAGACTCAGCTGAGCTGGAAATTAAGAATGAAGCTTTATATTTACAGCTTAGCACAATACACAAGCAGAGATTTACAATAGATACAGAACTAGACAAGTAAAAAAGGTAATACAGAAACACAACAGCTCTCCCAGAAACCACAGTCCCCAGGAGGGGCTCTCAGCCACCCTTCCATCTCCTCTCCCCACCCCTCTACCTTACCCCAGACTTTGCCTTATGTTCACAGTGAGCTGGAGGGTTGGCCAGGGAGGTTAGGAAGCAGATGGATTAGTCACACAGACAGCATGTTAGGTTAGAGAGAAGTGCAGCCTCAAAGAGACAGAGAGCAACTCTGTTATCTATATTTATGTTCTTGTTCTTATCCATCTCAGCAATCCTATGAGTGCAGCAGACATCAGCATTGTTTCCTTTTCACAGCCTGTAGTTTAACTCTTCTCATCAAAATATCCCATCTAAGCTCAAACTAGCACAGATATTTTCTCAGTAGAGACCTGAGAACCTTTTTGCAATAAGATTTGCCTTAAGAAGTCATGTGAAAGCCTGCATTGTCTATGTTTTGGATGGTGAAAGAGCAGAACATCTAATTTGCTTGTATTTTTTGACAGCTCTCAGGCTAAAATTTCCCATGCTTGTTACCAGTCCCCTCCTTTTGAAATGCATTGGAAAGCTTTTTATTTGAAAGAATTTAACCCCTCTCAATGAGAACACTGTTTCTTTCTCATCTCTTCCAACCAACACTTTGGACAGCTTTGGTGTTTCACAGATTCTGCAGTGACCTTGAAGTTCGGAGGGCAGTAATTGCTACATTTCAGGTGCTGGCTTTGTTTGCAAGCCATGCCTTGTTATGTCAATACTCCAAGGAACTGAAGAATGCCAACTTGTGTTTGGAGTAGAAGTTACTACAGTTTTCAGTTGATATTTATACAAGCTGTGGTTCCTGACAGGGATGTTTCACAAGCCCTCATATGTCTTAGAATCATAGAATCAACCAGGTTGGAAGAGACCTCCAAGCTCATCCAGTTCAACCTAGCACCCAGCCCTAGCCAGCCAACCAGACCATGGCACTAAGTGCCTCAGCCAGGCTTTGCTTGGATACCTCCAGGGACAGTGACTTCACCACCTCCCTGAGCAGCCCATTCCAATGCCAATCACTCTCTCTGCCAACAACTTCCTCCTAGCATCCACCCTAGACCTCCCCTGGCACAACTTGAGACTGTGTCCCCTTGTTCTGTTGCAGGTTGCCTGGGAGAAGAGCCCAACCCCACCTGGCTGCAGCCTCCCTTCAGGGAGTTGTAGCCTTCTTCTAGAAACCAGGACTTTAAGCTAGGAGAGAATCAGAGGCAGAAAATCTAAAAGGGATTTTACCTAGCTGAAATACTGGCAGAAAGAAAAGGTTCCTGTGGAGATAGGTAGGTTCAAACTGGACGTGAGGAGGAAGTTGTTGAGCATGAGAGTGGTGAGAGGCTGCAATGGGTTGCCCAGGGAGGTGGTTGAGGTCCCATGGCTGGAGGTGTTTAAGGCCAGGCTGGCTGAGGCTGTGTGCAGCCTGCTCTAGGGTAGGGTGTCCCTGGGCATAGCAGGGGGGTTGGAACTAGATGATCTTTGTGGTCTCTTCCAACCCTGACTGTTTCTATGTTTCTATGTATTCCATCATAGTGGCTCTGTAGAACAAGATGCCCACAGAGGTACAGAAACTCTGGCTATTAATTGTTGTGATTCTTAATTGCAATTAACCTTTGCAGTGAGCATTATTCGTAACTGGTAAGTTGGAAGGGATGTTTTTGACAAGATGAATAGGCAATGATTAAAACAGAAGAAAATGTAATAGGAAACAGTGTAAATATGGGATGTGTTATCTACAGAAATTCAATGCTCTTTGTTCTGCATTCTCCTCCTGAGGGGAAAAAATGAGTGTTCTTTTTTCTGAATCCTGTGAATCATAAAGTGTGTCTGATAGTATGGAGGATTGCAGTGCGTGTTGGGCTGGGTTTGGGTTGGGTTCTGAACTCAGCCCTGGGTCATGGAGGGAGGGAATTAACGTGGCAGAGTCAGGAATTATACAAAAATAGAATGATTTTAGCTTCCTGGAACCCCACCCCCACACTACTTACAAGAATTGTTTGGTTTAATTAACAGATTCAGTTCGCTCAGGAGTTTCTTCCAAAGGCTGTTCTAGAGAAATTTAGATGTTTAGGAAGTCAGGAAATGGCAAAGGCTAAGCTATAAACACAGCTTTACCCCACTATCAGTCTGGCTGAGCAGAAGATTAAGGGAGCAGCTTACTCACCGAGGTGAGATTGGCATTCAGCAATGATCCCTTACTGAGTTCCTCTGCAGCAGCAGCCTTCTGATCCTGCAGGCAATATCCAGTCATAGAGATCCACGCCACAGACGCCCTTAGGCGAGTGGCAGAGCTGCCAGACTCAGAAATGTCTCAAGCACTTCTTCCTGAGTGGGATGGTCATGGAACGATGCTGCCTTCACAGTGACAGGGGAGAGCCAAAACCACTAGGGTCCCCAGTCTGGGAGCAGCCAGGAAGTTGGCTACTGATAGGGTCTGCAAGGAGGCCATCCAGATGCCACCAGCTTTCTCTCAAAGGACCCCAGGGCTTGCCAAGCCTGCAGGTTTGCACAGAATGGTGCAAAAGTGAGTGGAATCATCCAAAAGCAGGGATGGGATAGAACCAAGAGCCATACAAAAGGTAGGAGCCGTCCCAAAGCGTGGACAGTCCAGTCATGGCAGGAACCTGTCCTTCACAGTGGCAGGGGACTCTCAAGGTGGCAGCTCTCAAGATGGGAACTCTCAAGGTGGGAACCCTTTCTGTATTTATCCTTTTTCTAGACAAAGTGTCCACTTACCATTTATAGAGGGCATGAAAACCCAGCCAACCACCAGCCCAATTCCAGCATGGGCTTCCACACAGGTCAGCCCACGTGCAGTAAGGCTGCCCTGCTTCGAGTCTGCAGGGCGGGGGGGAGGAAAGCAGTTTTCACACTGCCTTCTCCCATTCAAACCTGCAGAGTAGGAGGGAGAAGAAATGAATTTGGTGTACCCTGGACATCCTGGTTCTGGGTTTTTCACAGAATCAATCAGGTTGGAAAAGACCTTTTGTTTGGTTAGGGTTGTTGCTGTTTCGCTAGGTCATGTGATGGAAGTGGCTTTTCTTCCATGCTACTTTAGCCTGCTTTTTGTGTGTGTGTTAATAGAATCATAGAATCAACCAGGTTGGAAGAGACCTCCAAGATCATCCAGTCCAACCTATCACCCAGCCCTAACCAATCAACTAGACCATGGCACTAAGTGCCTCATCCAGGCTTTTCTTCTTACACTTAGTGATGTTATGCTCTTATCTTTTGTACAGTGCTTGTGACAAGTAGAGAATTGATGTGCAGGAAAGTGTGCTAAGCCTATGCCTTCTGATAAAGTTCTAAACTGCAAAGTATGTTACAATGCAGTTGGAAAGTTGTTTTGTTTTGTCCCTTATGTGGTTTTTAAATGAAGAAATGTACCTTAAAAATAGAATCACAGAATCAACCAGGTTGGAAGAGACCTCCAAGATCATCCAGTCCAACCTAGCACCCAGCCCCATCCAGTCAACTAGACCATGGCACTGAGTGCCTCATTCAGTAGCTTCCTAACAATGTGAAAAATCTGATGTTCTTGGAAAACAGAGGGATAAAGTAGTGTACACTGAGAGCTCTTTGGTTGCTGTGCTGTGAATGTTTGTTTTTTTCCCAAAGGATTGTGAACATGGAATTTTTATAACAAAAAGACTGACTTTATCTTAATTAAAGTCTTCATTTAAGAGAACTGGAGCTAAAATTAGACTTAGAATATTTTTGGCTCTGACCCATAGGCACGGATGGAAAGTAGAAGCCAAGATACCTTCTGCCATTCTTCATGTGCTCTCCTTCCTGTAGCAAGGACATTCAGAGTCCTGCCACTGGAGCTGCAGGGAGTTTCCAAACATAGGCAAGAGCTTCAGAAACAGATGCAATGTTCTGGTGGATGAGGGGAGGGATACAAGGGGAATTTCTTATAGATAGTTAATGAAGGCAGAAGAGGCTTTAAAAACAACCCTGGGAAGCACTTGTTTTGTATGTGGTGTAGTGCCAGGTACCATCAGTGGGACAGCTGCTTGGAGGCAGACTTGCTGTGCTTTGGCTTACCTTTGTAATGAATGTCAGAGTAATGAGCACTTCCTTCATAATTGCATTGTTGCTGGTCACAACCATTGACTGTTTTGTTGTACTTTATTACTTCTCTCTGCTTTCCAAGCTGCCTTCTCCTATCTCAGGCATGTGTTCGAGCTGCACTTGCTTTTTGAAGTGTAATGCAAGCTTCTGGGTTTTAAGTTGTGTCTATGAGGCTGAATGGAACACTGGCCTCCTTGTTTGACCTCCCACATGTGATACACAATCCATTAAATCTCATGTAATATTTAAGAATTGAATACATTCTTTGCATAACATCACAGTAAGATGACAAGCCACTGCTCCAAGCACAGCTGCTCACACAAACAAGTGGCCTGTGAGTGGTGGGACTAACCTGTTTCCTTGAGGGTTTTTCTATATGAACTGCCCCTTCCATGCCTGCAGCCCTCCCCACAGCTGCTTCTCCTCAGCAGTATCTGCCAGTGTAGGGCTCTTAAGAAGGTGGCTGCAGGGGCTGATGGTGGGTGCTGCTCCTCATGGAATACTGTGCCTTAGTAAAACAGCCCTTTACTCAGCTGTGGGTTTTTACAAGTGGTCCAGCAACTCAGTGTATCTGAAATTTAAGTCTTTGCCAAAGTTAAACTGGAGTTTACACCTCGTTCAGCAGCTCTGTTCTATCAATTGCCTAAGCTCCATTGCTTCAGGAAACAAGACCAACAAAAGGTTTCTTGACTGTGGCCTGAAGTAAGTGTTTTGTCTTCCTGGTGACTGTGCTACTTGTACTGCCCATCCAGTGCCATTGTCTAGACTGGCTAGGGCTGGGGGGATAGGTTGGACTGGATGATCTTGGAGGTCTCTTCCAACCTGGTTGATTCTATGATTGTCTTTGGTGTCCATGCTGACTGCATTTCTGCTTTGCAGCAGACAGACATCTTTGCCTCTCATCTGGCTTGTGTTTGGCTGCCAGCTGGGCAATCTACTCAGCAGTCACTCTGAAGGAAAAGAAAGTATTGATTTGCATGGAGTAGTTATTTTCAGGGTGTTTTAGTCAATGGCTTTTCAGTGATATGGATGAACCATAACATAGACCTCAGTAGTTGGAACAGCTGATGGTGAAAGAAAGCACGCAGTGATGTTTGATTCAGGAATTTGTCTTGAGGACCTTTACTTGTGTGTGCCAAAGTTCAGCCTTCTCCCTAATCCTGCTCCTGTCTCCTTCCAGCACACTGTAGATTTGGAGCTGCCAAATACCAAAAATGTGCCTAGTTTGGGACATCAAAAGAACTCTGTGCCACCATCAACGCTCACTTACGCAGTACTGGTCAGTAAGACTGGCAGTTGCAATGACTCCCTGTTGGATACCTGGCAAACCACTTCTAAAACTCTTACTGGTGCTTAACTGCTACGATAGTAAACTAATTCCTCTCTCACTAGGAGACCTTGTCCTGTGTAATGTGTGATTTGAGTAAATCTTTGAATTAACCTGATATTAAAGGATGATTAATATATTGTGGGAAGGTACTTAGATGTAGCATCGTTTACATTGGTAACCAGTGTGACTATCAGCAGGCTGAGACAGTTACCAGTTCCTCTCTTGGTTAAGAGTAGTTGTCTGATGGTGTAAGTTCTTAGGGTGGGTTATTCAAGAGAGATGTTGAGGTGCTGGAATGTGTCCAGAGAAGGGCAACAAGGCTGGTGAGGGGCCTGGAGCAGAGCCCTGTGAGGAGAGGCTGAGGGAGCTGGGGATGTGCAGCCTGGAGAAGAGGAGGCTCAGGGCAGAGCTCATTGCTGTCTACAACTACCTGAAGGGAGGTTGTAGCCAGGTGGGGTTGGTCTCTTCTCCCAGACAAGCAGCAATAGAACAAGGGGACACAGTCTTAAGTTGTGCCAGGGGAAGTATAGGCTGGATGCTAGGAGGAAGTTGTTGTCAGAGAGAGTGATTGGCATTGGAATGGGCTGCCCAGGGAGGTGGTGGAGTTGCTGTCCCTGGAGGTGTTGAAGAAAGGCCTGGATAAGACACTTAGTGCCATGGTTTGGTTGACTGGCTAGGACTGGGTGCTAGGTTGGACTGGCTGACCTTGGAGGTCACTTCCAACCTGGCTGATTCTATGAGGGCACTGAGAATTTTCCATGCTTTGAAATTGTACAGTGTGGTCATACAGTCTAATAAGGCTGATTTTTTTAACCCCATGTTTTATCAAGATTTATGTTTAGTGGATGTGTTTTCAGCCATTGATTAACCAAGACATCTTAATGACATGTGATCTCATGTACAGATCCTTCCATGTACATGGAATCATAGAATCAAGCAGGTTGGAACAGACCTCCAAGATCATCCAGTCCAACCTATTGGCTAAGGAGTGACCTCATTGCTGTCTACAACTACCTGAGGGGAGGTTGTAGCCAGGTGGGGGTTGGTCTCTTCTCCCAGACAACCAGCAATAGAACAAGGGGACACAGTCTCAAGTTGTGCCAGAGGAGGTCTAGGCTGGATGTGAGGAGGAAGTTGTTGGCAGAGAGTATGATTGGCATTGGAATGGGCTGCCCAGGGAGGTGGTGGAGTCGCCGTCCCTGGAGGTGTTCAAGGAAAGCCTGGATGGGGCACTTGGTGCCATGCTAAGCCTTTAATCTGTATTACTATATGCTTTTAATTTTCAATTGACTTAGACTAATAGCTTCTGCAGGTTTATCCTTAGTACCAGGTGTGACAGCTGATGGAAGATAGATGTGTCACAATAATACAGTATCTACCATACAGTGAGGTTCTCATGCATGCTATTGTCAACAGCTTCCATTGTATGGGAAACAGTTCCCCAAGGCATGTTCTTTAAAATGAATTTAAGGAAGAATTGTTGAATTAAAACACCTGACTGCAGATGCTGAGATGAGACAAACTTGTACCTGCTTTGACTTTTGCGTGTGTAATTGCACAGTTTGATAATGCTAGATTGGCATTACAATTATATCAGATAATTAATGGGACTTGATTGGTTTCTCTCTGAAATCATGGCAACTGAGTAAGTGAAGATTAGTCCATGCAAGGTACTAGTGACTTTGTAATAGTAGAAGTCACTCAAGCTTTGGGGATTTCACTGAATGAAACTCTAAAGAAACAGCAATAACAGACTTGGTTTCTGTGCTTGGCCTTTGTCTTTTGGGTTTAATTCACAGCTTCCCATTCCCAGGAGTCTGCTAGGTGCTGCGACCTTTGTCCATACACCTCAAGCTGGAGGTAGCTTCTTGGTACTGAGTCAGAATCCTTTCTGCCATTTCATTATCCTGTATTTGTGATTCTCTTGTTACTGGGGTTTATGGAAACAAACTGGGTGGCAATTGTTTGGAAGACCTAATCTATATACAAATGAGTATTTTGCTGTCTAAGTGAATAATTTAGCCTTAAACCACCTTGGAACTCATTAAAGCTCTTAGCATTGCTTTTGAGGTTAGTCTCATTGCAGTCCAGACTATCTCAACTGCTAAACCAGTGAGAGTAGAAGGGCAGAGTTCTTGCTCTACCAGTAAAGGCTTATCTTCTCATACTGAAGTTTTGTTTATTCTTCTAGATAAAAATTCTATTTGCATGTAGACTTGACTTTATTTTCAGTGTGGAACACTGACTGGTAGTGTATACAGGCACAACATTCTTAAATGTTATTTATTTTCTTAAGCTCTGCTGCTTTGCCCTTACTCTCCTGCATATGCATTCTTGTAGCCTAAGACCACATGGCAAAAAACTACTATTTCCCACATGTGCCATATTCTTCTTCAGTTTGCAGTCAATGTTCAGGGAGTGAGGCCTTTTTTTTCAGTTCTTTTTATTCTCATCAGTGTCTGGCTTGATGCTTTATTTATAGCACTTTGTCCAGATGCTGCCCTGCATCTGTCAGCATGTGGGCACTGGCAAGACACTCACCACCCTGCTGTCTGGCCTCTGGCACCATCTGAACTCTGTCAGGTAGCAGTTCGTCTCACTGTCAGGATGCTGAGATACAGGAGGATTAAGGCACAAACCTAATTCCCCAGATGTCACAGTGGTTGTGTATTTGAGACATCATGGCTTCCTCCTCTTCACATGTCAGGTAGGAAAGAGGAGGCAGATGCTTTGTCTGTTTTATGCAACACAAAGACTAACTTGGGTAGAACTCTATAGCAGATCAAAGCAAGACACAGAACTGGGTTTCAGATTCTGCATTCAGCTCTGTAGATTCTGCATTCAGCTCTGTGCTTTGCCCACCTGCCTCTAGATGCTATACCACAGATGCAGCACTGGGTTGCTGAAGAGCTTTTGAACATGGCTGATGCTTGGTCTTCCCATTTTTAGCTACAGTGGCAAAGGATTCTGAACATTGGGTTTGACATTTGGAGGGGAGGAAAATACCATAGGACTCCAACCATGGAAGTTCTGCTATTTATGGTGGAGAGAGACAAGGTAGAGAAGTCAGGTCAAAGGAATCATAGAATCAAGCAGGTTGGAAGAGACCTCCAGGATCATCCAGTCCAACCTAGCACCCAGCCCTAGCCAGTCAACCAGACCATGGCACTAAGTGCCCCAGCCAGGCTTTGCTTCAACACCTCCAGGGACAGCGACTCCACCACCTCCCTGGGCAGCCCATTCCAATGCCAATCACTCTCTCTGCCAATAACTTCCTCCTAACATCCAGCCTAGACCTCCCCTGGCACAGCTTGAGCCTGTGTCCCCTTCTTCTGTTGCTGCTTGCCTGGCAGAAGAGACCAACCCCACCTGGCTACAGCCTCCCTTCAGATAGTTGTAGACAGCAAGGCTGGTGAAGGGCCTGGAACACAAACCCTATGAGGAGAGGCTGAGGGAGCTGGGGGTGTGCAGCCTGCAGAAGAGGAGGCTCAGGGCAGAGCTCATTGCTGTGTACAGCTACCTGAAGGGAGGCTGTAGCCAGGTGGGGTTGGTCTCTTCTGCCAGGCAAGCAGCAGTAGAACAAGGGGACACAGTCTTAAGTTGTGACAGGGGGAGTATAGGCTGGATGTTAGGAGGAAGTTGTTGGCAGAGAGAGTGATTGGCATTGGAATGGGCTGCCCAGGGAGGTGGTGGAGTCACTGTCCCTGGAGGTGTTGAAGCAAAGCCTGGATGAGGCACTTAGTGCCATGGTCTGGTGGACTGGCTAGGGCTGGGTGCTAGATTGGACTGGATGATGTTGGAGGTCTCTTCCAACCTGGTTGATTCTATGATTTGATGTCAGACTGATGATGGCATCTTGGTGAAAAGCTAGATCTGTGATCAAATAATTGTCTTCTAGTCTAGCAAACTTTGCTGCTGCTTTTTGCCTTTTACCAAGAGCCTTCCTCTTTTCCTTTATTAAAGCACTCCCTCTAATTTGTCTTCAGCTGGTTTGTGCTGTGTGCTGCAGTTTCTGTGTTAAGGCACAGCAAGCAGTGTCAAAATAACGGATGCTTTGCTTCTACCTTGGCTTTTCATACTCCTTGTTACCATTCTGTCAACTTTATGACATTTCATTTGTTGTCATCACCTCCTCTATTTTCTTGACCTGTTTTTCAGAGTCTGTTTTCCAGCACCTCTTTATTATCCTTTTTTGATATTTAACACACTATTGTTGGAAATTGAGGAAGTGTTTCATCCCAGATCACTGCAGAACTTCCTCCTCATGCTGCTGCCAGAGCTGCTGCAGACTAGCTACTTAATTTGCACTGGCAGGATTTCAAAGGGAAGGTCAGCTGGCCAGGTTATCCCTCCACGGGGCTCCTCTATGTCTTCCTTTCAAAGACCATTTTTATTCTGTCTGTTCAGTGTTTCCCCCTTGCTTGTCCCTTCCTTTTCCCTTGGGAGGGAAATGGCACCAGCTAAGCTGAATGGTGTGAATCTTTGCTTGAAGTTTAGCATACATGGTGAAATTCTTATATCAGGTTGACTCACTGTGAAGCTGAAGTCAATTACCTGAACTGTTTGCTGGGCAGAAGCTGATCCAAAGAAGATGTATGATTTAGATTGTGTTTTCCCAGTGTGGTGGGAAAAATGTGGTGGGGAGTGGCCTCTTCTCCCAGGCAAGCAGCAACAGAACAAGGGAACACAGTCTGAAGTTGTGCCGGGGGAGGTCTAGGCTGGATGTTAGGAGGAAGTTGTTGGCAGAGAGAGTGATTGGCATTGGAATGGGCTGCCCAGGGAGGTGGTGGAGTCACCATCCCTGGAGGTGTTGAAGCAAAGCCTGGCTGAGGCACTTAGTGCCATGGTCTGGTTGCTTGGACAGGGCTGGGTGCTAGGTTGGACTGGGTGATCTTGGAGGTCTCTTCCAACCTGGTTGATTCTATGATTGTACTTCCACTTCAGGATATAGGTTCTGCAATGCAAGAACCTGGCTATGGTCATCATCTAAGTTTAGAAGTCTCTTAGTCTGCCTATTTTTTCCCACCTTTTCTTTCTGGGAAGGATAACTTTTTTTTTTTGAGTGCCATACAGGAAGGGAGTGAATGTTGTCTGAACCCATAGCAGAAACACTGAACTGTTACTGGTCCATAGGTTCTTCTATCAATGAATGTTTACCTATATGAAGAGGGAAAAAAGGGATGAAAACACTAAATCAAATTACTTGGCCTGACATGAAAGGACTTAGTGAAACTCAATCCTCAGGAATTCCCTCCTTATTACATTAAGGTGAGATATATATTTTGGGGTACAAGGAAGAAAAGCTTATCTCATCTTATTAAATGAAGATTATAGCCTGTCAAGTTAACTAGCAATGTTGTAATGACTTTGTTTAGCTCTATTTTGAATTCCTTCTGTTAGTTCTCAGGCTGCAATTGCCATACTGCACCAACTTTTGTTTCTTCCTGCATTCTTGTGCTCTTTCATGCCTCTCTGTGAGGTTGGGGAAACAGTACAGCATATTTGCATCCCTTTGAAAAGAAGTTATTTGAGCTCTTTTAAATTTGGGTTGCTGTTTTTAATTTGGCTGATTGGGATCCTTCCCATGGATGTGCTTAGGTTAGGGATGCCAAGAAAAACGTAAACACTCCTTGCTTGTCGTCATTGCTGTGGAGAACACAAGGACATATGGATGAACTCAGAGTTTAAGTAGGTGTGCAGCTTTTGACTAGAATTAGGTGATGGCTCATGCAAATGTCACTGAGACAAAAGCTGTAAAGGAACTTCTAAGGACTACTTACTGTATTCACTTTGTGTGGGACTTCTCAAGATGCTTGGTTATACCTGCACAGTGGACAGTGCCCATAGAATCAACCAGGTTGGAAGAGACCTCCAAGCTCATCCAGTCCAACCTAGCACCCAGCCCTAGCCAGTCAACCAGACCATGGCACTAAGTGCCTCAGCCAGGCTTTTCTCAAAAACCTCCAGGGATGGTGACTCCACCACCTCCCTGGGCAGCCCATTCCAATGCCAATCACTCTCTCTGCCAACAACTTCCTCCTAACATCCAGCCTAGACCTCCCCTGCCACAACTTGAGACTCTGTCCCCTTCTTCTGTTGCTGCTTGCCTGGCAGAAGAGACCAACCCCACCTGGGTACAGCCTCCCTTCAGGGAGTTGTAGACAGCAATGAGGTCACCCCTGAGCCTCCTCTTCTCCAGGATAAACAACCTCAGCTCCCTCAGCCTCTCCTCATAGGGTTTGTGTTCCAGGCTGGATACACTGATTCATCTGCTGCTGTGTTTCCATAAGCCTGTCTTTTTGTTTTGAACTGTTGTTCCTGAGGTTTTACTATTAGGCAGATGTATTTATTGTGCAGCAAAGCACTGTTTAATCTACACAGAACAGGGCACTCGATAGGATCCTAAAGTAAACAACAAATAACATTTACTTGTAAAACGTAGCCAGTGATTTGACAAGGAGTTTTCAGCCAATCTCTGGTGTTTGTTTTGGAGCCTGGAGAAGAGGAGGCTCAGGGCAGAGCTCATTGCTGTTTACAGCTACCTAAAGGGAGGTTGTAGCCAGGTGGGGTTGGTCTCTTCTGCCAGGCACACAGCAACAGAACAAGGGGACACAGTCTCAAGTTGTGCTGGGGAAGGTCTAGGCTGGATGTTAGGAGGAAGTTGTTGTCAGAGAGAGTGATTGGCATTGGAATGGGCTGCCCAGGGAGGTGGTGGAGTCACTGTCCCTGGAGGTGTTCAAGAAAAGCCTGGATGAGGCACTTAGTGCCATGGTCTGGTTGACTGGCTAGGGCTGGGTGCTAGGTTGGACTGGATGATCTTGGAGGTCTCTTCCAGCCTGGTTGATTCTATGATTCAGCTGCAATCAGAAGCACAGCTTGCTGTGTCAGATTCTGCCTGGGCTAATAGGTTTGAGGGGAAGGCCTGCCAGCTGGAACGGGCAGGAGCATTATCTGCCTGTGTGCTGCAACAGATGTTGAGCAGAGGCTACTTGTCAGAGGTACCTTGTAGTAACTTTTAAAGATGCTCGTTTGTTTTGGAACATTTTTCTTGCCTCACTAATTTTTTCCATAAAGCCAACCACAAGCTGCATTATTAGAGATTCCAGCTGAAACTTGTGGTGAATAGGAAATAGATTAAACACAGGTTTTCCCTTTTCTCTGCTTGCCAGCAGTGATGTCAGGTTTTAATGAGCCTTACCTCAACTTGCTGTGCTCCCAGCACTCTCTATGAAAACACTCCTCTGCTGCTCTGTTCTTATATGTTGTTAAGGAAATGCTGATGCCTGTTGATAAGAAACAATGAGGTGTCCAGCTGATGACTCCACTTCCCAGTTAGGTGCCTCTTTCAGCATTGAAACATACTGAGAAAGTTCACTTGGGAGAGGTGGATTGTTTCATCAGGAATTTCACAGAGACTCTTCAGCCCAGCAGAGAGAATTTGTTTGCTGAAAGAGAGGATGGGGCTTTTGGCTCTAAGTCATCTGCAAACCAGAATTCCATGGATCTGAGTCAACACAGGTTGAGTGTGTTTCCAGTGACTGTGGAGGAGCAACTTTTGCTCTTGGAGTGACTGTTTCTAGTTGTCTTTATGTGTTCAGCCAGAACAGGCACTGCTGCCTGTAACAGCAGCACAGGAAGTTATTCTCAGTTACACAAGTTTTGTTTTGTGGAAGGAGGTTTGTCAGAGGAGTTGGGATGTGAAAACAAATAATTGCACTCAGTAATATCAGACAGTCTGTGGCAAAGAGTCTTTGCAAAGCTAGAAGAGAGCTAAAGCTTCTGATATGATGAATTTCCATGTTGTCCCACTGAGGGTCCTGGAGGTGTAACTACAGGCACTGATAGCCTGCATCCTGTCATACCAGCAGCTGAAGTCTGTATGAAATGCAAACTGTTGTTGCTTTGTGTCCTGCATGCTTCTGGCTCTTCATCCCAGTCTCAAACTCGTGGAATTTACAGCCTGACTTGATGATCTGTAAGGTCTCTTCCAACCCTGATGATACTCTCTGTGTGTGTGTGTGTGTGTTTTCACTCTTTTTACACATGTTACAGAACTTTAATATGCAATATGTGTGTTTTCTTGGTATTGTGTTGTTAGTGAAGTCATCTGGGAAACCTTTTATTTCTGAAATAGACTTGTTACTCTTTCTTCCTTTGCTCTCCTGATTTCTGAGTCCAGTGAATGCCTGATACCAGCAGTTGCAATGACTTGTAGGCCATATTGGTTGAATTGGTAAGGAATTGGCTTGGACGTGCCATTCTGTTCAATGAGCAGTGTATTTGAGTTTAGATGATGTTAATACTAGTGAAGAAATGTAAAACTTGGTCCTAAGCACAGCCTTATTTATGTATAGAATCATAGAATCAAGCAGGTTGGAAGAGACCTCCAAGATCATCCAGTCCAACCTAGCACCCAGCCCTAGCCAGTCAACCAGACCATGGCACTAAGTGCCTCAGCCAGGCTTTGCTTCAACACCTCCAGGGACAGTGCCTCCACCACCTCCCTGGGCAGCCCATTCCAATGCCAATCACTCTCTCTGCTAACAACTTCCTCCTCACATCCAGCTTAACTGCTATGATAGTAAACTAATTCCTCTCTCACTAGGAGACCTTGTCCTGTGTAATGTGTGAATTGAGTAAATCTTCGAATTAACCTGATATTGAAGGATGATTAATATATTGTGGGAAGGTACTTAGATGTTACATCGTTTACATTGGTAACCAGTGTGACTATCAGCAGGCTGAGACAGTTACCAGCTCCTCTCTTGGTTAAGAGTAGTTGGCTGATGGTGTAAGTTCTTAGGGTGGGTTATTCAAGAGAGATGTTGAGGTGCTGGAATGTGTCCAGAGAAGGGCAACAAGGCTGGTGAAGGGCCTGGAACACAAACCCTATGAGGAGAGGCTGAGGGAGCTGGGGGGTGTGCAGCCTGGAGAAGAGGAGGCTCAGGGCAGAGCTCATTGCTGTCTGCAACTACCTGAAGGGAGGCTGTAGCCAGGTGGGGTTGGTCTCTTCTGCCAAGCAACCAGCAGTAGAACAAGGGGACACAGTCTCAAGTTGTGCTGGGGGAGGTCTAGACTAGATGCTAGGAGGAAGTTGTTGTCAGAGAGAGTGATTGGCATTGGAATGGGCTGCCCAGGGAGGTGGTGGAGTCACCATCCCTGGAAGTGTTGAAGCAAAGCCTGGCTGAGGCACTTAGTGCCATGGTCTGGTTGACTGGATAGGGCTGTGTGCTAGGTTGGACTGGATGATCTTGGAGGTCTCTTCCAACCTGCTTGATTCTGTGATTCCTTTGTCCCTTATCTTTATTAACAGAGTGTGACATTACTGGCTAATTCTATGTCCACCATAGCTGGAAGCTGCAAAACTCTGTCAGGCTGTATATAGACATTTGGGCAGGAGCGTTCCAGGAGATCGCAATGTGAGCACAGAAAAAAGTTGAAAGTACATAAGAGATCTGTGAGAGAATTCCCCAGGGAGCTCTGGCAACATACCACACATCAGTTGCAGGGATAGGCTTTCCTTTCACTTGAAGGACCACACAAAGTAAATTCTGTTTCTTGGGCAATTAAAGAATGCAGGACAGGAGGTCTTTTTCCCCCCCCCACTTCGTCGTGTCTATGGGAAGCCTGAGGAACATTCACTGTTTCCCTGTGTTCCCAGGAATGTAGTTAATATCAAATATAGAAATAGACATGCTTTTATGTAAAATCTGAGTCTTGCTTAATCAGATTTTAGGGGAAGACTCCCAAGCTGTAACTGATGGTGTTCCTCTAGCCCCAGCAGTTAAAACAAGATCAGTATTCATTTCACTGCTGTGTCGTTCAGTCCCTGGTGGGTACGGCTGCGGTCCGCAGTGGCCGGGGGATTGCACAGTAACAGTTGCATCATAGACTGGACTGGGGAGACTGGAGCCAGAAGATGAGGAAGTCTGGTGGGGCTTGGTAAAAGGCAATTCCTGACACTCATTTCCACTAGGTTTGTGCTGGGCATTGTTAGGGTTACAGGACCTTGTTGCTTACCCAGGCCCCTCTCAGAGAGAGAAGCAGAGTGTAGAGGAGTGTAGGCATCTCAACAAAGTTTTCTCCATGCAGCTTTTTTGTCTGTGTGTATGTCAGTAGGGAATGGTGATGCTGCATTCCCAATGCCCCATTCCTTGGTTGTCCTTGAGCAAGCCATGCCTATGTGCAGGTGGCCAGGAAGCCCTGCAGTGAGGCCTGATAGTGGAATCTTTCTTGTAGTGGGTGAAAACACCAACAGCAGGTGAGCGGTTTGAGCTTTGCTTTCTTTCAGTACTGGAGCTTGTCAGAGTTAATCTGTATGGACACTTAAATTGTTTCTGCTTAGGTGAATCTCTTGCAAGTTTTAGATGTATTTCTGACTGCTTTAACTTTCATTGCCAACATCTGTTTGAAATGCTTTTGGGATTCACGTGCTTGAGTACAGTTCAACCGTGCGTGTCGTGATTTTTTGAGGTGCTTAACGTTTCCAGTTTGGATGAGAACTCCTAAAGGAGAAAACAAAAGGAGGAGGAGTTTTTAAAGTGCCCCTGGTGCTAACTTTCTTCCTCTTTTCCATTTCAGAATGATGACCTCTACAACCTCAGCAAATCCTTCGTTTTAACTCATGGGTATCAAGACTATAAATGTTTCATGCTATCACAACTAGGACCTCACCTCCTTCTCCTCCTCTTCCTCTGTAAATGGGTACGAAGCATCCAGTTCAGTTTGTTTACTTTACACAAACCTCAGGAGTTAGTTGACTGAGCTGCACATCCTGTGTTGTGCCAAGCAGAAGCACTGTGACACCTGGACAACGAGTCTCTCTTACTTCATCCTCCACCACAAGGACTTAGCTGGCCACCATGAACTGCTGTGCCCACCACTACGTCATGGTGAGAATGGGTATTTTACTAGCACATTTACACAACTTCATTGCTGCTGAAAACCTGTATGACAAATCATCCTTGTAAATTATTGCATACCAGACTTAATGTTGGTTGAAGAGTATTAAATATTTAACATAGGTTTTGATTTCTACATGTACTTTTTTTTTTTTTTTTTTAATTCAAATGTAACTTTTCCTACAGCACATCTTTTTTTGATGTGGAACTGAGGTATACTATATTCTGTTGTAAACAGAGTGGGAAACCTGCTTAAAACAAGGCTTCTGAGAATAGAGTTAGGGTACTATTCTTGTTTTAAGATTGTAATTCAGAAAATAATATAATATGAGTCATTGGTCCCTGGGCCTTGATTGTACAGTCATATTTACTGATGCTATCAGTTGTAAGATAACCCTGATGTCGAGCTCAGTTCTTTCCAAAAGAAGAAGTAATTTTTGTACTCCTTGTAAAATAGTAGCCTGTATGAACTACAACGAAGACAAACGTTGCTGTACGTGGTATTTACCAGTCTCACCTTGAATCAATTGCACAGGAACTGGCAAAAAAAGAAAAAAAAAAACCAAGAAAAAAATTGGGAAAAAAAAATAAATCAAAGTCTTCCATTGTATATATTGTAAAAAAAAACAAAAACCAACCAAACCACCACCAAACCAAACCTGAACCAACAGAAAAACCACGAAGCGAAATGAAAACAGTAAGGAAAAAAAATAGGGTGAACTTTTCAAATTGACTCTTTCCCTGGAATGAAAATGTGGGTGTTTGTAAATTCTGGAAATCTCTTTCTATATGTAATAAACTAGATACTGTTTTATCTGCTGGAGTGTTTTGTGTGGGGTTTTTTGGTTTCTTAGTGAGCTGTATTGGATGGCTCAAGCTGTCCCGCCAGGTCTCTGTGGTGTAGCATTCAGAATGGCTTTGGATCACCAGAGGGTAAGAACAGAATCTGGTGTCATTAGGTGTAGCAGGAACTATGTTTCTTTATGTTGTTTTGCTGAAGCTCTTGTTTCAGGGTTCTGGAGAATCTTCAGGGTACAGCCCTCCTTCCACTGAAGCTGGTGGAAGAGTTTGCATCAGGAACAGTGTGGCCAGTAGGACAAGGGAGGTTATTCTTCCCCTGTACTCAGCACTGGTCAGACCACACCTTGAGTGCTGTGTCCAGTTCTGGGCTCCTCAGTTCAAGAAAGATATTGAGGTGCTGGAACATGACAGTTCACCTTAACATCCTGGTTTTGGGGGTTTGTTTTAGGCTGGGTTTTTATTAATGGAGTTGAGTTGCAGTGAACAGTTGCATATCTTCTGAAGTAGGAACATAAAACCAGCTCACCCCCAAGCTCTTTGCCCACAGCCTTCTCCAGTTTAATGAATCAACATGAACTTTTTGCTGAGGTGATTTTGTTGCTAAATATTAGCTGGTGCTGCTCTTTCAGTGCCTCTGACAGAAGTGTTTATGCTCATTGTGCTTTGCAGTGTTTCAGCTAATTTGCATGCTGTAGTAATTACTGAAATAATAGGTTTGTAGGTACTAGGAGCTGCTGTGAAGTTTTAAGAGGCCTTAGTGAGTGCATTCAATTCTGGTAGAACTTGAGGACAGAGTGGCTGCAGAGCAGCCAGGAATAAAGAGACCTGGGAGAGCTGGTATAGTAGTCTGAACATAAGGCAGCAGAGTGCCCAGGTGGGCAGCAGAGCCAATGGCATCCTGGCCTGGATCAGGAACTGTGTGGCCAGCAGGACAAGGGAGGTTCTTCTGCCCCTGTGCTCAGCACTGCTCAGGCCACACCTTGAGTACTGTGTCCAGTTCTGGGCTCCTCTATTGCAGAGAGATGTTGAGGTACTGGAAGGTGTCCAGAGAAGGGCAACAAAGCTGGTGAGGGTCCTGGAGCAGAGCCCTGTGAGGAGAGGCTGAGGGAGCTGGGGGTATGCAGCCTGCAGAAGAGGAGGCTCAGGGCAGAGCTCATTGCTGTCTGCTGCTACCTGAAGGGAGGCTGTAGCCAGGTGGGGTTGGTCTCTTCTGCCAGGCAAGCAGCAACAGAACAAGGGAGCACAGTCTCAAGTTGTGCAATCAGGGGAGGTCTAGGCTGGATGTTAGGAGGAAGTTGTTGGCAGAGAGAGTGATTGGCATTGGAATGGGCTGCCCAGGGAGGTGGTGGAGGCACTGTCCCTGGAGGTGTTGAAGCAAAGCCTGGCTGGGGCACTTAGTGCCATGGTCTGGTTGACTGGCTAGGGCTGGGTGCTAGGTTGGACTGGATGATCTTGGAGATCTCTTCCAACCTGGCTGATTCTATGAACTTCACAGTGCTGTATCTATGGGCAAATTTTGTTCATAAAATAAGAGTTTCAGCAAATTGGCAGTGGTCTTTGCCGAAGAGAAGAGTGGGAGATGGATGCTGCTGATCTGGTGGGTTTCCACATATGGCAATAGGAACATAACAGCCAGAGAAGCAGCTTGTTAATGATATTAACAGGCACTGGGTTTGTGTTAATCAATGCTTTTTTTTTTCCCTAGTACAATGAAACATGCCTGTTTAGTAAATGTTTTGAAAGGCTTTTGAAGTGCAAGGCATTCCTAATCAAACCTAATTCTTCTCTTGCATAGATTTCTTTTATTGCAAATTGCAAACTTTAATAAATAAACCATTATGAATTGAGCTCTTTTTCACTGAAACATAAATCCCTCAAATATGTGGTGCTCTGCAATCAGTTTTCTGTGAATCATAGAATCATAGAATCAGCCAGGTTGGAAGAGACCTCCAAGATCATCCAGTCCAACCTAGCACCCAGCCCTAGCCAATCAACCAGACCATGGCACTAAATGTCCCATGCAGGCTTTTCTTGAACACCTCCAGGGATGGTGACTCCACCACCTCCCTGGGCAGCCCATTCCAATGCCAATCACTCTCTGGCAACAACTTTCTCCTAACATCCAGCCTCTACTTCCCCCGGCACATCTTGAGGCTGTGTCCCCTTGATTCTGTTGCTGGTTGCCTCAGCCAATAGACCAACCCCACCTGGCTACAACCTCCCTTCAGGTAGTTGTAGACAGCATTGAGGTTTGCTCTGAGCCTCTTTCTACTCCAGGCTGCACACCCCCAGCTCCCTCAACCTCTCCTCACAGGGAGGGCTACAACTGTTTTGTTCTGCCTGCCACAGAACAGATTATCATTCCTCCAAGTTTAAAAACCAGCAAATGGGATCAGTCCTTTATCAGCTACTAAAACTGAGATGCTCAGGAGCTGATTTTCTTTTGAGTTGTTTTTTTTAAGTGGAGGTTTCTGGTTATTTTGAGTTCCTTTCTGGCTTCACCACTGGGACAGCTTCAGTTTTCATAAGCTCTGTGCTGAATTGCATTTCTTTGTGCTATTGGCTGAAAGTGAATGGGGTTGTAAAAGCCATTGGAAACAGTCTCCAGGAACAACACTCACACGCTTGAGTTTTTGCAGGGGTTGTTTTGTTCAAGCTTCATTTGGTGCTGAGTTGATGTGTTTGTTGTGGAACCCAAAATAAATGTTGATCCTCTTGATGGTTGATATTAACCTCTTTAGTTAGTAGTTGAAATGTCTTGGCTTTCTTAATAGTGCTTATTAACTCTTCTTTTTCCTCCCAGCAGAAGTACAAACTGCGGAAGCCGAACGGAAACGCAGGTCATGTTCATGAGTGTAGTCTTAACTCTTGGCATATTTAAGAGCTAAGCATCCATGTCCATCTTGTCACCAGCTGACTTTTAGCTGAAGCTATTACTCATGCCCTCTATTACACTCCAGGGCTGAGTAATGAGGAGTGTGTGCTTAAATGGCTTTGATCAACTTGGTGCGCACCGTTACATAGCTCTGCTTGAGTGCTGTGTCCAGTTCTGGGCCCCTCAATTCAAGAGAGATGTTGAGGTGCTGGAAGTTGTCCAGAGAAGGGCAACAAAGCTGGTGAGGGGCCTGGAGCACAGCCCTGTGAGGAGAGGCTGAGGGAGCTGGGGGTGTGCAGCCTGCAGAAGAGGAGGCTCAGGGCAGACCTCATTGCTGCCTGCAACTCCCTGAAGGGAGGCTGTAGGCAGGTGGGGTTGGGCTCTTCTGCCAGGTAAGAAGGAACAGAAGAAGGGGACACAGTCTCAAGTTGTGCCATGGGAGGTCTAGGCTGGATGTTAGGAGGAAGTTGTTGGCAGAGAGAGTGATTGGCATTGGAATGGGCTGCCCAGGGAGGTGGTGGAGTCGCTGTCGCTGGAGGTGTTGAAGCAAAGCCTGGCTGAGGCACTTAGTGCCATGGTCTGGTTGACTGGCTAGGGCTGTGGGCTAGGTTGGACTGGATGAGCTTGGAGGTCTCTTCCAACCTGGTTGATTCTTTGATTCTGATTATGCTCTACAGCAGCAGATTAATACAGTGATAGGAGGAGCCTTCATGTTGGCTTCAGATGGACTTAAGTACGAGTTGAAGCTTGTACCTAAGCACAGCATGTCAACCATTGACTGAATCAACCTGGAATGCTTTTCTCAGCCACCCTAAGTTAGCTTTGTTTAAAGAAGCAGTACTTAAAATAATGAAGTTAAGGCAAATCTTTTGTCCATCTACCGTGTGACCTCCCAACCCATGGTTGGGGTTTTCAGTTTGCTTTCATCCTGCAGCCTCCAGGTTACATCCCTGGTTTAAAGTGGTGGTGTTCACCTCTGTCCAGTTCACCCTGCATTTACTTGCTTCTGGGCACTTTTGTTAAGTTGTAGCTGTGAAGGTACCATAAACTGTGAACTGTGAGGTTCTTTGGTGGGTATCCTCTGTCTCAGAGGATCCCCAAAATTCATTTCTGCTATATTCAGATACTTGACAGTTATATTTAGGGATGTACAATAGGAGAATGAAAGAAAACCTATATGCTTACTGTAAATTAAACCACTTAGCAACAGAACAAGGGGACACAGTCTCAAGCTGTGCCAGGGGAGGTCTAGGCTGGATGTTGGGAGGAAGTTGTTGTCAGAGAGAGTGATTGGCATTGGAATGGGCTGCCCAGGGAGGTGGTGGAGTCGCTGTCCCTGGAGGTGTTGAAGCAAAGCCTGGATGAGGCACTTAGTGCCATGGTCTGGTTGACTGGCCAGGGCTGGGTGCTAGGTTGGACTGGATGAGCTTGGAGGTCTCTTCCAACCTGGTTGATTCTATGATTCCATGAAAAAGTTTCTTTGGCCTTTAACTACAAATATGGCAGACTTGAGAGGCAAAAGGGTGTCCTCTACAGACCTGTAGAGACTCCTGTGCTATCAATGAATAGAATTTGACCCTATTTTTTCCAGAGCAACCTGAAGGCCTTGTGCACTGAACCTGCCTGCTTTCACCTCCTCAGAGGAGGATGCCATCACTGCTCTGCCCTGTCTGCCATTGTACCACACCACCTGCCTTTCCTCAGCTACTTGGCAGAGTAACCCAGCTCATACCATTGGAGTGCCTTTATCTACAGCACCTTCTGCATTCATTTCAGCTTCTTCACAGCACACCCGTGGCTGCCATAATGCAGTGTGTGCTGGGAGTTCTTTGCCAGCTTCCTTTCATCCAGGCCACCTCCACCACCCACCCTGTTGATGCCACCTCTCCAGGATCCCACAGGAGAAGGTAAGCAGAAATATTCTTCCCTGGGCAAACTGGAAGCAGTTTGCCTGGGCTTCTCCCTTGTCAGGCTTTCTCTGTGTGAAGTGGCCAGCTAATCTCTTGGCTCATCAGCAGTCTCCCAGTCATGTGCCTAATCCAAAAGGTTATCATCCAAGGTGAAAAATAAGGGAAGAGGCTGCAAGTGACACATGTATGTGGAAATAGGACTGGTTTGCCACACTATGGAATTGTTTGGTTTTAAAAGGCTCTCTGGGACCTTTGGCTGGAAATGATGGGATACTGAGTGGCTTTACCTTGCTGCTTAACTTTGTTCCTGAGGGGGCATTGGGAGTGATTTGGCATTTTTCTTAACAGTGATGTTGTTTAAGCAACGTGTTATTGAATGTAATAGTGATGTCAATTGGTACTGAGACCATGTGAGTGACATCTTGATGATTGGACTCAATCACAGGATGTTAGGGGTTGGAAGGGACCCAAGGAGATGATCCAGTCCAACCCCCCCTGCCAGAGCAGGACCACACAATCTAACACAGATCACAGAGGAACACATCCAGACAGGCCTTGAAAGTCTCCAGAGAAGGAGACTCCACAACCTCTCTGGGCAGCCTGTGCCAGGGCTCTGGGACCCTTACAGGAAAGAAGTTCCCTCTTGTGTAGAGGTGGAACCTCCTGTGCTGCAACTTACACCCATTGCTCCTTGTCCTATCCCAGGCAGCAGTGAGCAGAGCCTGTCCCCTGCCTCCTGACCCCCAGCCCTCAGATACTTACAAACATTTATTAAATCCCCTCTCAGTCTTCTCCAGACTAAGCAGCCCCAGGTCCCTCAGCCTCTCCTCATCAGCCATGCCCTCCAGTCCCCTCACCATCCTTGTAGCCCTCCGCTGGACCTTCTCCAGCAGATCCCTGTCCCTCTTCAACTGAGGAGCCCAAAACTGAACACAGTATTCAAGATGAGGTCTCAGCAGGGCAGAGCAGAGGGCAAGGAGAACCTCCCTTGATCTGCTGGACACACTTTTCCTAATACACCCCAGGATCCCATTGGCCTTCTTGGCCACCAGGGCACATTGCTGTGCCATGGGTAACTTGTTAGCCACCAGGACCCCCAGGTCCCTCTCCACAGGGCTGCTCTCCAGCAGTCACCTCCCAGCCTGTACTGCTGCAGTTTGTTATTCCTCCCCAGGTGCAGAACTCTACATAATGATCTCCTTTGGCCCTGTGATCTCTAAGAGTTTAGTACCTTTTGAGGTGTTTTTATTTGGAGTCTTTTTTACTCTTTATTACGTTTGCATGAGTACAGAATACCAAACCCATTCAGAAGCTTGCCAGTGCAGAATCACTGACTGCTGGCATTGCAGTAGATGTTCAGATAAATGCTTTCTAATAATTTTATGTGTTTGTGTGGACACTTCCAAGTGTCACTTTGCAGCCATCAGCAGCTCGTGTAGCTCCAGTGATTGCCAGAAGTTATATTGGGAGTTTACAGGAAGTGGATGCTCAGTCTGAAAATAGCTAAGGCCAATTCTTTGGAGAGGAATTAAGCCATGAATGACTTACAACTCCCAGAGATAACTCTCACTATGTTATAATACTCCCCTAAAAAATGAATTTCAGTAGCTATAATGAGGAGGAAGCAAGAAATGGAGCTCAAAGGAAATAAATTACAAGTTCAGTCTGCTCATGTTCTCCCTTTCTCATCTTTGTGTATTTTGTTGTTCTCAGTATTTCTGCGTTACCTCTGTAAAAGATTAACCTCTCATGCCTGTCGCTTACCTTCTTCGGTTTAATCTCCATAGAGAGGAGCTGAAGATGAGGCAGCAGTGTGCCCAGGTGGGCAGCAGAGCCAATGGCATCCTGGGCTGGCTCAGGAGCAGTGTGGCCAGCAGGACAAGGGAGGTTCTTCTGCCCCTGTGCTCAGCACTGCTCAGGCCACACCTTGAGTGTTGTGTCCAGTTCTGGGCTCCTCCATTGCAGAGAGATGTTGAGGTGCTGGAAGGTGTCCAGAGAAGGGCAACGAAGCTGGTGAGGGGCCTGGAGCACAGCCCTGTGAGGAGAGGCTGAGGGAGCTGGGGGTGTGCAGCCTGCAGAAGAGGAGGCTCAGGGCAGAGCTCATTGCTGTCTACAACTCCCTGAAGGGAGGCTGTAGCCAGGTGGGGTTGGTCTCTTCTCCCAGGCAAGCAGCAACAGAACCAGGGGACACAGTCTCAAGTTGTGCCAGGGGAGGTCTAGGCTGGATGTTAGGAGGAAGTTGTTGGCAGAGAGAGTGATTGGCATTGGAATGGGCTGCCCAGGGAGGTGGTGGAGTCACTGTCCCTGGAGGTGTTGAAGCAAAGCCTGGCTGAGGCACTTAGTGCCATGGACTGGTTGACTGGCTAGGGCTGGGTGCTAAGTTGCAGTGGATGATGTTGGAGGTCTCTTCCAACCTGGCTGATTCTCTGATTCTATTGTTTTCCAAGATTGACAGAAATAAATTTAGATTAACTTTTTGCTTTAACAGCCTTAATGTTCTCCTCTAATTCCACTTCTGGTGTACCTGTTTGATGTATTGCAGTGCTGTGGTCTCTCTACTTGCAACACTGCATTCATTTTAATTTATTATGATGGGAAAACAATTCAAAAACACAATTGTGAGAACTCCTAAGGCTGTGCCTTCTGAAACAGTTTTTACCTCCTGTGCCTCTTTCCCAGGGAATGGAAGGTCAGGAGAGTTAAAACAGGAGTGCTGATTTTGCTGCAGTAAAATAGAGTGCTTCTGTGTGATCATAATTTTAAATTACCTCTCCAGCTTTCTCACTGCCAAAATTAATCAGGGTAATGCATGGCAGAGTGCACTGAAATACACAAACACAGCAATGGATCCTGACTTCCTAGAAGAAGAGGGCAGGCAAAAAAGAAAGGCATCTTCATTTCTGAGAGGGAGCCAAATTAGGAGAATGTCATTCTCTGCCACATGGAGCAGTCCCTATGATACTGCTGTGTTGGTTTGTGTTGTGTTTGGCTTAAATAGTGAGCCTTAAAATGAGGCTGCTTCAAGGAAAAGTAAGTTCAACATCCTCCTGAAGGGAGGCTGTAGCCAGGGTGGGTTGGTCTCTTCTCCCAGGCAAGCAGCAACAGAACAAGGGGACACAGTCTCAAGTTGTGCCAGGGGAGGTCTAGGCTGGATGTTAGGCAGAAGTTGTTGGCAGAGAGAGTGATTGGCATTGGAATGGGCTGCCCAGGGAGGTGGTGGAGTCACTGTGCCTGGAGGTGTTGAAGCAAAGCCTGGCTGAGGCACTTAGTGCCATGGTCTGGTTGACTGGCTAGAGCTGGGTGCTAGGTTGGACTGGATGATCTTGGAGGTCTCTTCCAACCTGGTTGATTCTATGATTCTCTAAGAATTCTTTGTTGTTTAGAGGTGAGGGGGAGAAAAGTCGTAGCTCTCCGCCAGCTGTTTTCTTATATCTTCCTGAGAACACTGGTTGGAGTGGGAGTGTGCTCTGCCCAGGCTTCGTGAGGCACACAGCAAGTAAAGACATCCCAGATTAAAATGATTATTCTAGGGCCAGTTTGTTTAGAGAGTGGAGAGTTAGAGGTAACCCAGCACAGTCTGGATGATTCGAATGCTGGGCGATTGGATGCAGCTGGGACGTGTCTTCGTGCAGGGCAGCACTGGGTTAAAAGTTACAGACAACAAAGATTGGGAAAAGCCTGACAAAATCCACAGCTGTGGTCTTTGCCCATGGAAACACAAGATCAAAGGAGAGCCAGGATGCTGAAGCTAACCCCAATCACAACAGAAGGATGATCCTCTCCTGACTGGCCTTACCTGACCTCCCCTGGGCAAAAGTGACCTCAGGGACGAGGTGCGCTCAGCTGGTAGTCAGTGCTGCCTGTGGCTGCCGTTGGCACAGAAGGATGATCCTCTCCTGACTGGCCTTACCTGACCTCCCCTGGGCAAAAGTGACCTCAGGGACGAGGTGTACTCAGCTGGTGGCCTCCTTGTGGAGCACATGTGGTTGGAAGGATACCCTGGCCCTGACCGTGGCACCGTGGCTGCGCTCAGCGCCTCGCTGCTGGGAATCCATCCGAGTGCTGTTCATGGCACATCCCCAACACATGGAGTTGGGGGTCACCCTTCAGGTGTCCCAGGGCAGCAAACCTCCTAGACACAACTGGCAATTGAGCTGCAAGCTTCTGAATGCCTGCCTTGGTTGCAGAAGCAGGCAGAACGTGTCTTGACTAAGTAACTGCCTGCAGCCCACACAGCCTAAGTGATCCTTTTTGGGCTTTCTAATTTATGAATACGTTGCTGGGAATAAACACAGAGCTTGTGTGCTCCAGGCAGCGTTTAAAGCTCTATCTTACTCTGCATTGCATAACACAGATGGCAGTCAGGCCTGAGACAAAGCTTGTAATGAAGGGCTGTTGATACTGTTTTAACAAGTACAGTTAGATTTTGGTAAATATTTCTTTGTCCCTACCTCCTTGTGTGCAGTTATCCCCACATCCTCTGCACCTGCCTGGAAAGTCAGCTGCTGCTGCTGCTCCTAGACTGGCGTGACCTAGATTTTAAAGGAAAAACTCAGCCCAAGAGCTGTTCAGCTGTGGGCTTATGTTCCACTGCAACTGAACCTTCCCAAAAGTACACTGGCCTTGGCTGAGGTCTGGAAGGGGTGAGCTGAGAAGGGAATTCTTGCAACTCAAGCCTGACTTTCAGATCCAACTAGCGTAATTATAGTTTAGCTACTGGCCAGTAGTCCTGCTCTGCAGAGCATCAAAGCATTCCTGTAAAGCCTTCAGAACTCCTCCCAGTGACCACTTCTGTGGTCAGTGTATAGTAACCTCTGAGCACAACACCAACTGCACCTTGTCCAAGGAATTGTGTGGCTTCTGTGTGCAGACTCCAGCACGGATCTGCGTGAAGTACCCATCCACCAGCAAGCTCTGTTGTAGGGACTGGGTAATTTGACTGCCTGGGCATTGTGACATCTGTTGCACAACTGCACTTCAAACGCTGTCTGGAGTCTGTGGCAGCTTCCCAGGCAGGAGCTGTTGTACCAGCCAATGCATCCAGAATGGGCTGTGTCGAAAGCATTGGCAAATCAATGCCTGCAGAAAGGTAATTTGATTTGTAGTACATTTGATTGTTAGAGAGAAAGGGGGAAATGGAGAGAAAAGCTCTGAGAGTAGAGAAAGGAAAACATTAATTTGTAGGTAGCTGATTAATTTGGGGGTTTTTAAGATGCTTTCTTTCAGTCTTTTGGTGGAGTGCAGCTTGTTTAGACACTGACTTGCTGAAGCCCTACGAGGAGAGGCTGAGGGAGCTGGGATTGGTTAGCCTGGAGAAGAGGAGGCTCAGGGGAGACCTCATTGCTGTCTACAACTACCTGAGGGGAGGTTGTGGCCAGGAGGAGGTTGCTCTCTTCTCTCAGGTGGCCAGCACCAGAACAAGAGGACACAGCCTCAAGCTGTGCCAGGGGAGATTTAGGCTGGAGGTGAGGAGAAAGTTCTTCCCTGAGAGAGTCATTGGACACTGGAATGGGCTGCCCGGGGAGGTGGTGGAGTCGCCGTCCCTGGAGCTGTTCAAGGCAGGATTGGACGTGGCACTTGGTGCCATGGTCTGGCCTTGAGCTCTGTGGTAAAGGGTTGGGCTTGATGATCTGTGAGGTCTCTTCCAACCTTGGTGATACTGTGAGACTGTGAAAAGTTAGTGTAAATTACTTAGTTTCATTTTCTTCCCTCTCTAAGCACTTAACATACACTAAGGTTATTAAACCAAAAAAAAGAAGGAAAAGGGGAATTAGGTGGAACTGTAGAAGATAAGGGAAAAGAGGAAGTGGGAAAAGCATCAGAAAGTGCCTGTGTCTAATAAAGTATGTCTGCAAAGCCAACAAATGCTCCAGCAGCACTGCCTACAAGTTAACCAACAGTCACAAACTGCCCTTGAGAACTCAGTAGTCTTTATTCATTGTTAATTACACAAAGTGATGCTTTTTCTGTGGAGTTCAGGTTGTGTTTTGCTTCATGTTGGTGTAGTTGTGGAGTACATGTTTTAGGGCAAGTATTTGGAAGTGACTAGGAGGTACTGAGGAGATGTTTGAGGGTTATCTGTTCTGGAGAAGAGGAATACAGATGGATCTGCCTGCCCATTCAGATGATCTGTGAAGGATGTCTGTGAAATTAAGAGGGCAAATATTTACACTTAACTACAGCCACTGCTTGTTAATTCCTGTTCCTATTTATAGTTCATAGTTCATAGAATCAACCAGGTTGGAAGAGACCTCCAAGATCATCCAGTCCAACCTATCATGATGCTGTGTGCAATGAGAGGGATTAAATCATGAGATTTCCTATAGAAGTGTGTCAGATTCTCACAGTATCACCACAGTAGCACCAAGGTTGGAAGAGACCTCACAGATCATCAAGTCCAACCCTTTACCACAGAGCTCAAGGCCAGACCATGGCACCAAGTGCCACGTCCAGTCCTGCCTTGAACAGCTCCAGGGACGGCGACTCCACCACCTCCCCGGGCAGCCCATTCCAGTGTCCAATGACTCTCTCAGGGAAGAACTTTCTCCTCACCTCCAGCCTAAATCTCCCCTGGTGCAGCTTGAGGCTGTGTCCTCTTGTTCTGGTGCTGGCCACCTGAGAGAAGAGAGCAACCTCCTCCTGGCCACAACCACCCTTCAGGTAGTTGTAGACAGCAATAAGGTCACCCCTGAGCCTCCTCCCTGCTCTGATAACATTGAATCTGAGCACTCATTTTCAGATGCTCTCCCCTGCCTGGTTTTCTGTCAGCTTGCTGGTGCCATTCTTAACTCCTGAGCAGTAACTGTTTGGGCTGGAAGAAGATAAAAAGGACAACTGAAAACCTGGAGAGGTGACTGAGTGTTTGTGGGAGAGCTGTCTGAATACAAATCAGAAAGAAGCACGAGGAGTTTTCTGTTTATGGCTTTTAAACCAGGTGAGAAGTTTATCAAGTAATTAGGAATTGTTTCATGCAGCAGACGTAGAAAGTGGCTTTGGTTTTTTATTTCCAGCATTTAGATTTGCCCTGATTTTAACAATGCAAGGCAGTGGCAGATGCTCTCCTTTACACTGGGCTCTGAGAGGATGGTGCATTCTGAGGGCCCAGCCATTCGCTGCTGCTTCCAAATGTCATTACTTAAGGTACTCTGGGCTAAAAAAATGTGACTTATATTGTTCCAGGATACTGTGAATTATTTAGGGGGAAAAAAACCAAACCAAACAAACTATTTTCAGGAAAAATACAACAATTCTTCCACCAGCATTAAAGAGTAACAGACATTAAAAAAGGAGGAATCACACCTCTGTGAGCAGTCTTGCATCATTTAGGGATTTAAATGTGACCCTTTGTAGTTCATCACAAATTGCAGTGCTTTTTATCTTGCCAGGCTGGATGGGTGGGCAGAGGCCAGTGGGAGGAGATTTAACAAGGCCAAGTGCAGGGTCCTACACTTGGGCCACAACAACCCCAAGCAGTGCTACAGGCTGGGGACAGAGTGGCTTCCAACCAGGTTGGAAGAGACCTCCAAGATCATCCAGTCCAACCTAGCACCCAGCCCTAGCCAGTCAACCAGACCATGGCACTAAGTGCCTCAGCCAGGCTTTGCTTCAACATCTCCAGGAACAGTGACTCCACCACCTCCCTGGGCAGCCCATTCCAATGCCAATCACTCTCTCTGCCAACAACTTCCTCCTAACATCCAGCCTAGACCTCCCCTGCCACAACTTCAGACTCTGTCCCCTTGTTCTATTGCTGCTTGCCTGGCAGAAGAGACCAACCCCACCTGGCTACAGCCTCCCTTCAGGCAGTTGTAGACAGCAATGAGCTCTGCCCTGAGCCTCCTCTTCTGCAGGCTGCACACCCCCAGCTCCCTCAGCCTCTCCTCACAGGGCTGTGCTCCAGGCCCCTCACCAGCTTTGTTGCCCTTCTCTGGACACTTTCCAGCACCTCAACATCTCTCTTGAATTGAGGGGCCCAGAACTGGACACAGCACTCAAGGTGTGGCCTGAGCAGTGCTGAGCACAGGGACAGAAGAACCTCCCTTGTCCTGCTGGCCACACTGCTCCTGAGCCATCCCAGGATGCCATTGGCTCTCCTGGCCACCTGGGCACACTGCTGCCTCATCTTCAGCTACTCTCTACCAGTACCCCCAGGTCCCTTTCCTCCTGGCTTCTTTCCAGCCACTCAGTGCATGGCTTGACCCTAATGCCTATCTCTGAATTGGGGTGGGAATGGTTTCATGGGAAAAGGTTTGCTCCATAGTATACAAACCCTACATTTGGAGAAGATGCCACATCTCTAATTTAAATGAGTTTAAACTGCAGCCAGCACTGTGGTCTGTGGCTGGACTTTATTACCTGCCATCTTCTCAGCTGTATACTTTTAGTTTTCAAATGTTACCTTTAAATATATATATATATATATATATATAAAAATGGCAACTTGTTTGCCCATTGCTGCTTTTGGGTACTCCTTAGAGAAAGCAAACTGTAGTTCCACTAGGGCTTCTTCTTTCATACTTCTACCTTTGAATGCTGTGACTGTAGGATGCCTCACAGAACACACAGGTGAATCCTGACCTTGCAGAGTTTGGAGCTTGAAGCACCACAGCAGCATTTGGAGTTAGGAGAAAAATAAGGGTCACAGGATAAGATTAAAGGAGAGGAAAGGGGAGAGAGGGACTGGATGTTTGGCTTATCAGCTTTGCATTCTGTACTGGAGTCAGATGCCCAAATTTAGTAGCATCACCTAAGAACAGCTCATACCTTTTAAGTGGCTTAAAGGCTGAGGCTCTGAGAGGCATTCCCCACACTTTTCATAAGCTAGGTGAAGTTTGTTGATAGAGCTATTTCAGTCCTGGGTGGGAACAACAGAGCTGGGCAGATACTTCAGCCTCCAAACCTTGCCCAGCCTCACAGAAGGAAACCAACACAGGCTGATAAAGCTAATAGAGGTGAAAAGTCCTTTCCCTTCATCTCTCTGAATGTGAGGAGGAGGTGCCAATGTGTGCACAGTTTGTCACCCAGAAATGGGACTGCAGGAGTGCAGGTGCAAAGTGCCATGTCAATAGGATAAATGGGGATTAAGTAATCTGGCTAAGTTCCTTTCCCTGATAAACTCCTGGAAACTTTGCTGCTGTTTCACTTGTTCTTTAACAAGGGATTAAACAGCAGCCCTGAGATTGTTTCTGCCTTGTATGGAGTTTATTCCAGTGGGTCCTACGAGGGAGCAAGAACGGTGAAGCATCAGGTGCTGTGCTTTCAGCTGGCCTTGCCTTTCCTTCCCCTCAGCATTTCCATCAAGGACCATCCAAACACATGCCATCTTGCCTCCTGGAAGTGTCTAGGGTTTCATTGTGTCCTCGGTTCAAATTCCCAAGTGGTTTGTGGTGGGTTTTTTTTCCAAGCATCCACTCAGCTCATGTTTTGTTCTTCCCATAGTTTCCATCGCGCTCTGACAAATTCTGACTACCCTTTCACCAGCATTGTTGCCACTTGTCTCTGTATTACAGCTTGTCAGTTAATAACTGGAATACTGGGACATAGAAGAACATGGGAAATGACATATATCCCCCAGTTGTCATGTTTGGAATTGCAGCAGCTCTGTTGCACATGATACAGTTGTAAATGAAAGTTTTTCCATTGACCTGGAGCTTAGAGAAGTATTCTCAGAACAGGATCTGCTTAGTCAGTTCTGCTGCTCTTGATATATTTATATCTGGAGGGGGTGTGTGGGGTGTGTTATACTCCAATTTCTTACTTCATTCTGCCATTCCTAGTAAAAATCCACTTTGCCTTTACAGGTGGTGAGGTTTGCAGCCACTCCAGATTGGGTGAAAGGTTTTCATTGTAACCTGATTGCAAAAAGGCCACAAAATCTTACGTGTTTTATCTATGCAGGAAAGCTGTGGAAGTTGATTTTTCTGAGTATTGAAGGAGGAAACTATCTCTTTTAAGATGGTTGTTGTGATGGTTTGGGTGTTAGCTGCACACCCCCCCACACACACACTTAAGAAAATCACCCAGACTGGACTCAGTTGATCTGGAAATTGAAGAATGAAGCTTTATATTTACAGCTTAGCACGATATACAAGCAGAGATGTACAACATAGACAGCTATAGACAGAGATAGACAAGTTAAAAAGTGTGATGGTTTGGGTGTTCCCAACCCCCCCATACTTTGGAAAATCACCAGACTAGACTCAGCTGATCTGGAAATGGAAGAATGAAACTTTATATTTACAGCTGAGCACAATACACAAGGAGGTATTTACAACATATACAGCTTGATACAGGAATAGACAAGTTAAAAAGTGTGATGGTTTGGGTGTTCCCAACCCCCCCATACTTTGGAAAATCACCAGACTAGACTCAGCTGATCTGGAAATTGAATAGTGGAGCTTTATATTTACAGCTTAGCACAATACACAAGCAGAGATTTACAACAGATAGACAGAAATAGACAAATTAAAAAGTAATACAGAAACACAGCAGCTGTAAATAATAAGCTTAACTGAATTGCCAGAGCCGGCTGCGTCTAGTCTGGGTGATATCCACAGCGTGGGGGAACACGCAAACCATCCCCAGTATCAATCCGGCTGAGCAGAAAGTCACCTCTCAACCGCGCAAGGCGGAGAGAAAGGGCAGCCCAGGTGCTCGGCAGCTCTCCTTCAAAGGACACCTGCGGCTCGTTTAGGCTTATTGAGCTTGCACAAAGGGTGCTTGCGGTGGGAAGTGTCCGAAGCAGGGAGGGTCCTGTCCTTCAGGAGCTTGTCCTTCGCAGCGCCAGGGGACTCTCTGCAGGAACTATCCAGGCGGGGGAGGACTCTAAGGCAGGCAGCACCCCAAGGCGGGCAGCACCCCAGTGTTTATCCCCTTCCTAGACACAGAGCAGAGTTAGCAGTGCCTGGGCACGAAGAGCACAGCCGATGCCCAGCCCGATGGCAGTGCAGGCACTGCGCGGGCACCCCTGGTGCCGGCAGGGGCCTTTGCTGCTCCCCTTCACACCTGCAGGGCAGGAGAGGGGAACAGGGGTTTGTGCCTTTCCAGCCACGGAGGGAGAGGGACTTTGGGTACCCAGGACTCCAGGACAGTAACACTTGTAGTAACTAAAAAGCTTGTCAAAAGCGCCTGCTTTGCACCAGGACTAACGCATCGAAGCCAGCGACAGGATTTGAATCCGACCTGTCTTTGACTTGGTGACAGGCTAAGATCGCTGCGAAGATGCTGCCAGCTGAAATGCTTTCCCATTTGCTTCAGACTTTGCAGGTAAGCGCTGCCTTGGCACAAGGTGTTGGCATTCCGGACGCGTCGGTGTTGCTTTGCTGAAGCTGCGAGGGTCTGTGTCGGAGTCACAGCTCGGGCAGGGCAGGGCTCGGGCTACTGTCCGCAGAGCCAAGCCAGAGATGCTTCCCGAGCGCTTTGAAGCTGTGCCAGCCTCCTGGCAGGGCTGTGAAACCTGAGAGCTCTGCTTTTAAGCTGCTGGGGGAAGTACCAGCTGGAGTACTTGTGGAATTCATTCACCGACTTCCAAACTTGAGTCTGGCCTGGGAACCAGGAGAAAAAGAGTTTGAGGAGAACAAAAAAGGAGGGGAAGGGAAGGGAAGGGGAGGGAGGAGAGTAAAGTAGTTAGCTATCAGCTCTGGCATCTCTTCAGATTTGCGGCTTCGTGCTTTCTAGAGATAAACTGTGACTTGTCCCTGCGGATGGGAGGATTTGGTTCTCTTTGCACTGGAGCTCGGAGGGTTGTGCTGCTGCCGGAGCTGAGCGGAGTGCAGCGCTGCGAGCAAGGCGCCTGCTGCGCTGCGAGCAAGGCGCCTGCTGCGCTTTCAGGTTGTTCACTTAAGGGTAGAGAAGGTTTCTTGCGTCTTGTCCCCGTTTACATTAGTTTCTCGGTGTATTGGGTGTGTAAAACGGATGAAGGGAACCCTTCTGTCTGCGTTGCCACACTTTGTCCTGTCTCTCACATCCAGAGGAGCCGAAGGTTTTCTGTGGGCTCAGGGCTTCCCTGTGCACACCGTTGTGACGGAGGATCTGGTGTATCGGCAGAGAAGGAGCAGCCGCATCTGCAGTCGAACTGCCACCGTCCTCATCTACAGAGGATAAGGATGGTGGCATTTTCACTAGAGCTGACTGGCCCGTCCAGCTGCACAGCCTAGAGCCCAAGCTAAGGGCATTTGTCAGCTGCTAACGTGGCTGTTCTGTGCTGTAATCCGACCCTACTGTGCCATGCATGGGTGGTTTTGCAGGGCGGCTCACAGATAGTGATGCCAGAGAGAGGGCAGGCAGTGAGAGGTGAGCATGCATGGGTGGTTTTGCAGGGCAGCTCACAGATAGTGATGCCAGAGAGAGGGCAGGCAGTGAGAGGTGAGCATGCATGGGTGGTTTTGCAGGGCAGCTCACAGATAGTGATGCCAGAGAGAGGGCAGGCAGTGAGAGGTGAGCATGCATGGGTGGTTTTGCAGGGCAGCTCACAGATAGTGATGCCAGAGAGAGGGCAGGCAGTGAGAGGTGAGCATGCATGGGTGGTTTTGCAGGGCAGCTCACAGATAGTGATGCCAGAGAGAGGGCAGGCAGTGAGAGGTGAGCATGCATGGGTGGTTTTGCAGGGCAGCTCGCAGATAGTGATGCCAGAGAGAGGGCAGGCAGTGAGAGGTGAGCATGCATGGGTGGTTTTGCAGGGCAGCTCACAGATAGTGATGCCAGAGAGAGGGCAGGCAGTGAGAGGTGAGCATGCATGGGTGGTTTTGCAGGGCAGCTCATAGATAGTGATGCCAGAGAGAGGGCAGGCAGTGAGAGGTGAGCATGCATGGGTGGTTTTGCAGGGCAGCTCGCAGATAGTGATGCCAGAGAGAGGGCAGGCAGTGAGAGGTGAGCATGCATGGGTGGTTTTGCAGGGCGGCTCACAGATAGTGATGCCAGAGAGAGGGCAGGCAGTGAGAGGTGAGCATGCATGGGTGGTTTTGCAGGGCAGCTCATAGATAGTGATGCCAGAGAGAGGGCAGGCAGTGAGAGGTGAGCATGCATGGGTGGTTTTGCAGGGTGGCTTGCAGATAGTGATGCCAGAGAGAGGGCAGGCAGTGAGAGGTGAGCATGCATGGGTGGTTTTGCAGGGCGGCTCACAGATAGTGATGCCAGAGAGAGGGCAGGCAGTGAGAGGTGAGCATGCATGGGTGGTTTTGCAGGGTGGCTTGCAGATAGTGATGCCAGAGAGAGGGCAGGCAGTGAGAGATTAGAACAAGGGGACACAGTCTCAAGTTGTGCCGGGGAAAGTATAAGCTGGATGTTAGGTGGAAGTTCTTCACAGAGTGATTGGCATTGGAATGGGCTGCCCAGGGAGGTGGTGGAGTCACCATCCCTGGAGGTGTTCCAGAAAAGCCTGGCTGAGGCACTTAGTGCCATGGTCTGGTTGCTTGGCCAGGGCTGGGTGCTAGGTTGGACTGGCTGAGCTTGGAGGTCTCTTCCAAGCTGGTTGATTCTATGATTAGCATGCCTTACTTTACTGTGGGGAAAACACGTGGAGAAGGTGCATTTCTACTTGCTGAGTAGAACAGGTGTCCTGGTTTTGCTGGGGCAGAATCACAGGCCAGCCTTGGGCTGCAGGCCATTAGCAGTTCTGAGTCAGCCAGGACCTGAGTTGGCTCCCAGGTGTATCCCATAACATGGGTATCAAACTCAGTATAGAGGAGGAAATTCACTAAAGAGAGGAGTCTCCTGTTAGAGCCTTCTGATTGGGCTCCTTGCTGCTGTACTCCTCTCTTCTGCTCTTGAGGATTCTCTTCCTGGATATTGTGACTGCTGGGTTGAGTATAATTCTATATGTCTTGCACTGACTTTGGTATTAATTTGGCTATTAGATCTAATTTCATTTCAAATTGTGGGTCTTCTTTCCTTCTGATTCCCCCTTCTCTGCTGGGAAGGGGTCATCAGGTGGCTGAGAAACTGTAACTGCTATAGTTTAGCTCCAGATACAGGCTAAGTATAGACAACAAGTTTCATGGACATGGAGGGAGAAGTCAGAAAGCTCAGGCTAAAACTGAGTTGCAACTGCTGAGAAAGGAAATATTTGAATAATCAAGGTGAAGGAGAGTAGAGATTTGTTAATGTGGAAGTGAGTTAATAACAGGGGATCCATTTGATGTCTTCCTTCAACCACCACAGAACAGGTGATTTATGACCAGGTGCTTAAACCAGTTAATTTTAATCAAACCAGGATGAAAAAGGTGTGATGGTTTGGCAGTTACCTGCCCCCCCACTCTTATGAAATCATCCAGACTAGACTCAGCCACTGGAAGTTAAGGAATGAAGCTTTGCATTTACAGCAGGATATACAAGCAGGTATTTACAATCTATACAGCTAAATACAGAAATATGCAAGTTAAAGGTAATAGAGAAACACAGCAGCCCTCCCAGAAACCTGAGTCCCCAGGAGGGGCTCACAACCACCCTTCCACCTTCTTTCCACCCCTCTACCTTGTACCGGAGTTTGCCTTACGTTCAAGGTGAGTTTGGAGGATTGGCCAGGGGGGTTGGAAGCAGAAGGATTTAGTTACACAGAAGCAGACTCCAACAGAGACATACACACACACACACACACACACACACACACTGTCTTGTCTATGTTTTGTGCTCTTGTTCTTATACATCTCAGCAAGCCTATGAGTGCAGTAGACATCATCGTTTCCTTTGTACTGCCTAGCATCTAATTTTTCCCATTAAAATATTCCAGCTAGCCTCAAACCAGCACAAAGGGAACCAGTCAGGTGTACTTCATAGATTAGAGACATTACATGAGCAGGACTTGCTGCAGGATTTGCAAGTGCTGCAGGCTAGGGACAGAGTGGCTGGGGAGCAGCCAGGCAGAGAGGGACTTGGGGGTACTGGTAGATTGTAGCCTGAAGATGAGGCAGCAGTGTGCCCAGGTGGGCAGCAGAGCCAATGGCATCCTGGCCTGCATCAGGAGCAGTGTGGCCAGCAGGACAAGGGAGGTTCTTCTGCCCCTGTACTCAGCACTGGTCAGGCCACACCTTGAGTGCTGTGTCCAGTTCTGGGCTCCTCAGTTCAAGAGAGGTGTTGAGGTGCTGGAAGGTGTCCTGAGAAGGGCAACAAAGCTGGTGAGGAGCCTGGAACACAAACCCTGTGAGGAGAGGCTGAAGGAGCTGGGGGTGTGCAGCCTGCAGAAGAGGAGGCTCAGGGCAGAGCTCATTGCTGTCTACAACTACCTGAAGGGAGGCTGTAGCCAGGTGGGGTTGGTCTCTTCTGCCAGGTAAGAAGGAACAGAAGAAGGGGACACAGCCTCAAGTTGTGCCAGGGGAGGTCTAGGCTGGATGTTATGAGGAAGTTGTTGTCAGAGAGAGTGATTAGCATTGGAATGGGCTGCCCAGGGAGGTGGTGGAGTTGCTGCCCTTAGAGGTGTTGAAGCAAAGCCTGGATGAGGCACTTAGTGCCATGGTCTGGTTGACTGGCTAGGGCTGGGTGCTAGGTCGGACTGGATGAGCTTGGAGATCTCTTCCAACTCTGCTGGTTCTAAGCTGTGACACAGTTGCATGTGGTGTTCTTGTGAGCCTTAGTCTGGTTCTATCTGCAGTGAAAGTGAGGATGCCACTGGCTCAGGCAACCCAGAATGAACGGGCGAATGGGGAGTTGTAATTCCTAAGCTGAGGACTGGCCAGAGATGTCATGATGAGTCTGCTTCTGGAGTCTTCTAAAAACAGTGGAGATATATGGGACTTGGCTGGGCCTCAGAGGTAGGTTATGGACTAGATGATTTCCTGCTGTTCCGTCCGCTTCTCTGTGCCTGTGGCTCTGTGATGTGAGGCTGACTGGGGAGACAGTCACTGAAGTGCAAATAACTCAAGTTAACTGTGCACTGAAGACACAGCCCTCAGCTTAATAGGTGTCATTTGAAAACCTGGCTGGAAAAAATGTGGTTTCATATGTGGTAGTAGTGCCCCAAGAGGACAGCCCAAAATGAATGGCAGAGTCAAGAATGATGTGGAATGGTTGGAGAGGCTCCAAAGTGTGACTGATCAAACCTCTAGGAAACAAACCAGGAAGGTGGTCTGAAATGATCTGGATTGTGTACAGGCTTAGAGGAATTACTACAAGAGTCTTTGGATACAGAAGAGCAATGTGTCCTTTGCAGAGAGCACAGGGTCTGCAGTAGATGGAACAAGAAGGAATAGAACTAAATTGCAGCAGAAAAGATTCAAAGAGGACGTAGAAAGGAGGATTAAAAAAAGGAAAATAAGCCCCAACTCTCCAGAGTAAGCCTAGAAATGCACCTGGGTGATGATGAAATCTGAGATGATCTTAAACAGCAGGTTGAGAAGTACTTCTCAGAAAGGACATGGAGATGGTTGTTCCTAGTGTGGGACACAGGATGGACTGGACATTCTTCCAATGGCCCTACCTGATTTCTTTTTCCATGACTTTTTTCCTCATGAATCTTGAATACTGTGTTCAGTTTTGGGCTCCCCAGTTGAAGAGGGACAGGGATCTGCTAGAGAGGGTCCAGTGGAGAGCTACGAGGATGATAAGGGACTGGAGGGCATGGCTGATGAGGAGAGGCTGAGGGACCTGGGGCTGCTTAGTCTGGAGAAGAGAAGACTGAGAGGGGGTTTGATAAATGTTTGTAAGTATCTGAGGGCTGCCAAGAGAGAGGGGACAGGCTCTGCTCACTGCTCCCTGGGACAGGACAAGCAGCAATGGGTGTAAGTTGCAGCACAAGAGGTTCCACCTCAACACAAGGGGGAACTTCTTTCCTGTAAGGGTCACAGAGCATTGGAACAGGCTCCCCAGAGAGGCTGTGGAGTCTCCTTCTCTGGAGCCTTTCAAGGCCTGTCTGGATGTGTTCCTCTGTGATCTGTGCTAGATTGTGTGGTCCTGCTCTGGCAGGGGGGTTGGACTGGATCATCTCCTTGGGTCCCTTCCAACCCCTAACATCCTGTGAGCCTGGGATGAGGAGGAATGCTTTGCCTTGATAAGTGAGGTGCTTGGGGGTTCAAATTTGTTCATCTACTTCTCAAAATAGAACTGTTATTCTGTTCCTACTAAAATTCTTTGCCTAGCAAGTAGGGAGAGTAGCCAGGGCTACATCTTCTGTTTTTACCTTTCTGCTCCCTGTTTGCCTGTGAGCAGGAATAGATGGAATATAACCTGTCCTGTAGCCCATGGCAGCTTGTGTATGGAGAGAAAGAGGTGCAGTTTCTTTGCAGGAGATGCTGGAGCTGCGAGTGGGTAAGCCACACAGAGCATCCAGATACTGCAAACGGAACTGCTGTATGCAGTTGTCTGTGCACACAAACCACCTAGACTTGCCCTAAGTACACATGGATTCTGCTGCAGGTAATATCCCTCTGGAGCTGGAGATTATGTCTGAATTTTCTTTTGGGAGATGAGGTATCACAGTATCATCAGGGTTGGAAGAGACCTCACAGATCATCAAGTCCAACCCTTTACCACAGAGCTCAAGGCCAGACCATGGCACCAAGTGCCACGTCCAGTCCTGCCTTGAACAGCTCCAGGGACGGCGACTCCACCACCTCCCCGGGCAGCCCATTCCAGTGTCCAATGACTCTCTCAGGGAAGAACTTTCTCCTCACCTCCAGCCTAAATTTCCCCTGGCACAGCCTGAGGCTGTGTCCTCTTGTTCTGGTGCTGGCCACCTGAGAGGAGAGAGCAACCTCCTCCTGGCCACAACCTCCCCTCAGGTAGTTGTAGACAGCAATAAGGTCTCCCCTGAGCCTCCTCTTCTCCAGGCTAACCAATCCCAGCTCCCTCAGCCTCTCCTCGTAGGGCTGTGCTCAAGGCCTCTCCCCAGCCTCGTCGCCCTTCTCTGGACACGCTCAAGCATCTCAATGTCCCTCCTAAACTGGGGGGCCCAGAACTGAACACAGCACTCAAGGTGTGGTCTAATCAGTGCAGAGTACAGGGGCAGAATGACCTCCCTGCTCCTGCTGGCCACACCATTCCTGATGCAGGCCAGGATGCCACTGGCTCTCTTGGCCACCTGGGCACACTGCTGGCTCATGTTCAGGTAGGTATCAATCAGCACCCCCAGATCCCTCTCTGTCTGGCTGCTCTCAGCCACTCCGACCCCAACCTGTATCTCTGCATGGGGTTGTTGTGGCCAAAGTGCAGCACCCTGCACTTGGAGCTATTGAAGCCATCCCATTGGACTCTGCCCATCTGTCCAGGCAGTCAAGGTCCTGCTGCAGAGCCCTTCTGCCTTCCAACTCAGTCACAGGTGTTGGAGATGGTGATGTAAATGAACAAACGAGCAACAAACAAACCAGGCACAAGCCTGGATGTGAAATGTAGCTCACGCTTATGCTGTGCCAGATAAGTTCTCCCTTTAAAAGCTACAGAATTCTCTGTAGTTTCTTTTTAGAAGCTCCGAAGGAAGCAGACAGTTTGGATCAGACAGTAGTCTGCAGCAGTGTGTCCAAAACAAGAGCTTTTGTTCCAAGCTGGGCTGATGCATACCACCAAATATGCAAAGAATGCGGGGCCGTTTGATGTGCTCCTACAGATACCATCATCGAAAGCTAAGCACCCAAATTCCTGCTGAAATACCACCGCGGCTAAGATGAAGGCAACCGAAATGCAACAAATCCAAAGCAGAATCACGGGAGGATGCCATCACTTGCAAGGACACTGATGTTTGATATAAACCAATCTGCTTTTCTTTGATAATCATCATCTGCAGAACTCTTCCTCAAGCGCTGGCCCAGACAATGTGCTGTGAAAGCTTTCAGGGTCAAGGATAGCTCCAAGAGTTTTCCAATTAGCCAGTGTGATTTCAGGGAAAAAAAAATCTAGCTGCATCCCTTTGTATGGGAAAGTCATCATCTGCTATGAGTTAGGAATATTCATTTCTGTATGGATATGAATTTTATTGTTAATATTTTAAAGTTCAGGGAAATTCCCTGAGATTCTTTGGATTTTTGGTCTACTGGAAGCAGCTGCGCAGAATGAAAGAGTTTAAACAATCAGAAGTTGGAAAATAGGAATGTGAAAACAGGAAACATTCTGACTATGCTTAGGGAGTCTTGGCATTTGCTCCAGCAGATGTACTCGGGATGCTTTTTGGTCCCTGAGTAAGTCTCCTGTACCAAAGATGCTTTCAAACTCATGGTAATGATCCTGGGGTAAAATACAGGCAGAAGGAAAGAGAGAAGAGATGCTGCTGCTGCTGAGCTGCTACTGCTAGCTGCATACATGTGACCACCTTATTCCCAGTTAGGGAGCCATGAATGGGGAAAGGCAGAGAGGGACAGTGGAGAAAGGCTGGATTCAGAAAGGATCCTTGCAGAAAGGCAGGTTCTAAATCACCCCCATTAGATACTTCAGTTTGAAAATCAAACTGGCCAACAGGCACTAGCATCATAGAACAAGGGGATGCAGTCTCAAGTTGTGCCAGGGGAGATCTAGGCTGGATGTTAGGAGGAAGTTGTTGGCAGAGAGAGTGATTGGCATTGGAATGGGCTGCCCAGGGAGGTGGTGGAGTCACCATCCCTGGAGGTGTTGAAGCAAAGCCTGGATGGGGCACTTAGTGCCGTGGTCTGGTTGACTGGCTAGAGCTGGGTGCTAGGTTGGACTGGCTGAGCTTGGAGGTCTCTTCCAACCTGGTTGATTCTATGGAAGCAGATTAAACTCCCTCCGAAGTGATCAACTGGTAAAGGTGATAGGTTAGATCCCAACCTGACTACTGATCCATCAAGAGGAGCTGCTGTGGAGGATTTCCCCAGCCTCTGTTTTGATGAAGTTAGATAAGTGGATGTGATGGTTTGGGTGTTACTTTCCCCCCCACACTTAAGAAAATCACACAGACTACCCTCAGCTGATCTAGAAATGGAATGAAGCTTTATATTTACAGCTTAGCACAATATACAAGCAGAGATTTACAATCTATACAGCTATAGACAGAAAGAGGCAAGTTCAAAAAGTAATACAGAAACACAGCAGCCCTCCCAGAAACCTGAGTCCCCAGGAGGGGCTCCCAACCACCTTTCCACCTTCTCCCCAGCCCTCTGCCTTACCCCAGATGTTGCCTTGCATTCAGGTTGAGTTTGAAGGGTCGGCCGGGGGAGTTAGGAAGCAGACTGATTAGTTTGGCAGCAATTTAGAGAGAGAAGTGCGTGCAGCCCAGAGCCCAGAAGTAACTCCCTTGTCTGTGTTTGTGTTCTTGTTCTTATCCATCTCAGCAAGCCTATGAGTGCAGCAGCCATCAGCATTGTTTCCTTTTCACAGCCTGTCATCTAATTCTCTCACCAGAACATCCCAGATAGGCTCAAACTAGCACAGTGGAGTAAACCCACAAACTCTACACAACTGCTATTTTAGTGGTTTTTCACCCAAATAATTTTTCAGTTATAGTTGTTTTCCTTAAGCTCTTCATATCCATGATCTGGATGAGGGCATGGAGTCAGTCATCAGCTAGTTTGCAGATGACACCAAGCTGGGGGCAGATGTGGCTGGGTTGGAGGGCAGAAGGGCTCTTCAGTGGGACCTTGACCGCCTGGATAGATGGGCAGAGTCCAAGGGGATGGCTTCAATAGCTGCAAGTGCAGGGTGCTGCACTTTGGCCACAACAACCCCATGCAGAGATACAGGCTGGGGTCGGAGTGGCTGAGAGCAGCCAGACAGAGAGGGATCTGGGGGTGCTGATTGATACCCACCTGAACATGAGCCAGCAGTGTGCCCAGGTGGCCAAGAGAGCCAGTGGCATCCTGGCCTGCATCAGGAATGGTGTGGCCAGCAGGAGCAGGGAGGTCATTCTGCCCCTGTACTCTGCACTGCTTAGACCACACCTTGAGTGCTGTGTTCAGTTCTGGGCCCCCCAGTTTAGGAGGGACATTGAGATGCTTGAGCATGTCCAGAGAAGGACGACGAGGCTGGGGAGAGGCCTTGAGCACAGCCCTACGAGGAGAGGCTGAGGGAGCTGGGATTGGTTAGCCTGGAGAAGAGGAGGCTCAGGGGAGACCTTATTGCTGTCTACAACTACCTGAGGGGTGGTTGTGGCCAGGGGGAGGTTGCTCTCTTCTCTCAGGTGGCCAGCACCAGAACAAGAGGACACAGCCTCAAGCTGCACCAGGGGAGATTTAGGCTGGAGGTGAGGAGAAAGTTCTTCCCTGAGAGAGTCATTGGACACTGGAATGGGCTGCCCGGGGAGGTGGTGGAGTCGCCGTCCCTGGAGCTGTTCAAGGCAGGACTGGACGTGGCACTTGGTGCCATGGTCTGGCCTTGAGCTCTGTGGTAAAGGGTTGGACTTGATGATCTGTGAGGTCTCTTCCAACCTTGGTGATACTGTGATATGTGTGTCAGGTTAAAAGGTTTTCCTGCCTTTTCAGAAGGAAACTGCTGGTTGACACTAACAAAAACAAAAGAGAAGAGAGATTATTTATTTCTGATGTTTTTTGTGCTCCATCAGTGACAAGGTGGTTAGTAAGATCCTCTCTTTCTTCACGGAGCTGAGGCTAACAGATAGGGCTAGGCAGAGCTAAAAGGACATTTCTCAATACATGTTTTTTGCAGACAAGACTCCCCATGCTAATGAGCAGCCAAATCTGTCTCAGGGAAACAGTTTGTTGCTAAAAATAAATCGCAGCCTAACTGCAACTAAAATCGGATTGCAGAAACCAAGCTCCTCTGATTCCTCATTTCCACTGCAGAAGGAGATGGATCACTTGCACACAGCTCTGATTATTGCATGTTTTCAGATCATACAATCAAGGACCACAAGGAACATCCAGTTCCAACCTTCCTGCCATGGGCACACCCTGCCCTAGATGAGGCTGCCCACAGCCTCAGCAAGCCTGGCCTTAAACACCTCCAGCCATGGGGCCTCAACCACCTCCCTGGGTAACCCATTCCAGCCTCTCACCACTCTCAGGCTCAACAACTTCCTCCTCACCTCCAGCCTGAACCTACCCACCTCCAGCTTTGCTCCATTCCCCCCAGTCCTGTAACTCCCTGACAGCCTCAAAAGTCCCTCCCCAGCTTTTTTCTAAGCCCCCTTCAGATCCTGGAAGGCCACAAGCAGGTCACCTGGGAGCCTCCTCTGCTCCAGCCTGCACAGCCCCAACTCTTTCAGTCTGTCCTCAACAGCTCCTGACCATCCTCCTTCTCTGGACACCCTCTAGCACATCCCCATCCCTCTTGTAATAGTGGCTCCAGAACTGGATGCGCTGACAGAGCCTTGGTTTGAAATTAATCCACTTGTAAGCTTCTATCAGAGATGATTACAGCCTTCTCTGGAGAATTTCTTCAGGCTCCAAAGAGCCAGTGAGGAACCAGTTCATCATTAGGAGGCCAAAAGAAAAAGCAGTACACATGAGCTATTTATAGCCTATGAAGCAACTCAGTGTGATAAAGGGCAAATGAGAGCTTTCAGCAAGAGGCTGCTGCTTCTCCCTGGCCACGTGGTCTTTCTGTGCAATCTTTTTACCATAGAGTTTATCAGAGAAATCAAATGCCTTGACAACAGCCATGTTATGCTCACAAAGAACCTGTTGGTGTGTCTTTACATTTTATGATGTGTTCACTTGTGGCTGCTGCTGCTGGAGAAGTTGTGTGTGCAGAAGTTGCTGCAGCGGCTGGTACCCTTTAGGCAGGTGCCACCAGAAGTGGTTACCAGGGATTTCCCCAGGCAGCACTGAAACCCACTCTTGCTGCACAGGGTGAAATTCCAAGCTCTTACACTCATATCACAGTGTCACCAAGGTTGGAAGAGACCTCACAGATCATCAAGTCCAACCCTTTACCACAGAGCTCAAGGCCAGACCATGGCACCAAGTGCCACGTCCAATCCTGCCTTGAACAGCTCCAGGGACGGCGACTCCACCACCTCCCCGGGCAGCCCATTCCAGTGTCCAATGACTCTCTCAGGGAAGAACTTTCTCCTCACCTCCAGCCTAAATCTCCCCTGGCACAGCCTGAGGCTGTGTCCTCTTGTTCTGGTGCTGGCCACCTGAGAGAAGAGAGCAACCTCCTCCTGGCCACAACCTCCCCTCAGGTAGTTGCAGACAGCAATGAGGTCTGCCCTGAGCCTCCTCTTCTCCAGGCTAACCAATCCCAGCTCCCTCAGCCTCTCCTCGTAGGGCTGTGCTCAAGGCCTCTCCCCAGCCTCGTTGCCCTTCTCTGGACACGCTCAAGCATCTCAATGTCCCTCCTAAACTGGGGGGCCCAGAACTGAACACAGCACTCAAGGTGTGGTCTGAGCAGTGCAGAGTACAGGGGCAGAATGACCTCCCTGCTCCTGCTGACCACACCATTCCTGATGCAGGCCAGGATGCCACTGGCTCTCTTGGCCACCTGGGCACACTGCTGGCTCATATGTTAGGGACAATAGGACAAAGATTTATCTCCTCCAAAACTGACATCTGAAGTCCATATTAGAAGAAATGTAAGGGAAAGCAAATCTTTCTAACCTTTTTTCTGTGTCTCACATCACCCACTGGGTATAAATGTCTTTGCTCCCCGTTCCCTGCCCTTTTGTTCTCAGTGCAAAGAGCAAAGGCTGTTTCTGTCCTAGGAGTTTACCAACCAAGCCTCATCCAGGTATATTCTGAATATAGTTCTTTCAGTCCTACTTAGTTCACATATCTGTGCCCCATCTCCAGGGGCCCTCTTTAAGCAATTCTGACCCTGAAAATACTTGACCTGGGTCCCAGTTTGTGGTTTAGTCTCAACACTCTACTCAACTCTTTCAGAAACGTAGGAGCTGCCTGGTTTTTGACGTTCAGATTAGATACTTTATCACCTAAGCGTGATGCCTCTCAGAAGGGGAGTACTGTTGAGGAGAAATGGCATGAACTACACCCTGGAGGTCCAGGCAGAGGAGGGTAAGTTGCTTCTCAGATTTCATTTTGTTAACTTTAGTATTCTTTGCCTGTGATCACGTTTGAGGGAGCCTGAAGAAACATTCCCAAATGCAGGGAATGATGATGTCACTCCAGGATATTTTCATAGACAATGCCCTTTGTGGTAGCAGTGTTTATTCCCTGGGCATTGACAGCACCTTGGAAGCTCCACAGTGTGTGTGTCTGACCTGAGCTCCTCGCTGCTTGAGTAGATCAGGCTATCAGCCAAAGCTGTCACCCAAACATCCACACCTCACCTTTCATAGAATCACAGAATCAACCAGCTTGGAAGAGACCTCCAAGCTCATCCAGTCCAACCTAGCACCCAGCCCTGGCCAGTAAACCAGACCATGGCACTAAGTGCCTCATCCAGGCTTTGCTTCAACACCTCCAGGGATGGTGACTCCACCACCTCCCTGGGCAGCCCATTCCAATGCCAATCACTCTCTCTGACAACAACTTCCTCCTAACATCCAGCCTAGACCTCCCCTGGCACAACTTGAGACTCTGTCCCCTTGTTCTGATGCTGGTTGCCTGGCAGAAGAGACCAACCCCACCTGGCTACAGCCTCCCTTCAGGGAGTTGCAGACAGCAATGAGCTCTGCCCTGAGCCTCCTCTGCTGCAGGCTGCACACCCCCAGCTCCCTCAGCCTCTCCTCACAGGGCTGTGCCCCAGGCCCCTCACCAGCCTTGCTCAGGACACCTTCCAGCACCTCAACATCTCTCTTGAATTGAGGAGCCCAGAACTGGACACAGCACTCAAGGTGTGGCCTGAGCAGTGCTGAGCACAGGGGCAGAAGAACCTCCCTTGTCCTGCTGGCCACACTGCTCCTGAGCCAGCCCAGGATGCCATTGGCTCTGCTGCCCACCTGGGCACACTGCTGCCTCATCTTCAGCTACTCTCTACCAGCACCCCCAGCTCCCTCTCCTCTTGGCTGCTTTCCAGCCACTCTGGCCCCAGCCTGTAGTGCTGCTTGGGGTTGTTGTGACCCAAGTGCAGAACCCTGCACTTGTCCTTGTTCAGTCTCATCCCATTGGCCTCTGCCCACCCAGCCTCTCGAGGTCTCTCTGCAGGGCTCTGCTACCCTCCAACAGATTAACACTTGCTCCTAGCTTTGCCAGGTTCATCTTTGGTCCTGGAAGCTCTTGTGTTTGCTTAAGACTATTAATGCCTTATAGGCTCATTCTGCAGTGTGCCAAGTGAAAGAGTGGGTAAAATACCAAGGCTTTAAGAGCGAGAGATGCTGTGTGGAGGCAAACAGTGCAGCTAGGAAGCCGGGTAGCAGGGATCAATGGAGGTGATACATCTTTCCCTATTCCCATATGTCAGTCTCTCAGGCAGTTTCACAGATCTGCTAATGGAACAAGGCTTTTCAGTAAAGCTTCTTCAGGGCCCTTACAGGGATGTGAATGTACTCCAGAACCTTGATGAGTGATAAGAGGAAACACTGAAAGACAAATTTCCACTGCTGCTTCTCAGACACATGAACTCCTTTGTAAGTCAGGAGTCAGTCTGGGTTTAGAGAAATCAATGCTGGCTTCCTCCCAGGAGGGGAACTCTTTAAAAGACTCTGTTTTATGTGTGTGTATGTACATACATAATGTTATTTTCAAATACCCAGTGGAAATTTAGTGGAGTTGTAGGAACAGAAGAGTGGGGGAGAGCTAATTCTATATCCAGCACATAACCCAAACACTGCTGTTGAGTCAGTCCCCAGGAGGAAGACAGGGTAGAAATGCAGTGCCAGAGTTGAGAGGTTGGGAGCTGCACTGCAGATCTTGGTCCACACTAACAGAGGAGTCTCCTGTGGTATCTGCTCTGCTAGTGCTCTTGCTGGACACTAGAACTAGTCTACAACTCCCTGAAGGGAGGCTGTGGCCAGGTGGGGTTGGACTCTTCTGCCAGGCAAGCAGCAAGAGAACATGGGGACACAGGCTCAAGTTGTGCCAGGGGAGGTCTAGGCTGGATGTTAGGAGGAAGTTGTTGGCAGAGAGAGTGATTGGCATTGGAATGGGCTGCCCAGGGAGGTGGTGGAGTCACCATCCCTGGAGGTGCTGAAGTAAAGCCTGGATGGGGCACTTAGTGCCATGGTCTGGTTGACTGGCTAGGGCTGGGTGCTAGGTTGGACTGGATGAGCTTGGAGGTCTCTTCCAACCTGGTTGATTCTATGATTCTATGAACTGACCTGAAAACCAACCCAAACCCAAGCAAGATTGAGAGACAAAATAAATTCTGGGCCCCCCAGTTTAGGAGGGACATTGAGATGCTTGAGCGTGTCCAGAGAAGGGCGACGAGGCTGGGGAGAGGCCTTGAGCACAGCCCTACGAGGAGAGGCTGAGGGAGCTGGGATTGGTTAGCCTGGAGAAGAGGAGGCTCAGGGGTGACCTTATTGCTGTCTACAGCTACCTGAGGGGAGGTTGTGGCCAGGAGGAGGTTGCTGTCTTCTCTCATGTGGCCAGCACCAGAACAAGAGGACACAGCCTCAGGCTGCACCAGGGGAGATTTAGGCTGGAGGTGAGGAGAAAGTTCTTCCCTGAGAGAGTCATTGGACACTGGAATGGGCTGCCCGGGGAGGTGGTGGAGTCGCCGTCCCTGGGGCTGTTCAAGGCAGGATTGGACGTGGCTCTTGGTGCCATGGTCTGGCCTTGAGCTCTGTGGTAAAGGGTTGGACTTGATGATCTGTGAGGTCTCTTCCAACCTTGGTGATACTGTGATACTGTGAATTGGAAAGCATGGAGGAAAAGCAGAGTTAATTTCAGCAGTGTGAAGCAGAGGAGCCTGTAGCTGCTTCGGCAGGTAGCTGGGTGCATGCCCAGCTCTGTTGTGTGAGGCAAGAAGGTGTTCCCACTCTGTCATGCCCTGTTTGAAAGAAGCAGGACCTGGACAACCTGGTCACGAGAGCTGTGTGCAGCACGGGTCTCTGGAGACATCTGATCTTGGCTTTGCTTCCCTGAGGTTTTTCCAAGGGCATTATGGAGTCTCAGATGCTCTGTTGCTGTCTGCTGTGGCAGTGATGCTTTTTTGACTGCTCTTTGCAGTTATTTGTGCCTGGCAATAGCATAGCTCTCCTAAGCTAGGCTCTGACCAGAGCCACTCCAGAGGTTATTGATGGAGAACCAACTCCCGCCTACTACTTGCCTTAGCAGCAATGTAGAGAGAGGGCAAGCCTGATTTTAGAGCTGTGGATACCAGTCTGTCTTGCCACACTGCCTGTCTCAGCCTGAGCCTGGCCTCTGGCTGGCGTGGAACAGACTGATCCCATTCATCACTGTCACCTTCAAATACAAACCTGCTGGACCAGAGCACTCATCACAAAGCCATCCCCTGCTCCCACTATGTGCTAACAAACAGGACTGCTGGTAAGAGCGTGCTGTTAAGTGCCAGAGTGTTCTCTTGGGGTTACACACAAGGTGATCAAGAGGGACATGAGACACAGGGGCCTGCTTGAGGGTATTCAGATTACAGAATGTTCTGATGAAGAGAAGAAGCAGCTGAGCACGTGTGCTGTTCCAGAGAGGTAAACACCACCCATCCCTCTTGCCATCTCTAACTTCTGCCAGCTGATGGAGGTACCTGTAAGGCTTTGGAAAGCTGTCACCCCTGGGCTGCTACCCTTGTCTGTGTTGGTAGGGCAAAATGGGGCAGCCTACACTATCTGGGGTGGAGAAGAGTGAGCAGAGGGGATTGTACTGTCCCTGTCCTGCTGGATTGTGTGTTCTGAGCCAAAAGTACTTCAAGTAAGGCAGGAACCTTAATGGGCACAGACCTGCTTTAAGAGGTTGTTGAAATTACCTCTGAGGACACAGGACTCCATCACATACTCCTGTGTACTCTCAGCTGCCTGAGCCTGGCTTTTGGCCTGACAGTCCAGAGCAAGGCAGTCCTTTGGCACAGAGGAGCATCTCTGACATAGAGAGGGAGGGTTGAGCACCTGGCAGAGCAGGGTGCTGGCCAGAAGGGCACTCAGCATGCAGATAGTTAGCTTTCAGCCCTAGAATCTCTTTGGACTTGGCAATGAACTAAAGTAGCTCTTACTCAGAGCCTTCCCTGGCACAAAGGCAGCACTGGGGTTGCCATACTGCCAGATCTGCAAGCTTTACTGTTGACAGATGAGCTTTGAAGCAAGCACTGATTTGTAAAGTATTATGTAAAGTGATAGGTCTCTTGCCTGAAGAGTGGCTGAGGCTCAGAATGAAGCACTGTGCTTGCCTTTTATGTATTTCTCTTTCCTTTGCTGTTGCAAAGACTACTGCAAGAAGACTTTTCATTTTGTTGTCAGAACTCACCTGCTCCTTGCTCTTGTTTCTTATCTTCTCCTTGTTCCTCGTTTTGGGTGAGGGCAATGGGATGAGACTTTACAAGGCCAAGTGCAAGGTTCTATACTTTGGCCACAACAGCCCCAAGCAGTGCTACAGGCTGGAGAAAGAGTGGCTGAGAGCAGCCAGGCAGAGAGGGAGCTGGGGGTGCTAGTAGAGAGCAGCTGAAGATGAGGCAGCAGTGTGCCCAGGTGGGCAGGAGGGCCACTGGTATCCTAGGCTGGCTCAGGAGCAGTGTGGGCAGCAGGACAAGGGAGGTTCTTCTGCCCCTGTGCTCAGCACTGGTCAGGCCACCCCTTGAGTGCTGTGTCCAGTTCTGGGCTCCTCCATTGCAGAGAGATGTTGAGGTGCTGGAAGGTGTCCAGAGAAGGGCAGCAAGGCTGGTGAGGGGCCTGGAGCACAGCCCTGTGAGGAGAGGCTGAGGGAGCTGGGGGTGTGCAGCCTGCAGCAGAGGAGGCTCTGGGCAGACCTCATTGCTCTGTCTACAACTACCTGAAGGGAGGCTGTAGCCAGGTGGGGTTGGTCTCTTCTGCCAGGCAAGCAGCAACAGAACAAGGGGACAGAGTCTCAAGTTGTGCCAGGGGAGGTCTAGGCTGGATGTTAGGAGGAAGTTGTTGGCAGAGAGAGTGATTGGCATTGGAATGGGCTGCCCAGGGAGGTGGTGGAGTCACTGTGCCTGGAGGTGTTGTGGAAAAGCCTGGATGGGGCACTTAGTGCCATGGTCTGGTTGACTGGACAGGGCTGGGTGATAGTTTGGGCAGGATGATCTTGGAAGGTCTCTTCCTACCTGGTTAATTCTATGATTCTCTGATGTGAAGTTGAAGTGAAGGTTCAGGTAGTTAATCTGGGTGTGCTCACCCCATTTCACATCTCACAGTTTCCAATATACATCAGGATTGCTGACTTTGGCTTCCAGCCCACAGTCAGGTGATTCTGGTATGTGTTTGATGCTTTGCATTGTTACCTTCTTTTGCAGGGCTTTGCCTGTCCTGCAGTAAGACCAAATTAAGGTGGACTATATTGTGGGTCACCCATGAGCGCACAACCAGGTCTGGACATAGACAGGGAGATGGGCAAAGCAGTGATGCTTACAGGGCTCAATATCTGCATGTTTGCATAACAAAATCCAGCCTACTCTGTTTCCATTTTAATGCAGACATGTCTGATTACTAATCCAAAGCCTCATCCTACACCCGGCTGCTGTGGAGGCAAGCTGGCAGGCAGGTGGTGAGCGGAGATGTGTTGGGTTAGTCCCCATGCCAGTTGTTCTTTCCTGCTTTTCTTGCTGTTTCCTTGCCCTTCCTTCTCATTTGCTGGCCTTTTTTTGGTTTTGTCTGATAGGTTTCAGGGCTTTTATCCTATCTCTCCTATGCAGAGAAGGGCAACAAGGCTGGGGAGAGGTCTGGCAAACCTGGCCTAGGAGGAGTGGCTGAGGGAGCTGGGGGTGTTTAGTCTGGAGAAGAGGAGGCTGAGAGGAGATCTTATTGCCCTCTACAACTGCCTAAAAGGAGGCTGCAGTGAGGCTGGAGCTGGTCTCTTCTCCCCAGTTACTAATGACAGAACAAGAGGAAATGGCCTCAAGTTGCACCAAGGGAGGTTTAGGTTGGCTGTTGGGAGGAAGCTCTTTCCTGAGCGGGTGGTCAGGCATTGGAACAGGCTGCCCAGGGAGGTGGTGGAGTCACCATCCCTGGAGGTGTTTAAAAGGTGAGTGGATTTAGGCTGGAGGTGAGGAGAAAGTTCTTCACTGAGAGAGTCATTGGACACTGGAATGGGCTGCCCGGGGAGGTGGTGGAGTCGCCGTCCCTGGAGCTGTTCAAGGCAGGATTGGACGTGGCACTTGGTGCCATGGTCTGGCCTTGAGCTCTGTGGTAAAGGGTTGGACTTGATGATCTGTGAGGTCTCTTCCAACCTTGGTGATACTGTGAGACTGTGGATGTGGTGGTCGAGGCTATGGTCTAGTGATGCAGGCTGCTGGGATGAAGGTTGGACTGGATGCTCCTGGTGGTCCTTTCCAACCATAGCTATTCACAGTGATGAGATGTTGTGCTGAGGGATTTGGTTTGGTCAAGGACTTGTCAGTGTGAAACTAATGATTGGACTCAATGAGCTTGAAGGGCTTTTCCAATCTAAGAAATTCTGTGACTCTCTGATTCTGTGATCATTTTAGATTGTGAGCTTCTTGGTTGAGAAGGTCCTTCACCTGCATGTTGACACTGCACCTAGCAGTACTGGGCTCTGATCTCAGATTTGGGTCTGTGTGCTGCTGCAGCACAAATTATAACAAGTGCTGCTGCTTTGGTGTGCAGTCAGCCTGGAACCACTGCAGCTCTGCTGTGCTTGTGGGTGCTACCCACTGCAAAGACTATTTTCATCACGTTTTTGTCTGGGAGTGGTGCTGCATACAGCCTACATAACCCCCAGCACATCAAAACTGTAACCAGCAGCAGCACAGCAAACATTTTCAGCTGTGATGAGGGTCAAAGAGTTTTCCTGCAAGAGTGCAAATGTGCTGTAAGTGCTCTTTGGTGTGTTGGGATGTGTGGATATGTCTAATCCCATCTAGGGTATCACAAAGGGACTTGATTGGCGAGACTGAGGTCAGAAACCCTCTAAAGCTCAGAGGATCAAGAAAACAGGTGTTTTACCAGAGCCTTAGAAGCTGGGCTATGATTAGTTTCTTCCTTTCCTTTGGGCTTAATAATACAGTGAGGTATATTATAGCTATGATCACTCTTACAATATGAAAACATGCAAATACAGCAGCAACATCCTTTTCCCAGGCTGTCTAGGAAGTAAATGGTTGCGCACAGAACAGCATCTCTAGTCCCAAGAATATCTTTCTGTCAGAGGCAGCTCCTTTTATTTATGACAGCAATAAAACTACTGATGATTACTGGACAAATTTCTCAGACATGGGAAGCAAAAAAAAAAAAAACCCAACCCAACCAACAACAAAAACTTGAGGCATTTTGCTTTCAGATTTCTCAGTATGTAACCAGAGGGTTGGGGCTTCAGAAGTTTAATCCCTGAGGATAAACAAATAAAGTTGTAAAGAGCACACCTTGCTAATATGATTGCTCCTTATTAGCATAATAGTTTTCAAATAAACAACCTGCTAATTTCTCTAATAAGCAATTACACTGTGACAGTAACTGCAAATGGAGCCCACTGGTGGGTAACAGATAACAGTAAGATCTATCAATGAAAGCGATGCTGTTCTGCCTGAAGAGCTCTCCTCTTTACTCTGGGAACGTAGCTGAGGTACCTTGAAAGGGCTGATATTTGACAGGCACACGTGGTGCAGGGAGGTAGTTTGGGGCACTGTCCCTGGAGATATTCAGAGTGAGGCTCGATAGGGCTCTGGGCAGCCTGATCTAGTTGAGGATGTCCTTGCTTACTGCAGAGGGGGTTGGACTGGATGAGGTCACTTCCAACCCAGACCAGATTCTACAGCACTGCTCTTCTGAGACATGGCCATGATGTTATTGGATCCTTTACTCTTTACAGTGTTCCCATTATCATAGAATCAACAGTGTTGGAAGAGACCTCCAAGTTCATCCAGGCCAACCTAGCACCCAGCCCTACACAATCAACCAGACCATGGCACTAAGTGCCCCAGCCAGGCTTTTCTTGAAGATCTCCAGGGACTGTGACTCCACCACCTCCCTGGGCAGCCCATTCCAATGCCAATCACTCTCTCTGACAACAACTTCCTCCTAATATCCAGCATAGACCTCCCCTGCCACAACTTGAGACTGTGTCCCCTTGTTCTATTGCTGCTTGCCTGGCAGAAGAGACCAACCCCACCTGGCTACAACCTCCCTTCAAGTAGTTATAGACAGCAATGAGGTCTGCCCTGAGCCTCCTCTTCTGCAGGCTGCACACCCCCAGCTCCCTCAGCCTCTCCTCACGGGGCTGTGTTCCAGACCTTTCACCAGCTTTGTCACCCTTCTCTGGACACCTTCCAGAGAGCCCTTCTTATCTTTCTCATCACTCTTGAGCCATTCATATCTTTGTTCCACTTCTGGACTGATATTATGGTAGAAAAATGCAAGGAATGCACAGTAAAGCCTGGTGTAGGAAGAAGATCTTGACAGGTGGGTGATTAATGGGTGTCTAAAAGAGGGAAAAGAGTTATGTAATAAATCCAGCCCCTGAGATTCCAACTGAAGAACCCACCACAGGTGCAGATTCTGAATGGGCCCCAGAGGAAGGACTATTAGTCTGTTAAAGATGGACTCTAAACAAACAGATGAGCCATAGGAAGTATCTCCTGATGTACATTTTTATTGTATAAATCAGGACATGGAGCATATGAGCACCAGAAGTGTTTATAAGCTCAAGGAACATCCCTGCTGCAGAAAAGCAGCACAAAGAGTGCTGGTGTAGTTTGTGCAGCGCAGGGAAGATGGCTGCATTTGTTCCTCTGCCTTCCAAAAATGACATGATTTCTGCCTCCCCACTTCTGTTTTGTTCCATTTAGCTGCTCTCAGCTACATAATTGTTCTTTTGGCTTGTAAATATTATAGTCAACCTCCAGCAAAGTTTAGATGAGGCCAGGCAAATGTAAACAACTGTGTCTGTGCCAAGGATGTGAGCAACCAAAGCCAACTCTCCTGATATTTCCTCTCCTTTCTGCTAACTCCCTTGGGATTGCAGGAGCTTTGCTGAGCCTTCTGTGGTAGCACACAGCTCAGAGTGCAGCTTAACTGCTTGCCTAGGCTTTATTTGATGTTGAGGTGCTGGAAGGTGTCCAGAGAAGGGCAGCAAAGCTGGTGAAAGGTCTGGAACACAAATCCTAAGAGGAGAGGCTGAGGGAACTGGGGGTGTGCAGCCTGCAGAAGAGGAGGCTCAGGGCAGAGCTCATTGCTGTCTACACCTTCTTGAAGGGAGGCTGTAGCCAGGTGAGGTTGGGCTCTTCTGCCAGGCAGGCAGCAACAGAACAAGGGGACACAGTCTCAAGTTGTGCCAGGGGAGGTCTAGGCTGGATGTGAGGAGGAAGTTCTTTGCGGAGAGAGTGATTGGCATTGGAATGGGCTGCCCAGGGAGGTGGTGGAGTCACTGTGCCTGGAGGTGTTGAAGAGAAGCCTGGATGAGGCACTTAGTGCCATGGTCTGGTTGACTGGCTAGGGCTGGGTGCTAGGTTGGAGTGGATGAGCTTAGAGGTCTCTTCCAACCCTGTTGATTCTATGATTCTATTTCCAGGGTTTTTCTGGGGGTGTTTGATGTAGGAATCATTCAGTGAAATAAGAACAACAATCTAGAATAACTTCTGTGAGTGTCTCTTCATCCGTTCATGCTTCCACCCCTGGCCCAGAGATGCCTGTTGGCAAACTCAGCTCAAAGTACATACCAGTGTAACATGCAGTGCCAAGGCATCTCCGGAGGGCTGAGGATGAGCAGCGGCTCCTGATGAGCTGTAGCATGACAGGGTGGTGGTGTGATTATGCTAAGTGATGATTTCAGACCTCTGCTTGGCTGAGCTGGGGATACAGGTTTTGGTGGGGCCCAGGCTGAGCTGTCCTGCATTGCCTGGCAGCAGATTGGAATGGCAGCAGTGCTCTAAGTCCTGTGGTTCTCAGCTAACTTCCCTCTTCATACTGAGCATGATATTTCTGGTCTGGGATACACCTGTAGCCAGATCCTCCTGCTCCACTTCTTCCTACTCCTCCTCCTGATCTCTGCACCTCCCAAGGACTGTTCTCCCACTTTTTGTGTCTGTCATGCATTTACTGTGCTGAGTACAACTTGATGTACTTTGTATTTACATTAATACTTGTTTGGCTCTTTCATTAAATCAGTTTTCATTTCAAGTCACAGCTCTCCTACCCTTTTCCTGATCCCCCCTTCTCTTCTGGGTAGAGGTTATAGAGTGCTGCAGTTTAGCCCCCCCTGCACAGCCTCCAGCCCATAGGGTATGCTGCCTGCACAGTATGGGAGGCTCTGCCACATTAATGCAAACAAAAGCCCACAGGGAAGTCTCCCTGCACGAAACCTTGTCCCAAACACTTCAGAGCCTCTCACCATTGTGCACTAAGCATGGGCACTGCCCTGTACCCAGCCTTTCCCATCTCCTGGCCTTGTCTTCTTCCCACCCCTGTGCCTTCCAAGTGTCCCAGTGCAGCCCTAGCAGTTCAACACTGGTGGCAACTGTGTCTCATCCTCCCATCAGCAGTGAGCTGTATCTGGTAGCCATTGGGTCACAATTTATGATTAGATGCAAGTTAACCTTGAAGGGAAAAACTCACCAAAGTAATCACTGTAATGGTATTGATCCCCTGGGAATGGAGCCTGGGAGGTGTGTGACATTTTGCCTCATTATCTATGGGAGAGGATGGAGCTGGGCTGTTTGTTTTCCCACAAGAAATGGAACTATTTTTGAGAGCACAGTCCTATCCCTGCCATGGGACCCAGAACAGTTTTCATTCACTGACTCACTGTCTCAGGAGGCTTCTTCCCTGAGCTTAGGAGGGTGACAATTTTAGTTTGCAGCTGGAAAAAAAGTGACAGCTTAAAGTAGCTAAAGCTGTTAACTGAAAGGTAAAGATGTGACCTGTTTACAGCACTCCTAGCTTTGAAGAACCAGTTTCCATCAGTCCTGCTCTCTGTGACTATACACAGAGTGTCCAGTTCTGGGCTCTTCAGTTCAAGAGAGATGTTGAGGTACTGGAAGGTGCCTAGAAAAGGGCAGCAAGGCTGGGGAGGAGCCTGGAGCACATCCCTGTGAGGAGAGGCTGAGGGAGCTGGGGGTGTGCAGCCTGCAGAAGAGGAGGCTCAGGGCAGAGCTCATTGCTCTGTCTACAACTACCTGAATGGAGGTTGTAGCCAGGAGGAGGTTGCTCTCTTCTCTCAGGTGGCCAGCACCAGAACAAGAGGACACAGCCTCAAGCTATGCCAGGGGAAATTTAGGCTGGAGGTGAGGAGAAAGTTCTTCACTGAGAGAGTCATTGGACACTGGAATGGGCTGCCCGGGGAGGTGGTGGAGTCGCCGTCCCTGGAGCTGTTCAAGGCAGGACTGGACGTGGCACTTGGTGCCATGGTCTGGCCTTGAGCTCTGTGGTAAAGGGTTGGACTTGATGATCTGTGAGGTCTCTTCCAACCTTGGTGATACTGTGAGTTGCTGTAGGTTTGATCATAGCAGCTATTGGATGAGGACCTGAAGCCATGCACCAACAGCATCTGCTTTAACTTGTATTTCTTGTGCAGAAAGCTGAAAGCTGATTTCATGCTTTCTTCTTCTTCTTTAAGGTGCCTCTTTTGGTGTGTCTTACAGTGTAAAAATAATTAATAATCTATTTGCTATTTAATTTGGCTTAAATACTTAATGATGGCTCAAGGCTCACTGATAGTTCTTTCCTTCCCAAGAGCAAACCTCTTCATGGCCTGGGCAGAAACTACAGGGAACTGTGTTTGGACAGTGCTCAAGTTGCATCTCTTCTCATGGGGTCTGTTAAAACCCAGTATGGGCTATTTGGGCAGGTCATCATGGCCTTGAGTTGAATGCCTCCATGTGCTTTGCTTTTTTAACTGGAGGAGGGGGAATGTCTACAGCTAGCACTCATAGTCCCAAGACATCTGCATCTGTGGAGGGTCTGATGGTTGGATCCCAGCCTGTCTAGTCCACAAGGAAGGGAAAGACTAGGTGGCAAATGTACCCTGGGAGTGGTGGCATCTGGGACCAGACATCTGAGCATGCTTTTCTCTTCCATTCACAGATCACACAGGGACTGTTTAGCCTTTAGATAAAGTCTTCCCAAATAAATGTTTTACCAAAGGAACAAAACTCCAAGGAGTGAGACATAACATTTAGAATTCCTCTACATTGCAAAAGCTGTGCAGTAAACTTTACATGGGTGATCACCCACTGTGCACAGCAGCACTCAGAATCACAGAATCAGCCAGTTTGGAAGAGACCTCCAAGCTCATCCAGTCCAACCTAGCACCCAGCCCTATCCAATCAACCAGACCATGGCACTAAGTGCCCCATCCAGGCTTCTCTTCAACACCTCCAGGGATGGTGACTCCACCACCTCCCTGGGCAGCCCATTCCAATGCCAATCACTCTCTCTGCCAACAACTTCCTCCTAACATTCAGCCTAGACCTGCCCTGGCACAACTTGAGACTGTGTCCCCTTGTTCTGTTGCTGCTTGCCTGGCAGAAGAGACCAACCCCACCTGGCTACAGCCTCCCTTCAGGTAGTTGTAGACAGCAATGAGCTCTGCCCTGAGCCTCCTCTTCTGCAGGCTGCACACCTCCAGCTCCCTCAGCCTCTCCTCATAGGGTTTGTGTTCCAGGCCCCTCACCAGCCTTGCTGCCCTTCTCTGGACACCTTCCAGCACCTCAACATCTCTCTTGAATTGAGGAGCCCAGAACTGGACACAGCACTCAAGGTGTGGCCTGACCAGTGCTGAGCACCGGGGCAGAAGAACCTCCCTTGTCCTGCTGCCCACACTGCTCCTGAGCCAGCCCAGGATGCCATTGGCTCTGCTGCCCACCTGAGCACACTGCTGCCTCATCTTCAGCTACAATCTACCAGCAGCTCCAGGTCCCTTTCCTCCTGGCTGCTCTCAGCCACTCAGTCCCCAGCCTGTAGCACTGCTTGGGGTTGTTGTGGCCAAAGTGCAGAACCCTGCACTTGGCCTTGTTCAGTCTCATCCCATTGGCCTCTGCCCACCCATCCAGCCTGGCAAGGTCCCTCTGCAGGGCTCTCCTACTCTCCAACAGCTCCACAGCTGCTCCTAGCTTGGTGTTATCTGCTGCTGGAATCAATCTCCTGGTCCACATCATCAGTACTGAACAGGATTGGGCCCAGCACATATCTGGAGTTGTTCTTAAATGTATATACCTAATCAGCTTTTCAAACTCTGCTCCAGGCACAGCAAAGTGGAAAGAAACATTTTAAAGATGCCTGCAGAGATGAAGTCTCTTGGTGTTTTTGCTAAATGCACTGCATTTTCTCTTGTTAGGGAGTTTTACTGGCTTGGCTTATCTGCCTTAATGCAGCTTCTAAATTATTGACAGTAAAGACTCCAAACCAGCATGTTACCATGGAATATTTTTCTATTAATATATCACAAAGAAGAAATCCTCCTTAATCTAAAAGTCAAAATGCAGCTTTGGATTTCTTCTGTAGAAGATACCTCCCTAGAGCTCCTCCTGGGAGATGATTGGGTAAACCTGATGTGATGCTGTTGTATGAGACTTGCATGTCGTCAGGTGCAGTTGCTTGTTCTGGGAAACAGCAAAGAATTTCAGTGCAGTGAAACCAATTCTGCTGCCTACTCACCAAAGCCAAAGGTTGCAGTTGTCTTTCTGGAGCCTGGCTTGACTGAGGCTGTCTGCTACAGCGTGGGAGGAGATCTGTGAGCTCACACATAGAATCATGGAATCAACCAGGTTGGAAGAGACCTCCAAGATCAGCCAGTCCAACCTAGCACCCAGCCCTAGCCAGTCAACTAGACCATGGCACTGAGTGCCCCAGCCAGGCTTTGCTTCAACACCTCCAGGGACAGTGACTCCACCACCTCCCTGGGCAGCCCATTCCAATGCCAATCACTCTCTCTGCCAACAACTTCCTCCTAACATCCAGCCTAGACCTCCCCTGGCACAACTTGAGACTGTGTCCCCTTGTTCTGTTGCTGCTTGCCTGGCAGAAGAGGCCACCCCCCACCTGGCTACAGCCTCACTTCAGGGAGTTGTAGACAGCAATGAGGTCACCTCTGAGCCTCCTCTTCTCCAGGCTGCACACCCCCAGCTCCCTCAGCCTCTCCTCATAGGGTTTGTGCTCCAGGCCTTTCACCAGCCTTGTTGCCCTTCTCTGGACACCTTCCAGCACCTCAACATCTCTCTTTAATTGAGGAGCCCAGAACTGGACACAGCACTCAAGGCATGGCCTGAACAGTGCTGAGCACAGGGGCAGAATAACCTCCCTCGTCCTACTAGTCACACTGCTTCTGATGCAGGCCAGGATGCCATCATCTGAGCATATAGGCAAGGAGATCTCCAGGGCAGCATGCTGGAGTGGGATCCTGGCTTTATGTTATAATGTATGTTATCAAGCAACCAAGAGATCCCTGCCCCACCTTTTTCACTGGTGGATAGGATATAGGTACACCACGACCTGAAATGCTGAGTGTGGGCAGGACTGGCCAGCAGTGCTTTGTCTCCTTAGTGCAGGCACATCTTTGCTCCTACTCTCTGTGAAGTAATGCCTACTGTCTGCAAAGGGGCTGATCAGTTGCTTTTTCCTCCTCTTTTTTTGAAGCAGCACCATGTGCAGAAGCCTTGCTCAGACTCCTTATTGACGTTTCATGCTTTCTGCTTTCCATTATTTGCCAGTTACAAAAAGCAGCTCTCGTAACAAATGCAGCATTAAGAGCAGATCTTAGAACAATCAGTAGTTTCAGCAACTCTTTCTGTTCTCCCTGCTTTTGTGGCTTATTATAAAAGTGTCAATCTCTCCCTGCTATCTAACAAACAAATGTCTGCCCTGGATCCATTTCCTCTTGGGCAGGTTGCCAGGAATAACAAATTTAACTTCAGCTCTCAGCTTAAGAAGTTTCACTTCGCTGAGTAGAGTTCAAGTGCAGTCTATTACCCTGACTAAGTGATAGAGGAGTCCTTTGATGTTTGCTTCTTGAGTGGCTTATATAATCCAGGGCTTCCTGTAGGAAAAAGAATTGCATCTGAAGGAAATAGTTGATTGATCAGGTCACCTCTTCCTCAGACTCTTATTTGAGAGAGTCTGAGTGCCCCAGGACAGAACTATGTGGAGATACAATGGAAAACTCAATACATGCTCCACCAGCAGAAGTCAGGGGTGGTTTTGAGGCTGTTGCTCAGTCTATCTACTGGCTGGATGGCAGAGCTCAGAGAGTGGTGGTGAATGGTGCCACATCCAGTTGGCACCTGTCACTAGTGGTGCTCCCCAGGGATCAGTGCTGGGCCCAGTCCTGTTCAATATCTTCATTGATGATCTGGACGAGGGCATTGAGTCCAGCATCAGTAAGTTTGCAGATGACATCAGGCTAGGAGCAGGTGTTGATCTGTTGGAAGGTAGGAGAGTCCTGCAGAGGGACCTGGCCAGGCTGGATGGGTGGACAGAGGCCGATGGGATGAGATTGAACAAGGCCAAGTGCAGGGTTCTGCACTTTGGCCACAACAACCCCAAGCAGCACTACAGGCTGGGGACAGAGTGGCTGAGAGCAGTCAGGAGGAAAGGGACCTGGGGGTACTGATAAATAGTAGCTGAAGATGAGGCAGCAGTGTGCCCAGGTGGCCAAGAGAGCCAATGGCATCCTGGCCTGCATCAGGAACAGTGTGGCCAGCAGGACAAGGGAGGTTATTCTGCCCCTGTACTCAGCACTGGTCAGGCCACCCCTTGAGTGCTGTGTCCAGTTCTGGGCCCCTCAATTCAAGAAAGATGTTGAGGTGCTGGAACATGTCCAGAGAAGGCCAACAAAGCTGGTGAGGGGCCTGGAGCACAAATCCTATGAGGAGAGGCTGAGGGAGCTGGGGGTGTGCAGCCTGCAGAAGAGGAGGCTCAGGGGTGATTTTATTACTGTCTACAACTACCTGAAGGGACATTGTAGCCAGGTGGGGGGTGGCCTCTTCTCCCAGGCAACCAGCAATAGAACAAGGGGACACAGTCTCAAGTTGTGCCAGGGTAGGTATAGGCTGGATGTTAGGAAGAAGTTCTTCACAGAGAGAGTGATTGGCATTGGAATGGGCTGCCCAGGGAGGTGGTGGAGGCACCGTCCCTGGAGGTCTTCAAGCAAAGCCTGGCTGGGGCACTTAGTGCCATGGTCTGGTTGATTGGTTAGGGCTGGGTGATAGGTTGGACTGGATGATCTTGGAGGTCTCTTCCAACCTGGTTGATTCTATGATTCTATCAGGTAAGCCCTTTGACCTTCATCTGGGCTCCTCTGCAAGATGCTGTCTATCTCAAGTGACCTCTAAGGGCTAAGTTCATTTCATCACATAAACTGTTTCAGTGCTGTGTTATGTCCTTCATAACAAGACAGTGCAGTGCTTCATTCCCAGTGTTTCTGCTCTGGGATTTGGAGGAAGAGGTAAAAGTTGACTGAAGTATATAGAGAAAAGTAAGTAAGTATGCATTGAGAAGCTGATCAGAGTATAGGGTCTGGCTAAGATGACACCAAGCTAGGAGCAGGCGTTGATCTATTGGAGGGTGGGAGAGCCCTGCAGAGGGACCAGGCCAGGCTGGATGGGTGGGCAGAGGCCAATGGGATGAGATTGAACAAGGCCAAGTGCAGGGTTCTACACTTTGGCCACAACAACCCCAAGCAGCACTACAGGCTGGGGACTGAGAGGCTGAGAGCAGCCAGGAAGAAAGGGACCTGGAGGTACTGGTAGATAGTAGGCTGAAGATGAGGCAGCAGTGTGCCCAGGTGGGCAGGAGAGCCAATGGCATCCTGGGCTGGCTCAGGAGCAGTGTGGCCAGCAGGACAAGGGAGGTTCTTCTGCCCCTGTGCTCAGCACTGGTCAGGTCACACCTTGAGTGCTGTGTCCAGTTCTGGGCTCCTCAATTCAAGAGAGAAGTTGAGGTGCTGGAAGGTGTCCAGAGAAGGGTGACAGAGCTGGTGAGGGGCCTGGAACACAAACCCTATGAGGAGAGGCTGAGGGAGCTGGGGGTGTGCAGCCTGCAGCAGAGGAGGCTCAGGGCAGACCTCGTTGCTGTCTGCAACTACCTGAAGGAACATCGTAGTCAGGTGGGGGTTGGTCTCTTCTCCCAGGCAACCAGCAATAGAACAAGGGGACACAGTCTCAAGTTGTGCCAGGGTAGGTCTAGGCTGGCTGTTAGGAGGAAGTTGTTGGCAGAGAGAGTGATTGGCATTGGAATGGGCTGCCCAGGGAGGTGGTGGAGTCACTGTGCCTGGAGGTGTTGAAGAGAAGGCTGGCTGAGGCACTTAGTGCCATGGTCTGGTTGACTGGCTAGGGCTGGGTGCTAGGTTGGACTGGATGATCTTGGAGGTCTCTTCCAACCTGTTTGATTCTGAGATGAGGTAAGAACACGGAGGAGAGGTAAGAGATGCCAGCAGACATCGCATTGTGTCAGTGGTTTCAAGATCCCCACTGTTCTTCGGTTGCTGGTCAGGAACTGCTGGGCTTGATCTCCAAGCTTGTGTATTTTAAAGCACTATTTGTTAGCTTCTTGCTTGCAGGTAATTGTTTTGTTCTGAGCCAAGGTATGTTCATGACAGCTTGGCCTCTCCCTCCTCTTTCTAACCGTGGCCACAACATGTGCAGAGAGTGCAGCTTTGATTGCTTTTCTGTCCATGCTCCTGGGCACAGTGCTGACTTCCAGAACTCCCTCCTTTACACAAGGAGACAGCTGAGCAGTTTGTTAGCAGCAGTGCAGTGTCAGAAGGCACTGTGTTAATAGCTTAATATTCCTGACAGGAGAAGTCTCACTTCCCATCTTAGTTCCTGGTCTTGCAACTCTGCCATGCCCCTTGAGTTGGAAGCGTTCGGCGCTGAGCTGATTCAACTCCCCAACCTGAAAGAAAACTATCCCCAGGTACGATTGCAACCAACAGCTGAAAGGAGGACAGGAGGAGGTTTGGAGGAAAAGACCCTTTATTTAGCAGTTAGATGTTGCAATACCTGTGGATATTGCATGTTCACCGTGTTGCAAGAGAGCCCCTTGAGCAGAACTCACTGAATCTGGTTTGTCCATGCTGAAGCAGGGGCATTGGAAGTTGTGAAATCACCCACTGTTGAGTGCATGCAGACTAGCAAGAGATTTCCTACACTGATTTATTAGAACTTACTTTAGATTTTGGAGAAATGGCTTTTCCTTCAGCCCAAGTTCTGGAATAATTGTAATTCAGGAGGCTCTGTCTGTCCTGAGCTCCTTTGCTGTGTTGTCAAGCGTGTTATGTAGAAATGCAGATATTGGTGACCCCAGTGCCTTTGCAGCTCAGATGTAGGAGGTAGTTTCAGAGCATCATAGGATCAAGCAGGTTGGAAGATACCTCCAAGATCATCCACTCCAACCTAGCACCAAACCCTAGACAATCAACCAGACCATGGCACTAAGTGCCTCAGCCAGGCTTTGCTTCAACACCTCCAGGGATGGTGACTCCACCACCTCCCTGGGCAGCCCATTCCAATGCCAATCACTCTCTCTGACAACAACTTCCTCCTAACATCCAGCCTAGACCTGCCCTGACACAACTTGAGACTGTGTCCCCTTGTTCTGTTGCTGCTGGCCTGGCAGAAGAGCCCAACCCCACCTGGCTACAGCCTCCCTGCAGGCAGCTGCAGACAGCAGTGAGGTCTGCCCTGAGCCTCCTCTTCTTCTGCAGGCTGCACACCCCCAGCTCCCTCAGCCTCTCCTCACAGGGCTCTGCTCCAGGCCCCTCACCAGCCTTGCTGCCCTTCTCTAGACACCTTCCAGCACCTCAACATCTCTCCTGAATTGAGGGGCCCAGAACTGGACACAGCACTCTCAGGATGACTGAATAAACCTGAGAGTTGTCTTTTTTTTTTACCCCAAGTGCCCTGCTGTGCCTATCCACCTTTCAAGATCAAGAGGACTTTCTGCAGCAGGGCCCTGGTGTGTGCCCTGCCTGGTGGGCACTGCCATTTCCCCATCAGCAGTGTTATTTTTAAGCCCTGCCATGTCATCAGCTAGTCATGTATCCTCTTGCTTCACAGTGCATGTGCCTGCAGAAAGAGTTAGTGCAGCCTCGGGGCGGGGGGTGGCAATTCCTCCTTTCCTGCCTGCCCCTTCCATAGCAGAGTGCCTTCTCAAATCCAGGCAGCTCTGCCAGCTTCTTTCCTTTACTCCCTGGCTTCTCTGAACCTCTCCTGTAACCCACAGTGCTGCTTTTTTTCCCCACTGGGACTCTGAACACTAAAAGTGCCACAGATTTTCTTGAGTGGCATTTAAAAAGGAAGGATGCCTTTGCTGCTGCACGCCCAAGATGTGCTTTCTTTGCACAGCCCATACATGACCCCTCACATGGGCTGCAAGGTCCCATTGCCTTTTGCCACTCACAGTATCACAGTATCTCCTCCTGCCTTCCCACAGAAACGCTGGTCAGCAGCTCGCTCAGCACTTGTGCATTCCTTTCCTTGTTCTGCAGATCACTGCTGGTTGTTTCTCAGCCTGAGGATGGATAAAGTGATGGTCCTTCACTAAGTGGAAACATATTTTTTCCCCTCGAGAGATTTTCTTTTTATCTGAGTTGTTTCTTGAAGAAAGACAAAACGCCAGAAACAGATAGGAGCTGAAGTGATTTGTTTGCCTGGCTCAGGCTCACCCTCACTTCAAAGCACAGCGTGGTTGTGTGCTCACACTGTCAGGTGCATGTCCTGAATGCAAGGAAATGAAGTTTACAGTGACCACAAATGGATAAGCTTTAAAAAAAGAAGCTGGACTGGGCAAGTCTCAGACACATTTCTTTTGGTTCTACTCATTAAAAACATGCTCTTACTTTCTCCTGAGCTCTCCTCTGGATGAAGCATTAGGATGAATTCCACTCTACTCATCCCAAGCAGGTAATAAATATTTCAAGGCTCCTCTGGAAAAAGTGATAAACTTCTGGTGTCTTTGCCAAGATTCTCATGTTTGCATTCAATGAAACACATACCAAGGTGATGGAAAATAGAGTTTCTGGTTTGTAGAAAAGTCACTTCGTGGTGGTTTTCAGTTTGGTTTTGGACCTCAGTTTTTAGGTTCATCACCTTTGAAGCGGGCTAGGTCCTGGCTCAGTCCTTCAGCCTTCAGGCTGGGTCCTTCTTTGCCTCAGTCTTCAGTAGTGGGACAGGTTGTCTCCAGGGCAACTGGCCTTCTGAACTGGCAGACAGAGCCATGGTCTAGTTGACTGGATAGGGCTGGGTGATCATAGAACTATAGCATCATAGAATCAACCAGGTTGGAAGAGACCTCCAAGATCAGCCAGTCCAACCTAGCACCCAGCCCTAGCCAGTCAACCAGACCATGGCACTAAGTGCCTCAGCCAGGCTTTGCTTCAACACCTCCAGGCACAGTGACTCCACCACCTCCCTGGGCAGCCCATTCCAATGCCAATCACTCTCTCTGGCAAGAACTCCCTCCTAACATCCAGCCTATAGCTCTCCCAGCACAACTTGAGACTGTGTCCCCTTGTTCTGTTGCTGCTTGCCTGACAGAAGAGACCAACCTCACCTGGCTACAGCCTCCCTTCGGGTAGTTGTAGACAGCAATGAGCTCTGCCCTGAGCCTTCTCCAGGCTAAACAACCCCAGCTCCCTCAGCCTCTGACTGGATGATATTGGGAGTCTTTTCCAACCTGGTTGGTTCTATGAGTCTATGATTCAGCTGGTTTCTGACCTGGGGAAGGCTTGGAATGAAGTATTTCAAACAAACAATGTTTTCTTTGTAGACATTCAGATAATTTAAAAGGTCCATTACTTTATACTGCTGCTCAGTTGGCTTTGTTGTGCCAAAGAACCAGACTCTGTCCCAGCTGCCTGGAAGCCTTGTGTTTTCCCTGGGTATGCTCAGGGACTTCAGCATCCCCTCTAGCAAGTCACCCTCACATAAGCTACAGCATCTTTGACACTGTCCCCCACAGCAAACTGCTGGCTAAGCTGTCAGCCCATGGCTTGGATGGTAACACTCTGTGCTGGGTTAGGAACTGGCTGGAGGGCCAGACCCAGAGAGTGGTGGTGAATGGTGCCACATCCAGCTGGCAGCTGTCACTAGTGGTGTCCCTCAGGGATCAGTGCTGGGCCCCATCCTCTTTAACATCTTCATAGTGATCTGGATGAGGACATGGAGTCAGTCATCAGCAAGTGTGCAGATGATACTAAGCTGGGGGCAGATGTGGCTGGGTTGGAGGGCAGAAGGGCTCTGCAGCAGGACCTTGACCGCCTGCACAGATGGGCAGAGTCCAATGGGATGGGGTTCAATAGCTCCAAGTGCAGGGTGCTGCACTTTGGCCACAACAACCCCATGCAGAGATACAGGCTGGGGTCGGAGTGGCTGGAGAGCAGCTAGACAGAGAGGGATCTGGGGGTACAGATTGATAACCACCTGAACATGAGCCAGCAGTGTGCCCAGGTGGCCAAGAGAGCCAGTGGCATCCTGGCCTGCATCAGGAATGGTGTGGTCAGCAGGAGCAGGGAGGTCATTCTGCCCCTGTACTCTGCACTGGTCAGACCACACCTCGAGTACTGCGTTCAGTTCTGGGCCCCCCAGTTTAGGAGGGACATTGAGATGCTTGAGTGTGTCCAGAGAAGGGCAACGAGGCTGGGGAGAGGCCTTGAGCACAGCCTACGAGGAGAGGCTGAGGGAGCTGGGATTGGTTAGCCTGGAGAAGAGGAGGCTCAGGGGTGACCTTATTGCTGTCTGCAACTACCTGAGGGGAGGTTGTGGCCAGGAGGAGGTTGCTCTCTTCTCTCAAGTGGCCAGCACCAGAACGAGAGGACACAGCCTCAGGCTGTGCCAGGGGAGATTTAGGCTGGAGGTGAGGAGAAAGTTCTTCCCTGAGAGAGTCATTGGACACTGGAATGGGCTGCCCGGGGAGGTGGTGGAGTCGCCGTCCCTGGAGCTGTTCAAGGCAGGACTGGACGTGGCACTTGGTGCCATGGTCTGGCCTTGAGCTCTGTGGTAAAGGGTTGGACTTGATGATCTGTGAGGTCTCTTCCAACCTTGGTGATACTGTGATACTGTGATACTGTGATCTCCCCTTGCAGCTGCGAGGCTGGAAGTGCAGCTTCTGTGGCTGGCTGCAGCTCTGATGGTAAATGTAAAATACACTACTTACAGTGAGGAGCAAAGCAGCCCCAAGGCAACAGGACTGCAAACTGCCAGTGCTTCTCAACTGCCAAGTCACTTCCACAGGAACTGGGATAAGGCCTTAGGGGCAAAAAAAACATGACAAGGCACATGGGAAAACATGAAGCCCCTTTACTGTAGTAGCCACTGCTCTGCTCCCACAGCTAGCAGTGAGGGTATAGACACAAAGAGAACCTGAAGTCTCTTTACATCCAGTGTATAGCTTCTGCTAGCAAAGGACATTCCTGCCCCAGAAGCTTATTCCTTTGGGGATGGTGTAAGTTGGCACAGAACAAGGGGACACAGTCTCAAGTTGTACCAGGGGAGGTCTAGGCTGGGTGTTAGGAGGAAGTTGTTGGCAGAGAGAAGGGGGAAGTTGTTGGCAGAGAGAGTGATTGGCATTGGAATGGGCTGCCCAGGGGGGTGGTGGAGTTGCTGTCCCTGGAGGTGCTGAAGCCAAGCCTGGCTGAGGCACTTAGTGCCATGGTCTGGTTGACTGGACAGGGCTGGGTGCCAGGTTGGACTGGATGAGCTTGGAGGTGTCTTCCAACCTGGCTGATTCTATGATTCTATGTCACAGAGCTGGTACAAACCTAGTTGTATCCCTCTGAGCACCGCTGCGTTCCTGGCGTGGTGGCTGTTGCTGGTGTAGCCATGGGCACTCACGGCACACTGTGGGCAGCCAGAACAGCCTTCCCACCCTGGCTCTGGCAGGTGACTGCAGACGGTGTGCTGAAGGGTTGGGGGGTGTTGTGTAACGAGAGGAAAGCAGACTGTGCTGGAATTGCTTGACTCGTATGCAAGGGGAGCCGGTGGGAGGAGAAGCACAGGCCTGCTGTGTCTCCACCAAGAATGACAATGGCAAATGATCAGTCCTTTTTCAGGAGCCTGCTTTTTAGAAGGCTTTGCTGCTTTCTCGAGTTGCTCCTGTTCAGCTGGAGGGTCTTGCGTTGTCTTTGCCCAGCAGAGAGAAGCAGCTGCCGTGGAAATTGTAGGCACCACTACCCAATGCCCAGATCTGGGAACCTGCTGTCTGTTGTCTGAGGCTCAGTGTGCTTTGCTCTGCTCCTGGTAAAGGAGTTGTAAATTGGCTTTGAAATGTTCTGCCTTTCTGGTTTTCACTTCTGTGGAAAAACAACCCTACTAAAACTGTGGCGAGAGGACAGGAGAAAGAGAAAGATGATAACAGCAGACACCTTTATATTGCTATTGAACTATCTGGATGAAAGACAGGATCCTGAAAAGTTCTCTCATAGAATCATAGAATCAACCAGGTTGGAAGAGACCTCCAAGCTCATCCAGTCCAACCTAGCACCCAGCCCTATCCAATCAACCAGACCATGGCACTAAGTGCCTCATCCAGGCTTTTCTTGAACACCCCCAGGGACGGTGCCTCCACCACCTCCCTGGGCAGCCCATTCCAATGCCAATCACTCTCTCTGTGAAGAACTTCTTCCTAATATCCAGCCTATACCTACCCTGGCACAACTTGAGACTGTGTCCCCTTGTTCTGTTGCTGGTTGCCACCCCCCACCTGGCTACAATGCCCCTTCAGGTAGTTGTAGACAGTAATAAGATCACCCCTGAGCCTCCTCTTCTCCAGGCTAAACAGGCCCAGCTCCCTCAACCTCTCCTCATAGGGTTTGTGCTCCAGGCCCCTCACCAGCTTTGTTGCCCTTCTCTGGACATGTTCCAGCACCTCAACATCTTTCTTGAATTGAGGGGCCCAGAACTGGACACAGCACTCAAGGTGTGGCCTGACCAGTGCTGAGTACAGGGGCAGAATAACCTCCCTTGTCCTGCTGCCCACACTGCTCCTGATACAGGCCAGGATGCCATTGGCTCTCTTGGCCACCTGGGCACACTGCTGGCTCATCTTCAGCTTACTATCTATCAGTACCCCCAGGTCCCTTTCCTCCTGGCTGCTCTCCAGCCACTCTGTCCCCAGCCTGTAGCACTGCTTGGGGTTGTTGTGGCCAAAGTGCAGAACCCTGCACTTGGCCTTGTTCAATCTCATCCCATTGGCCTCTGTCCACCCATCCAGCCTGGCCAGGTCCCTCTGCAGGGCTCTCCTACCTTCCAACAGATCAACACCTGCTCCTAGCTTGATGTCATCTGCAAACTTACTGATGCTGGACTCAATGCCCTCGTCCAGGTCATCAGTGAAGATATTGAACAGGACTGTGCCCAGCACTGATCCTTGGGGAACACCACTAGTGCCAGCTGCCAACTGGATGATTTGAAACGTTTTCATTTCTTTGGAAAAGCCCTTGCAGCAGTGCTTTCTGTGCTGTTGCCTGGCACTTCCCAGCAGCTGCTGCCAGTTTTCTTACAGGTCAGATAGAACACACATAGCCTCTGGAGTTCGGCAGGACTCTGTGTTCCTTGACAAGTTTTGTCTCTGTGACGGTCCCCAGCCCTCATTTCAAGTTGTAAAAGTCTGCACAAAGATGAAGGCTTGAGCATCCTACTGCACAAAGATGAAGGCTTGAGCATCCTACTGCACAAAGTTGAAGGCTTGAGCATCCTACTGCACAAAGATGAAGGCATGAGCATCCTACTGCACAAAGATGAAGGCTTGAGCATCCTACTGCACAAAGTTGAAGGCTTGAGCATCCTACTGCACAAAGATGAAGGCATGAGCATCCTACTGCACAAAGATGAAGGCTTGAGCATCCTACTGCACAAAGTTGAAGGCTTGAGCATCCTACTGCACAAATGGAAGCCACCTCTATTTGACCCCTTAATGCCCACAGTCTTTGCTAATAAAGATTCACTGCGTAGCTCCCCATTTGAAGTGGCAGTGGGAGGCCCAGAAGAAAATCAGTTATCCAGTGTTTGAAATACCTGTTTAGCTGCTGGGAGCCACTGTTTGATCTTGAGCAGGATACTGGGATGCGTTCATTTTTAAGCATCAGGTAGTTCACTGACTTCAGCCTTGAAATTTCAGGGGGATCCACGTAAGCTACAGAGCAAAAGGAAAGTTTTCTGTTTCCTCTAAACATTTTTGTATAGAAGTGTCACATGAAAGGCTGTTGGATGAAAAAAAACACTGCATTGTGGAGTGCCTGGAAAAAATCACTTGGGCACTGTTTTAATTCTTGGCAGTAACTACTCCAGTGTATACTGTTTCTTGAAGAAATCAAGAACACTGGTCCTGAACTGATTGTCTTAGGATGCTGTGTGCAGAGCCAAGAATAGGGGATCTGCATACAGACAAGTGGGGAGAGGCTCTCTCCCTGTGGGAGAGTAAGACCATGTAAGGTTGCAGAAGGATTCTGACCATTTTACCTGGAGTTTAACTCAGACCACACTTTGTTAGTAGTGCCCTCAGCCTTCCATTAAAGCAAGAAGTGTGCCCTGAGCCAGCAGTGTGCACTTGCAGCCCAGAAAGCTAAGCAGAGCCTGGGCTGCCTCAGAACTGCACCAGCAGGGCCAGGGAGGTGATTCTCCCCCTCTACTGCACTCTGTTGAGACCCCACCTGGAGTACTGCATCCAGCTCTGGAGCCCCTGGGACAAGAGGGATGTGGAGATGCTGGAGTGTGTCCAGAGAAGGGCCAGGAGGATGCTCAGAGGCTGCAGCAGCTCTGCTGTGAGCACAGACTGAAAGAGTTGGGGCTGTGCAGGCTGGAGCAGAGGAGGCTCCCAGGTGACCTTCTTGTGGCCTTCCAGGATCTGAAGTGGGCTACAAAAAAGCTGGGGAGGGACTTTTTAGGCTGTCAGGGAGTGACATGACTAGGAGGAATGGAGCAAAGCTGGAGGTGGGTAGGTTCAGAGTGGATGTGAGGAGGAAGTTGTTCAGCCTGAGAGTGGTGAGAGGCTGGAATGGGTTGCCCAGGGAGGTGGTTGAGGCCCCATGGCTGGAGGTGTTTGAGGCCAGGCTGGCTGAGGCTGTGTGCAGCCTGCTCTAGGGTAGGGTGTCCCTGGGCATGGCAGGGGGGTTGGAACTGGCTGCTCCTTGTGGTCCCTTCCAACCCTGACTGATTCTATGAATCAAGTGAGCCTACAGGCCAGTAGTCCTTAGGTGATTTGCCTCATACCACAACAATAGGCACTGACACAGAATTCTCTCTCCTTGTCTTCTCAAGCTCCTTAGATTGGTTGAAAGGTGTTAAACACAGCACTTTTCCAGGGCTTTCATCTTTATGGGAATAGTGTTATTCTGCTCTCTTGGTGTAATTATAGTTATATCTGGGGGGGAAAAAAAAAGAAGAGCAGAGAAAGACAGAGCCTGGAAAAGCCTGGAGATACCCAAATGAGACAAGCAGAAACATAGCTTGGAAGAACAAAGTGCAGATCAAATATTTGGGAAATATGCAGCAGCACATTTTGTGCTTTCGGGTGGCAGAATGATTTTGGTCATTAATTTTGTGTTTAATCTTGTATCCCACCACAGAAATAAAGGTTAAGAGTGATCTTTTAGAATCACAGAATCAGTCAGGGTTGGAAGGGACCACAAGGAGCATCTAGGTCCACCCCCCCTGCCATGGCCAGGGACACCCTACTCTAGATCAGGCTGGCCACAGCCTCAGCCAGCCTGGCCTTAAACACCTCCAGGCATGGGGCATCAGCCACCTCCCTGGGCAACCCATTCCAGCCTCTCACCACTCTCATGCTCAACAACTTCCTCCTCACCTCCTGTCTGCCTGATGACAGAAGGGGACTTAGAATTTTGAGCCTTAATATATCCCTAGTGGAAAATAAGTGCCAGTAAGAAACTAAACCATTCCTTTAACAGGGAAATTGGTGGCACAGGTCATCATCTGTTTTGACAAGTCATTCTCTCTTGTGTCATGTGTTGTTTCTGCTGTTATCTGTAGGAGTGATCAAGGAGGCTGATATGTCATTGGAGAGCGGGAGAGAGCTTGCACATGAAGCAAGTCTTCTGTGCAGCCTTTAATTGAACCTTCCCTGCTGCTTTTCCAGGCTGGTGGCTTTTCTGCACAGACTGAGCTGCAGGCAGTGCCTTCAGAGAAGCTGAGTTAGCACGACAGCTTGGCTGCAGCAAAAGTCTTGAAAGACATCAGAACTGAAAACTTTGAGAGGGGAAGAACCATTGATAATGGTTGATGGAGAACAATTAGATGGAAATTGAGGAAGGCAGCCATATAGGGCAGTGAAATGCAGAATGGAGGACGACAGGACAATGCCTTTCAGTGTTTAAAGCACTTTCTTTGTACATGGCCAGTTCTGGACACATGAGCTGGTCTTTACCCAGATACTTTACCCAGGAAACCTCTGATTTAAATGTCCTGATTTCGTTTTTGTGATGCCACTCAATTTAAGAAAGATGTAGAAGTGATGGAAGGTGTCCTGAGAAGGACAGCAAGGCTGGTGAGGGGGCTGGAGCACAGCCCTGTGAGGAGAGGCTGAGGGAGCTGGGGGTGTGCAGCCTGGAGAAGAGGAAGCTCATGGATCATGGAATCATAGAATCAACCAGGTTGGAAGAGACCTCCAAGCTCATCCAGTCCAACCTAGCACCCAGCTCTATCAAATCAACCAGACCATGGCACTAAGTGCCCCATCCAGGCTTTTCTTGAACACCTTCAGGGACAGTGACTCATTGCTATCTATAACTACTTGCAGGGAGACTGTAGCCAGGTGAGGGTTGGTCTCTTGTCCCAGGCACCCAGTGACAGAACAAGGGAACACAGTCTCAAGCTGTGCCAGGGCAGGTTTAGGCTGGATGCTAGAAAGAAGTTGTTGCCAGAGAGAGTGATTGGCAGTGGAATGGGCTGCCCAGGGAGGTGGTGGAGTCACTGTCCCTGGAGGTGTTTAAAAGGAGACTGGATGAGGCACTTGGTGCTAGTTATAAATGTTAGGTGCTACGTTGGACTTGATGATCTTGAAAGTCTTTTCCAACCTGGTTAATTCTGTGATTCTGTGATTCATAGCTGCTTATTTAAAGATCCTGGACAGGTTGCAAGTGATGGTATAAAGACATCCAAACCCAAAATGGCCAGAGAGCATCTCTGTATGGTATTTATTCAGATGTACCTGTCCCAACCTGGTTTTGTTTGAGAATATTAGTTTCCAGTCGTGATAGTGAAGGCATGTGAGTCCAGGATTGAATCAGCATCTTTCCTGCCTCCTGATGCCATTGTCCCTGAGGAAGAGCACACAGAACCCCTTATTTTTAAATAACCCTTTCCTGGGGCAGTCTTCTCCAACAATTGTAAAGCAGTCTTATTTATCTCTATAACCCTGGTTTCACCCTCACCTTGAATCCTCATTGAGTAATGATGGCTAATTCTTATTTACCCTCTCTAATGTGTAGCTCTTTAAGTGCTTTACATGTGGAGGTCAGGACAGCTTTTCTAATTTTATAGTAGGGAAGGTGGAGTTGAGAGAGGCAAAATAGCCTTTACCCTGGGTTTCATACCCATTCTGGTCCCTCTGCTGTACCTGAATGCAATTTTCTGCTGCCAAGCCTCCAGAGGCTGCTCACCTACTGCAGCAGAGAATGTGGGGGTAAAGCTCCCTCACCCCTTCCTTTCCTGCCCTGTGACATGTCACACACACACACAGAGGTCTCTTTGGAGGCAGGTCAGGTTGCATCTTGTCCTCAGAAATTTTCAGGAAAAAATAGATGCTGAGAAAGGTCAACAAGACTAAGAGGGGAATTGTCCATCTGGGGATGCTTGCTCTGCTGATAAGTGCCATGGGATATTTATCTCTGTGCATGCAAGAAGCTGTATGACTTGAGGTTGTATGATACCAAATTGTCTGGGCCAAGCCACAGCCAGTGACTTAAAGCCTTCTCTTCGTGGTTTCTGTTTCTTTGTTTTTAATGTCCCCCTTTTTCTCCTTCCCCCCCCCCCCCCCCTTTCTCCCTTTTTCCCATTTAATTTGTTTTTCCTTTTCCCAACTTTTTAACTTTATTTAAAAATTTTTTTTCCTTTCTCCTTCCCCCTCTTTTTTTTTCTCTCTTCCTTATTTTTCCTTCATTTTCTTTCTCTTAAACCATTAGTGTGGTACTGAAGGCAGGTATATGGTGGGAGTGTGAGAAGCCTGAGTTGCTGTTGTGTGTTCTTGCAGTGAACACCTTGCTCAGTGGAAACTTGATCCTGAGCCCTGTCCCATGCTTTGTCCCTGTGCTTGGCTGTATGTGCTGCAGAAATCCATAGAATCATAGAGTCAACCAGGCTGGAGGAGAGCTCCAAGCTCATCAAGTCCAACCTAGCACCCAGCCCTGTCCAATCAACCAGACCATGGCACTAAGTGCCCCATCCAGGCATCCAATCTTCTGCCCCATCTCAACATCTCTCTTGAATTGAGGAGCCCAGAACTGGACACAGCACTCAAGGTGTTGCCTGAGCAGTGCTGAGCACAGGGGCAGAATAACCTCCCTTGTCCTGCTGGTCACACTGCTCCTGAGCCAGCCCAGGATGCCATTGGCTCTCCTGCCCACCTGGGCACACTGCTGCCTCATCTTCAGCTACTCTCTACCAGCAGTTCCAGGTCTTTTTCTGCCTGGCTGCTCTCAGCCACTCTGTCCCCAGCCTGTAGTGCTGCTTGGGGTTGTTGTGACCAAAGTGCAGAACCCTGCCCTTGGCCTTGTTCAATCTCATCCCATTGGCCTCTGCCCACCCGTCCAGCCTGGCCAGGTCCCTCTGCAGGGCTCTCCTGCCTTCCAACAGCTCCACAGCTGCTCCTAGCTTGGTGTCATCTGCAAACTTACTGATGCTGGACTCAATCCCCAGATCCAGATCATCAATAAAGATGTTGAACAGGACTGTGCCCAGCACTGGTCCCTGGGGCACACCACTAGTGACAGCTGCCCGCTGGATGTGGCACCATTCACCACCACTCCCTGGGCCCTACCCTCCAGCCAGTTGCTGACCCATATCAGAGCGAATCTGTCCAAGCCACGAGCTGCCAGCTTTGCCAGGAGCTTGCTGTGGCAGATCTTCCCTTTCTGGTCTTCCTTTGTGATGCAAGAGCTGGCTGTGGGCCACCACTCTCAACGTCTTTGTCTACTATGTCCAGTGCTTGGCTAAGGCAGGGCTGTGATACTCCCTTGTCAATGCCTCACCAGAGAAACTGAAGAACTTTTAGTCCTGCCCATAGGAAAAGCCACAGAGATTTCATGCAGGGGTGATTTTTTTTTTTCCTCATTCTTTTGGTGCTGCATTTTGTGCTGTACCATTCAGGGCAGAGAGAAGTCACAGAGGCAGGTGGGTGAAAGCAGTTCTGAGATTTTCCCTGTCACAGCAACTCGTCAGGGAATCTCTAATAGCTATTTTTATCCTCGCATCGGTTGACTCAAATCCATTGCATTCAAAATTACTGCCCTGACATTTGAACCTTTCAGGCAGACTGCCAGTGGCAGTACCTTATTTTTATGTTGGAAAAAGAGGGGGGGAAATTCCTTGACATGTAATTAGTGGGACCAGATAGAATCTGAAATCCGAATGACACCCATTATTGGATAATGAGCAGCAAATCCTTTGTTACAAATCACTTTAACATAGCAGTGGTATGGGAGGGTTCAGAAAGGGTAGGGACTTGTTTTGTTCAAGCACTGAGCAAGCAAACACTGTGGGTACTGCCTGGTGCACTTACACCAGTCTTATGGCTGACAATCTGTGGGGTGTAAAGGGTCTGTGACCCACGTCCTGCACTGCATCACACTAGTAGAATGAGAGGGAGGAGATGAATCTCACTTTGCCTTCCACAACTTGCTGAATCCCTGCCATGTAATTGTTTTTAGACTCAGGACTGCAGACCTGTAGATGAGTGAACTGTAGAATCAACCAGGTTGGAAGAGACCTCCAAGAGATCATCAAGACCAACCTAGCAACCAGTCTTGTCCAATCAACCAGACCATGGCACAAAGTGCCTCAGCCAGGCTTCTCTTGAACACTTCCAGGGACAGCGACTCCACCACCTCCCTGGGCAGCCCATTCCAATGCCAATCACTCTCTCTGCCAACAACTTCCTCCTAACACCCAACCTATACCTATTCATGAAGTCTTTTTTTGAACCTCTCCAGGGATGGCTACCCACAAGTACTTTCATGAAGTATCCATCCACAGATGTGTTTCTGTCTGTACAACTGTTCTCTCTCAGAATATAAAGTGCTACTAATGCATAGCTTGTAATTGAATACTAAGCTGTAATTAATTACTCTTTTCAGTTAAGGGGTACCTTTGATGGCCTAAGATCTCAGAAGTAATTAATTGTATGTTTAATTAGACACCAAATTAGGCTTAAGACAATAAAAATCAAATTTGAGCAAATGGCTTTATGCTGTAAGGGGTAAGCTTTACATGAGGTTCCTTGCTCAAGAGCAGTGTGGCCAGCAGGACAAGGGAGGTTATTCTTCCCTTGTACTCAGCTCTGGTCAGGCCACACCTTGAGTGCTGTGTCCAGTTCTGGGCTCCTCAATTAAAGAGAGATGTTGAGGTGCTGGAAGGTATCCAGAGAAGGGTGACAAAGCTGGTGAGGGGCCTGGAGCAGAGCCCTGTGAGGAGAGGCTGAGGGAGCTGGGGGTGTGCAGCCTGCAGAAGAGGAGGCTCAGGGGTGACCTCATTGCTGTCTACAACTACCTGGAGGTAGACTGTAGCCAGGTGGGGTTGGTCTCTTCTGCCAGACAACCAGCAACAGAAGAAGGGGACACAGTCTCAAGTTGTGGCAGAGGAGGTCTAGGCTGGATGTTAGGAGGAAGCTGTTGGCAGAGAGAGTGATTGGCATTGGAATGGGCTGCCCAGGGAGGTGGTGGAGTCACTGTCCCTGGAGGTGTTCAAGAAAAGCCTGGCTGGGGCACTTAGTGCCATGGTCTAGTTGACTGGCTAGGGCTGGGTGCTGCGTTGTACTGGATGATCTTTTAGGTATCTTCCAACCTGGCTGATTCTATGATTCTATTATTATAATTTGCCTTACCATTTTATCAGTCCCAAACATTAAGTTTCTCTGTTACATGAAACCTAGGTAGGTTCTGATGGTATTTTCTAGAGCACCACCAGATTCAGGGGAGATGAGCAAGAGATGTCAGACTGACGGTGGGTTGAAACAAATGTAGGTCAGCTGGAATTCTAGGACAGCTCGGAGATGTTTTAAGAAGTGTGACTCTATAATGTTTCCAGCAAGATGAGAGAAGAAAAAGAAATGTTTGTTTGTTTTTATACCACAGTCTGCAGAGATTTTGACATCGATTTCTAGTGCTAACTGAAAGCTGAAGGGTTCTGGGAAATAACTATTGGAGAGCTGTCTCTGTGGGTAGAGTCAGAGGTGCATCCTTTGATGCCACATCCCAGGATATGTGCTAACAATGCTGGTTTCTATGTGGAAGGCACTAGGCACAATCTTTTTCATAGAATCATAGAATCAATCAGGTTGGAAGAGACCTCCAAGATCATCCAGTCCAACCTAGCACCCAGCCCCAGCCAGTCAACCAGACCATGGCACTAAGTGCCACAGCCAGGTTTGTCTTGAACACCTTCAGGGACAATGACTCCACCACCTCCCTGGGCAGCCCATTCCAATGCCAATCACTCTCTCTGCTAACAACCTTCTCCTAACATCCAGCCTAGACCTTCCCTGCCACAACTTGAGACTGTGTCCCCTTGTTCTGTTGCTGGCTGCCTGGCAGAAGAGACCAACCCCCACCTGGCTACAGCCTCCCTTCAGGTAGTTGCAGACAGCAATGAGGTCTGCCCTGAGTCTCCTCCAGGTTGCACACCCCCAGCTCCCTCAGCCTCTCCTCACAGGGCTGTTCTCCAGGCCCCTTACCAGCTTTTTCACCCTTCTCTGGACACGTTCCAGTATCTCAACATCTCTCTTGAATTCAGGAGCCCAGAACTGGACACAGCACTCAAGGTGTGGCCTGAGCAGTGCTGAGTACAGGAGAAGAATAACCTCCCTTACTACAGTTTTGCTTTGACACCTGATGTGTTAAGTTAAAAATGCACCCTGCTTTACACCTAATTTTTATATTGGTATGTAGCTTCCAAGTGAAGTAAGTTTATGTCTGACACAGCCCTCTTAAAGGAAGCAAATATCCTTAAAAAAAAAAAAAAGGATAAATTACCTAAGATAGTTCCTCTCTTAATCCTTGGTCACACAAAACTGATGCAATAGCTGTGTGTGCTTGCTGCACTTTCCTATGACATGCCTATGCTAATGCTGCCCAAGTGCTGGACAGTATAGAAACAGTACTGCTCTGTAAGGAGTGTGTCACCAGTGAAGTGTACCTCAGACAGCTGTGTCATGTTTTGATGTCAAGCTATTGCAGTTTCACTTGTTTTATCTGCTCAGTTGTGGTGTTCTGATGGGACTGGAGAAGATAAGGGTACAGGAAGAGGCTGAAAGGAGAAAGCCTTCTGTGCTGCATTAGACTGAGTGGGTCAAATACATGGCACTATATATAGATAAAGAAGTCTGCTCTTGTTTGCTAGCAGTTACTTTTATTATGGAGTGGAGGAAAAGATAGTGCTGCTTCATCCCTGTTTCAATCCAGCAGAAGTCCATTCCTCATCTAAGCTTTAGTGATTGTTTATTCCATCTGACACGATGTCTTTGGGAAGAATGACATAAAAGAAACGTCTGGAGAGGAAAATACCACTTCACCTCACAAGCTTGTCCCCCCTTAAGTTTCTCTTAACCCCTAGTTTTCTGTTTTGTCACTGCATGCTTTAATCCCTTCTCTCTCCATAAATGTGCCAAGATGTCTCTAAGCCACTTAGTCCACAGGACATGTTTCCATGTTATTACTTGGCAACTCATTCCACGAGTTCATCACTCTGACCCCGACTGAAATAGTTTGAGTTTCCAGTACACACAATTATTTTGGGTTATGACTTCTGACTCTTGAACCCCTTGCCAGAACACACCACTTAAATCTCTTCATCAGCTCTGAGTGCTGTTACTGGGTCAGCTCAGTGTCAATATTCTTCTAGCAGCAGTCCATCAGAATTTTGCCCTACATCTTCTCTTGGAAGGACACAGTCTCAAGTTGTGCCAGGGGATGTTCAGGCTGGATGTTAGGAGGAAGTTGTTGGCAGAGAGAGTGATTGGCATTGGAATGGGCTGCCCAGGGAGGTGGTGGAGTCATCATCCCTGGAGGTCTTCAAGAAAATCCTGGATGAGGCACTTAGTGCCATGGTCTGGTTGATTGGCTAGGGCTGGATGCTAGGTTGGACTGCATGATCTTGGAGGTCTCTTCCAACCTGGTTGATTCTATGATTCTATGACTGCAGCAAAAGCTGTGACCGTGATCCCTCCACCATTATTCATCTTCTGTGGGAGCCATGAGACTGTTTACAGCATAGGAGACACTTAGGTGCTTTATGAAGAGTAAAACCGGACCAGGTACCAAATAGTCCTTGTGTATTTCACACTCACCCTAACTATGCTGGACTGCATTCTGATCTCCTCTGCAGACAAAGAGTAAACAGCAAAGGCAAGTTTAGTACATGCTCCGAGTGCAAAAAGAGGCTTCACTTCAGAAAGCATTCAGCACGCTGCTGTTCCCCATCTGCACTCATTCTTCCATGCAGCAAAAATATTCTACACACGTTTTGTTTTGGGTGTTTGAAACATCTACAGTATAAAAACCAGAGAGAACAGCCATTTAATATCTGCTCACTGCACACACAAATACATCATCTCTTTCCATCTCACATTCTTCTCTGAAGCTGGAGGGAGTAATATGATATTAAAGAGTGATCTTCCCTTCCTGTTGTTTCATCCAGTTGTGGTATTGATCTTGTCAAGTACTCCTGTAAAATAACTTAGCAGCCCAGACCCACTTGAGTTACCCAGATGTTAGCCTACCACTATGTAACTTAGTGAAGGCTGATTCGGTGGCAGGGAGTTTAATTGAAGGTGCAGAATGGACACAGGGATGGCTTCCCAGCTGGAACTAGTTTGAAGTTTGTGTAAAAGCTGATAATAATCTCCAAAATTGCACTCTCAGCCCAAAAAGAGCAGGAAAGGGCTTACACCACTGAAGTGGTATTTACTACTTTTTAGTTCCTTGCTCAGCTTACCATCAGCCATGGGAATTTACAAGCTTTCCAACAAGACTGAAGCAATCCAGGAAACCACAATGACAGATCCACTTGAAAAGACCATTTCACAAGAGTGGTGAAAACACAAACTATTTGTTATCAGTGGCTGAAGCTATTAGAAACCACTATTAATGCAAAACCCAGTGTAATAAAAGGAGGGGTTCTCATGACAGCTGGCAGACGTTTGTTTGCATCACTTTCCACACACCCCACCAGCCACCCCCTTTCCCAGCAAAACCACCATAGGCAGTCCAGTTCTCTCAGAAATGACTGCAAGGTTAGGAATTTTGGGCACATTCATTAAATAAGCAATTTGCTCTTCTCTTTATATCACAGAATCACAGAGTCAACAAGGTTGGAAGAGACCTCCAAGATCATCCAGTCCAACCTAGCACCCAGCCCTGTCCAATCAACCAGACCATGGCACTAAGTGCCTCAGCCAGGCTCTTCTTAAACACCTCCAGGGCTGTTGTCTCCACCACCTCCCTGGGCAGCCCATTCCAATGCCAATCACTCTCTCTGGCAATAACTTCCTCCTCACATCCAGCCTAGACCTCCTCTGGCACAACTTGAGACTGTGTCCCCTTGTTCTGTTGCTGCTTGCCTGGCAGAAGAGACCAACCCCACCTGGCTACAGCCTCCCTTCAGGTAGTTGTAGACAGCAATGAGCTCTGCCCTGAGCCTCCTCTTCTGCAGGCTGCACACCCTCGGCTCTCTCAGCCTCTCCTCACAGGGCTGTGCTTCAGGCCCCTCACCAGCTTTGCTGCCCTTCTCTGGACACCTTCCAGTACCTCTCCTCATAGGGCTGTGCTCCTATAAACAAGAAATCTGCTCAGAAAAAATCTCTGTGTTTTTATGACTTTCATTTTTGGCTATCCAATTACTAACAACTGTTGTGTAAGAAGTCTGGTTGTGTGAAAAACAGGAACTTTTGATCAGGATAAGAAAGAACTTTCTCATTCTGAATTTGTTTAGCTTGAGAATTTTTGTCTCTCTTTTTACCAGAGAGGTAGGCTGAGGAAGGAAGCCTTTCTAGATCTCTGTTACTAGCTATCAGCCACAACCAGAAAATGCAGAGGCATGCAAAAATGAGGAGGGGAAAAAAAGGGTAAGAAATTCCTTGTAGTCCTCAAAGAAACAACAAAACACTGCTCCCTTGGCTTTGGGTTGGGATAAGGATTTGGTGCTGTTACTCTTTATTGTTCCTGTTTTTGAGGAAGATTTTTATCCCTAGAAGTTCTTTTTCTTCATGGGGATAAATTCAGGGACCAGACTTCAAGAATTTCTGCTCAAATGACTTTGAGAGAACTTCTGCCTGATAGCTCCACAAAGAACAGAGCAGCCAGTCCCACAACAGCTTGTATTTGTAATCTATGGCTACCATGAGGAGTTGGTATCTGTGCCCTGCCCCTCTGTGTCTGGTGTTTGCTGCATCTCTCGCTGTTTTGAAGGCACTTTTACTACTGGGTTAAGTTGTGGTTCTCCCCAGTGTACCATGAGGAGTTGGTATCTGTGCCCTGCCCCTCTGTGTCTGGTGTTTGCTGCATCTCTCACTGTTTTGAAGGCACTTTTACTACTGGGTTAAGTTGTGGTTCTCCCTAGTGTGCCTCATCTTTGTACTGTAAACTTGTTGATGTTCATGACAGTGGCATTTCAGCTACTTATTGATTTGATAGGAAGTGTTCAGAAAGGAGTGTGATGTTTGGTGCCATTTTGTGCAGCTTCCATAAAACTACACACAAATCCATTCCTGGAAACATTGCAGGTCAGGTTGGACAGGACTCTAAGCAATCTGAGTGCTAGGTTGGAGTGGATGAGCTTGGAGGTCTCTTCCAACCTGGCTGATTCTATGATCTGGTTGAAGAAGTCCTTGCTTGCTGCAAGAGATTGTACTAGAGCTTTAGGGGTCCCTTCTGGTCCAAACCAGTCTAGCTGCAACTTGGAGAGGGAAATGGGAGTATTGGTGCATAGTTGACAGAATGAGTTAGCAATATGCTGAGGTGGCCAAGAAATCCAATGGCATCCTGGCTTGTACTAGAAATACTGTGGCCAGCAGGACTGAGGAGGTGATCATCCTCCTGTACTCAGCACTGGTGAGACCATACCTCGAGTATTGTGTTCAGTTATGGGCCCCTCACTATAGGAAGGATATCGAGGTGCTGGAGTGTGTCTAGAGAAGGGCAGTGAGGCTTGTGGAAGGCCTGGAGCACATGGCCTGTGAGAAGCATCTGAAGGAGCTGGGGCTCAGTGCTGGGCCCAATCCTCTTTAACATCTTCATAGATGATCTGGATGAGGGCATGGAGTCAGTCATCAGCAAGTTTGCAGATGACACCAAGCTGGGGGCAGATGTGACTGGGTTGGAGGGCAGAAGGGCTCTGCAGCGGGACCTTAACTGCCTGGACAGATGGGCAGAGTCCAATGGGATGGTGTTCAATAGCTCCAAGTGCAGGGTGCTGCACTTTGGCCACAGCAACCCCATGCAGAGATACAGGCTGGGGTCGGAGTGGCTGAGAGCAGCCAGACAGAGAGGGATCTGGGGGTGCTGATTGATACCCACCTGAACATGAGCCAGCAGTGTGCCCAGGTGGCCAAGAGAGCCAGTGGCATCCTGGCCTGCATCAGGAATGGTGTGGTCAGCAGGAGCAGGGAGGTCATTCTGCCCCTGTACTCTGCACTGCTTAGACCACACCTTGAGTATTGTGTTCAGTTCTGGGCCCCCCAGTTTAGGAGGGACATTGAGATGCTTGAGCGTGTCCAGAGAAGGGCAACGAGGCTGGGGAGAGGCCTTGAGCACAGCCCTACGAGGAGAGGCTGAGGGAGCTGGGATTGGTTAGCCTGGAGAAGAGGAGGCTCAGGGGAGACCTCATTGCTGTCTACAACTACCTGAGGGGAGGTTGTGGCCAGGAGGAGGTTGCTCTCTTCTCTCAGGTGGCCAGCACCAGAACAAGAGGACACAGCCTCAGGCTGTGCCAGGGGAAATTTAGGCTGGAGGTGAGGAGAAAGTTCTTCCCTGAGAGAGTCATTGGACACTGGAATGGGCTGCCCGGGGAGGTGGTGGAGTCGCCGTCCCTGGAGCTGTTCAAGGCAGGACTGGACGTGGCACTTGGTGCCATGGTCTGGCCTTGAGCTCTGTGGTAAAGGGTTGGACTTGATGATCTGTGAGGTCTCTTCCAACCCTGATGATACTGTGATACTGTGATACTGTGGCTGTTCAGTCTAGAGTGGAGGAGGCTGAGCAGAGATCTTACCACTCTATGCCACTACCAAAAGGAGGCTTATCCTTGGTGCAAGTGACAGGATTAGAGCAAATGGTTACAAGCTGCGCCAGGGGAGGCTCAGGCTGGCTGTCAGAAAATATTTGTTCACTAAACGGGTTCTAAAACTGGAGTCACCATCCCTGGGGGTGCACCTGGTGCTTGGGGATGTGGTTCAGTGTTGGCCCTTCAGTTCTGGGTCAGGGGTTGGGCTGGATGGTCCTGGAGGTTTCTTCCAACCAGATGTGATTCTGTTAAGTCTCACCTGGCTACACAGATACTGGCCTGGGATTGCTGGGGTGTTACTGAAAGCAGAGGATACAGGTGTTGAGGTCCCCGGCTGCCACTTTGCTGATGGGATGTGATGTGCTGGGTGTTCACATGGCCAACCTGCTGTGTGAAGAGGCTTCACAGCAGCGTGTAAAAGGACTGAGCTGGACAGTCTTCTGCACAGGTGCCTGTCTCCTGACCAGGTAAGTGGTGAGAAGTGCCTCAGCAGAAACGGCCCATGTGTTCTGCTTCAGTGACCTACCTGTCCCCACTTCCCCTTATTCCCCCACCTGCAACACAAACACAAAGCTCTTCTCTGCCCCTTTCCCACCATTCATTTTCCCACAGCCCTTCTCATGCCAGCAGGCCAGGGGGGAGCGGAGTACATGGTGTTAACTCCTGTACCTTGGGCTCAGAGCCAGTTCAGAAGAGTAATTTGTGTGTATCTTGAAACTGGGCAGTGGGGGAGTTCTGGGCAAGCAAAATTATCTTCTTTCTTGTGTCCCTAGACAAAACTGTGGGACAGAAAGCCAGGCAGTATGGTTGTTTGATACACAGACATAATCAGTGTCTTTATTTGTCCCATGAACCATTATTATGGGTTGAGATGGAGAAAGAAATTTGCCAGAGTGACTCTCAGATCCTGATTTGAGCTTTCAAAGCAAGGAAAATAAAATAAAACAAAATGAACACAATTTATGTGGAAATCAGTAAGAGAGAAACAGTGTGGAATCCCAGGTGGTGTAGTTACTGAGGTACTGTGGTGTATCTGAGCATGTAGATTTTAGATTGCTTGAAGAGAACACTATCATAGAATGAAGCAGTTTGGAAGAGACCTCCAAGATCATCCAGTCCAACCTAGCACCCAGCCCTGTCCAGTCAATCAGACCATGGCACTAAGTGCCTCAGCCAGGCTTTGCTTCAACACCTCCAAGGACAGCAACACCACCACCTCCTTGGGCAGCCCATTCCAATGCCAATCACTCTCTCTCCGGCAACAACTTCCTCCTAATATCCATCCTGTACCTCCCCTGGCACAACTTGAGACTGTGTCCCCTTGTTCTGTTGCTGGTTGCCTGGCAGAAGAGACCAACCCCACCTGGCTACAGCCTCCCTTCAGGGAGTTGCAGACAGCAATGAGCTCTGCCCTGAGCCTCCTCTTCTGCAGGCTGCACACCCCCAGCTCCCTCAGCCTCTCCTCACAGGGCTCTGCTCCAGGCCCCTCAAAGCTTTGTTGCCCTTCTCTGGACATGTTCCAGCACCTCAACATCTCTCTTGTGAACTGAGGAGCCCAGAAGTGGACACAGCACTGCAGGTGTGGTGTGACCAGTGCTGAGTACAGCTGTGCTTTCTTTCCTTTCATGCTTTGCCCAGTCTTTTGCTTAGGCTGCTTTGCAGGTGATGATAGTCTCACACAAAACCAGTGCACAGGCAGCAATGCCCATCCCAAGTATGTTTCTTTTCTTTTGAGTAAAGCTTCATTTTGGTGTGAGTGATGCCATATGGGTCAAACCTTTAGCTGTCAAGCTTTTAGCTGGCTTTTCCAAGAGGCTCTTCCCCCCCCTGCATTCCACAGCACGGTTTCTAGCACATTCAATAGCAAGAGCTATTAATTTAATGGGATTGAGACTGTTTCTCATAACAGAGTGCTCCATTGCCTCCTTGTAAAAAATAATCATGTGAGGGTTTTGTAGGTTACATACAGTCCTCAGGACTTTGTAATTTCATTGGAAGATGCCTACAATTATCAACTAACTTCAGGCTTAATTAGCTTATTAGCTTGTCTTGTAACTCTGCCTGCCCTTTAAAGTTCCAGCTTTCCCCCCAGTGTTGCCCAGAGCATCATTTTGTACTTCAATTTTGTGGATGCTTGGTGATGAATTCTTCTTGGGTTTGAATCCTGTTTAAATAGCTATGCCTATATAGACCCTAGCTTGCTCTGTATAAAATGTTGTGCTGGTACCAATGTAAACAGAGCTGAAACAACAAGCAGGCCACAGTGTAATAAATCAGAGTGATTAGTCATCCTCCTGGGACACAGATGTGTCAGCTCAGGTCAAGACACTTCTGGGAAAACTAGATAGCTGGTAAATGTATTAACAGCTGACTAGCAAAGGCCCTGTGCTGTACCAGGAAATATCCATGACTTGGGCAGTTCTTCCCTTTCTGCACTGGCAGAAGCAACCCAACTACTTCCTTACTTGTTCTCCTTCCTTTCTTCTCCTTGCTACCAGTTCTGGCAAGCCAAACAATTTGTTTCTTCATGACCTTCTCTGTATAGATTGGCTAACAAACAAAGCTTTCTGTTAAATGAAATGCTATCTGCAATGTATTTTATTTCCATGAGACAAGGGGCAGGGTTATCTCATGACCTTTTAAAAGTTATTTCTTTTGCTCTCTTCTCAAGTGAGGTCCAGATGTCACTTCAGAATAAAGCATGAGCATTTCTCTCACTGCACCACGTTCTACCATGATGTGCAGAATTAAAGGTGTGCTCCCACCTGAGTAAATATTATATAGTTTGCTCCATTATTGGAATGAGAAACCAAAAAAAAAGAGCTTCTTTTATCATCAATATCTTGTCCTTTTCATACTGACAGTGAAGAAGAGACTTGAAATGCCTTGTTGGGGCTCAGCACTGATATCTTGAATCATAGAATCAACCAGGTTGGAAGAGACCTAAAAGATCATCCAGTCCAACCTAGCACCCAGCCCTAGCCAGTCAACCAGACCATGGCACTAAGTGCCTCAGCCAGGCTTTGCTTCAACACCTCCAGGGATGGTGACTCCACCACCTCCCTGGGCAGCCCATTCCAATGCCAATCACTCTCTCTGTGAAGAACTTCTAACATCCAGCCTAGACCTCCCCTGGCACAACTTGAGACTGTGTGCCCTTGTTCTGTTGCTGGTTGCCTGGCAGAAGAGACCAACTCCACCTGGCTACAGCCTCCCTTCAGGTAGTTGTAGCCAGCAATGAGCTCTGCCCTGAGCCTCCTCTTCTGCAGGCTGCACACCCCCAGCTCCCTCAGCCTCTCCTCATAGGGTTTGTGTTCCAGGCCTTTCACCAGCTTTGTCACCCTTCTCTGGACACCTTCCAGCACCTCAACATCTCTCTTGAATGGAGGAGCCCAGAACTGGACACAGTACTCAAGGTGTGGCCTGACCAGTGTTGAATACAGGGGAAGACAGATGGGTCTTAATTTGAGGTGTGAGCATCTACAGCTCTTCTTCATTTCATTAGGCAGAGCTGATAGCAGGTCTGCAAGGCCTTTTGCCTGCTAATTTTGTTTACATAAGTATCTAGTCTCCAAATAAAACACACTCCTTCTGTCCTAGCCTTTTTCATATAATCTTATTTTAGATGTCTCCAAACATGCCACAGAAGGGGTAGCCTTGTGATTTGTTCACGACCTCACCAGGGGTGGATATAACAAGGAGTCTGTTTGTTCCCTCTTCTCCCTTGCTTCCATCTGACTACGCTTATTAACACCTCTCAGTCCAGGGTCTCAGCCAGGACCTGTTGAACATCACAGCTGGATCCAAGTCTGATCTAATCACTGTCTGATGTTTTGGGCTGTAACTTCATTCCAGTGTGCTCTCTTTATCTTGTGTGTAGCTGCAAGTCAGAGGTGTAGGTACCATCCAGAGATTTGGGATGGGCAGAGCCAATGGGAGTGGAACTGTCTGGAAGTGTTCCAGTGACGCCAAGGTCTACAAACACAGATCTGTGCAGGCTGGAATGTTTGGAATTACATGCATTTTTGCTGAATTACTGCAGCTTTACTAAAGAATATAATCTTGCATCTGGCATATGGCTATCTTGGGAACGTGATTTCAATGCCTCTTGGAGCCTCAGATCACAGGCTGACTGAGAGTGTCCTGCTCTGCATCAGGAGACTTTGGGAGCTCAGCAGAGGAGCAGCCCATCACCAACAAAATGTGAGTGGTGCAGAGGTCCTCTCTTACAGCGAAGGAGCTGCAGCTGAAGGTACACAACTGACTCTCATGTTGACTTTTTGCTGTTTGAGATGAAGGCTTACCATGGCTTACTATGATGCTTCTCTGAATTTTGCAATGTGTGGGCAACTTACAGACATGGAAAATCACAGTCAAACGATTTCACTAGCTCTGGTCTGCACATGGCAGTGACATTCAGGTTACTAACTGTGCAAACAGACCAGAGTTGCCAGGGTTGGAAGTGACCTCAAGGATCATCTAGTTCCAACGCTCCCCCACCCCCTGCCCGGCCATGGGCACGGACACCTCACACTAGATCAGGTTGCCCAGAGCCACATCCAGCCTGGCCTTAAAAACATCCAGGAATGGGACTTCCACCACCTCCCTGGGCACCCTGTTCCAGTGTCTCTACACCCTTATGGTGGAGAACTTAGAACTTTGTAACATCTAATGTACATCTACCCTCTTCAAGGTTAGCTCCATTCCCCCTAGTCCTACTCCTACCTGATCAAAGCCTCTACAATAGCCTATGTATTACACAGACCTTCACTGCTGTTTTGACTGCACTTTCTAAGCCTACCAAAACCCAGAATTAGTTTCAGAAAAGAAAAAAAGGTTTTGCCACAAAGGAGTTTGATTACTCTACTCTGGTAGCCATCATGAAGGATTCAGTGATGCTGGGTTGGATAGATGTGATTCTTAGTTTGCTGAGTGATCTTCTGAGAGTTTTTGAGAGCTTGGTGATTTGTCAGACCAGAAGATAAGATATATGTCCTGTGGCCAGTCCAAGGCTCTGTTTCCTAGGTTGGATCAGATTCCAAGCCTTCAGACAGATAAATCATGTATGTGGCTCCTGGGAGATTTAGATGTTAAACTGATACCCTCCTGATGATACATCTCTTAATTAAGTGTCCCTTAAAGATTTTCAAGTGGAGGCTTCAGTTCTACAATACAAGGCCCATCAATTCCCTGGCTTCAGCCAAGGACTAACTTGAGAACAGGTGTCCTCTAGCACATAACATGTGGCCGGATTGGACACATTCACCCTTATTTGTGTTTTTATGAAGCCTTTACTCAAGAAAAGAGAAAACCAGTGTAAAGCTGTATGGATACTGTTATCAGTGGCACCAAAATCCTAGTGGTCTGCAGAATTGGGTTCTGACTGGCACTTCTGTCTGACAGAACAGATCTACTTATCCCCTACCTCTATTGCTTTTATTTATTGCTGCAGTTGTTAATGGGCCTTTGGAAATACAGGCAGCTCTGTCAGCACCAGAGTATGTCACTGAAACTGGAATGCTATCTTGGTCCTGTGGGCTCGAGATTGTAACATGGATCTTAACTCTATAAGGTTGTGATGGTTTGGGTGTTCCCTGCCCCTCCACACGTTGGAAATCACCCAGACTAGACTCAGCCAGCTCTGGAAATTTGAATGAAGCTTATATTTACAGCTGGCACAATAGACAAGCAGATAGTTACAGTATAGACAGTTATAGACAGAAATAGACAAGTTAAAAGGTAATACAGAAACACAACAGCCCTTCCAGAAACCTGAGTCCCCAGGAGGGGCTCCCAACCACCCTTCCACCTTCTCCCACCCCTCTCAACCTTACCCCAGTCCCAAGGAAGAATGGAGGTTCAGCCAGAGGGTTAGGAAGCAAAGTGGATTAATTAGAGAAATGGCAGAGAGGCTGGAGAGAGGAATGCAGCCCAGAGCTCCCAAGCAGAAGTCCTTTTTCTCTGTTTGGATTCTTGTTCTTATACCTCTCAGCAAGCCTATGAGTGAAGAAGACACCACCATTGTTTCCCTTTCACAGCCTGTGATCTAGTTCTTCTCACCAAAACATTTTAGCTAGCTTCAAACTAGCACAAAGGTAGAAGTAGGCTTCTGTTTTCACACATCTGATCTGGACTTCTTTCTTGCAAACAGAACTGGTCTATTAGAAACCCCTTTCACAGAGAACTCTGTGGGATTAGGAGTGAAAGGAAGCTGTGACAGAAATGCCAGCTGTGACACAGGATTGCATGCCAGTGCTGTGGGAAGGTGGTGAGGGAGCCCAGTTCCTGTGCAGGACTTCTCATGTGGAGGTTTGGAGGACTTTGGTGTCATTTTACAGTGATATTCCAAGGTTACTCAGCAGATCTGTAACACAGCTGGGAATGAAGACCAGGTGTCCTGAGCCCCAGCCTACTGCTCTATGCATCCTGCCTCCAAAGAAGCAGTATTTGCAAGGAGCCATAGGAAATGCCTGATTTGCTTGTATTTCACCCCGAGAATGGAATGCTAGGTCAGCAGTATTTATTTTCTTATCTTGATCCCCCTAATTTTTACATTTTAAAGAGCCCTCTCTATGATGCTCTTGCAAACTCAGAAACAAGCTAGGAGAGCTTCAAAAAAAGTGTTGCAATTTATAGGTGCTTGTTGAACAGTGACTCTCAAACTTTGCCAGTGGAGCTCAGCTAAAGGTGGCAGGAGGAAGCCCTTTGCAGAATGTCAGCTGCAGTCCTGTGAGCGGTTCCCATCACACTGATGACAGGATCTGAATGAGTATCACAGTATCACCAAGGTTGGAAGAGACCTCACAGATCATCAAGTCCAACCCTTTACCACAGAGCTCAAGGCCAGACCATGGCACCAAGTGCCACGTCCAACCTTGCCTTGAACAGCTCCAGGGACGGCGACTCCACCACCTCCCCGGGCAGCCCATTCCAGTGTCCAATGACTCTCTCAGGGAAGAACTTTCTCCTCACCTCCAGCCTAAATCTCCCCTGGCACAGCCTGAGGCTGTGTCCTCTTGTTCTGGTGCTGGCCACCTGAGAGAAGAGAGCAACCTCCTCCTGGCCACAACCACCCCTCAGGTAGTTGTAGACAGCAATAAGGTCACCCCTGAGCCTCCTCTTCTCCAGGCTAACCAATCCCAGCTCCCTCAGCCTCCCTCAGTGAGGCATGGCTTGTCCTGCCCCTGCCCCTGCCCTGTCCTGCATTTTACCCCATTGCCCTCGCTCTGGAGTTAATGGGTTTAGAGGGAGGAACTTGCTCTCCGTTTGTGGGTCTGGAGCTAAATAAATTGCTGCACTGAAAAGTCTCACCCCCCCATGGCTGCAAATGTATTAAACATCTCTCGTTAACCATACAGCCTCCTGCTTGAGCAGCTGAGCATGTAAATTCCTGTGACCAAATAGCTGCACAGCTAACTGCTTTCACATGTGCCCATCTCCAAAGGTGAAATCCTAGCCTAGCTTTGCCCGCCAGTGACCAGGACACAGCTGCTTTAGGGGTCGGATGTGGCACCCTGGAGCCTTGCTCTTTATGACTGCCTGAGGATGGAGCAAGAGGGTGAGTGGGCAGAGGCAGCCGGCGCTGGGATGGGGCCTGTGGCTTGCGCCAGTCCTCCTCTGCTCGGCCGCCGAGAGGCAGTGGCCGCTGTGGGGGAACCGACTTGCTGCCAGAGCTTCCCAGGACCCGATCCGGCTGGAGCTGGGCAATACGGCGGCTCCACAGCCCAGCCCACTTCTAGGTGAGGAAGCCGCGCTTATTTTCCACCTCGCCGGCCGCGGAGAGGCTTCTATTCAGCGCCACAACGCTTATCCGAGCAGAAAGCACCGCGGCAGCTCCCAGGGTCAAATGGGTTCCCCCAGCCGCTTGCCTTGGCCCCGCCGCTCTGTTCTGTGGCCTATCCTCGGAGCAGCGGGCCCGGCCGGGGTGCTTGAACCCGCCACGTTACAAGGCGAAGGGCCACGTCCCTGCAGCGCGGAGCGGGCTCGGGGGAGCCCTCTGCGAAGGGCCGCGGCTGATTTGAAACACAGGCGAGAGCCGCGGCGGCGGCGCTGGGAGCGTGTTTGCCTTGGCTGCTCCCCGCCCCGGGCCGCAGCACCGAGCAGGCCCCTGGCTGCCGGCCAGCCGCTAATATTTCCTTTCGCTGTTGCTCATAAAGACATTCAGGAAAACAATCGAGGGCAATGAGTGCCTTCCCGTTCCGTTCCGTTCCGTTCCGTTCCGTTGGAGTGCGGGGAGCCTGCCTGGTCCGGCGGCGGCAGCGGCGGGGACGGGGGAGCCGCCTCTCGGAAGCGGTTTCCCCAGCCCCTCAAGGCTTTCTCCCCGCGAACAAAAGGAGATGCCGCAGCCGTGTGTCGGTGGGGGGGTTCTGTGCGGTGTGAAAGGATTTATCGACGTAGGAGCTGTGCCCAGCCGGCAGTGGCCACACGTCCCCCCGGCACACGCAGCTGCAGCCCCGGCCCGTTGAAGATGATGATGATGATGATGATACTGGGCCCAGTCCTGTTCAATATCTTTATTGATGATCTGGGAAAGGGCATTGAGTCCAGCATCAGTAAGTTTGCAGATGACACCAAGCTAGGAGCAGCTGTGGAGCTGTTGGAAGGTAGGAGAGCCCTGCAGAGGGACCTGGCCAGGCTGGATGGGTGGGCAGAGGCCAATGGGATGAGACTGAACAAGGCCAAGTGCAGGGTTCTGCACTTTGGCCACAACAACCCCAAGCAGCACTGCAGGCTGGGGACTGAGTGGCTGGAGAGCAGCCAGGAGGAAAGGGACCTGGGGGTACTGATAGATAGTAGCTGAAGATGAGGCAGCAGTGTGCCCAGGTGGCCAAGAGAGCCAATGGCATCCTGGGCTGGCTCAGGAACAGTGTGGGCAGCAGGACAAGGGAGGTTCTTCTTCTCCTGTACTCAGCACTGCTCAGGCCACACCTTGAGTGCTGTGTCCAGTTCTGTGCTCCTGAATTCAAGAAAGATGTTGAGGTACTGGAAGGTGTCCAGAGAAGGGCAATGAAGCTGGTGAGGCGCCTGGAGCACAGATCCTATGAGGAGAGGTTGAGGGAGCTGGGCCTGTTTAGCCTGGAGAAGAGGAGGCTCAGGGGTGATCTTATTACTGTCTACAACTACCTGAAGGGGCATTGTAGCCAGGTGGGGGTGGTCTCTTCTGCCAGGCAACCAGCAATAGAACAAGGGGACACACTCTCAAGTTGTGCCGGGGTAGGTATAGGCTGGATGTTAGGAAGAAGTTCTTCACAGAGAGAGTGATTGGCATTGGAATGGGCTGCCCAGGGAGGTGGTGGAGGCACCGTCCCTGGGGGTCTTCAAGAAAAGGCTGGATGAGGCACTTAGTGCCATGGTCTGGTTGATTGGTTAGGGCTGGGTGCTAGGTTGGACTGGATGATCTTGGAGGTCTCTTCCAACCTGGTTGATTCTATGATTCTATGATGATGATGATGATGATGGCATGGTTTTCCTCGGCGGGGGGAGGAAAACGCGGCCGTGCTACGAGGCAGCCTCGTAGATGGGTCTGCCTGAGGGGCAGCACGGAATGAATTGCTTTAAAACAAAAAAGCCACTTGCTGCTCACTGTTAGTTTCGTGGGTATAAAGTCCACGGATAAAGCTGGCCCCAGGCTTCCCAAGATGTCATCTAAGCAAAGGAAATCCTATGGAACGTAAGCTGATAAGGACAAAAGTGCTCCAGTGATGTGCCCATTGCCTTTCCTGTGGCACGGCAGCAATAAACGTGAACACAGGGGAAGCTCGGCAAGTCTCCCCCTCCTTGTGCACATACGATCACTGCAGTCGTGATGGAGACAGCCAGCTGCTGGGAATGCCCTTTTGCAGCTCAGGAAACAGGTGAGACTGCCTGAGGCCTTCAGGATTTTGGCTGTCAGCATCCAGCACTCGCTGAAGCACTGACCTGGGGAGTGCTGCCTGACATCTTTAAGTAAGTTGGGTTGGAGGGCAGAAGGGCTCTGCAGCGGAAACTTGACCGCCTGGACAGATGGGCAGAGACCAATGGGATGGGGTTCAATAGCTCCAAGTGCAGGGTGCTGCACTTTGGCCACAACAACCCCATGCAGAGATACAGGCTGGGGTCAGAGTGGCTGAGAGCAGCCAGGCAGAGAGGGATCTGGGGGTGCTGATTGATACCCACTTGAACATGAGCCAGCAGTGTGCCCAGGTGGCCCAGAGAGCCAGTGGCATCCTGGCCTGCATCAGGAATGGTGTGGTCAGCAGGAGCAGGGAGGTCATTCTGCCTCTGTACTCTGCACTGCTAAGACCACACCTTGAGTGCTGTGTTCAGTTCTGGGCCCCCCAGTTTAGGAGGGACATTGAGATGCTTGAGCGTGTCCAGAGAAGGGCGACGAGGCTGGGGAGAGGCCTTGAGCACAGCCCCACGAGGAGAGGCTGAGGGAGCTGAGATTGGTTAGCCTGGGGAAGAGGAGGCTCAGGGGAAACCTTATTGCTGTCTACAACTCCCTGAGGGGTGGTTGTGGCCAGGAGGAGGTTGCTCTCTTCTCTCAGGTGGCCAGCACCAGAACAAGAGGACACAGCCTCAGGCTGTGCCAGGGGAGATTTAGGCTGGAGGTGAGGAGAAAGTTCTTCCCTGAGAGAGTCATTGGACACTGGAATGGGCTGCCCGGGGAGGTGGTGGAGTCGCCATCCCTGGAGCTGTTCAAGGCAGGACTGGACGTGGCACTTGGTGCCATGGTCTGGCCTTGAGCTCTGTGGTAAAGGGTTGGACTTGATGATCTGTGAGGTCTCTTCCAACCTTGGTGATACTGTGATGCTGTAACCCCAGGCAGGCTACGTTTATGTCTAACAGCGCAGGTTCACTGCTAGGTGGTAGACCTTGGTGTATATGTGACCTGGTAGCCTTGTGCTGATAGAGTTAATAGAAAGTGAGGTCAGTAAATCCTGGATGGATGACAGGATCTAAAGAGTCTGATGTCTCAGATCTGGGGTGGACAGCTGGTGGTCTAGGAGTTAAACCAGGCCATGGTGTGGGGCTTTTTTTGTCTCTTGGGACCGCTGGCCAGTTCACATGAATGATTCAAGGGGCTCAAGAGGAGATGTGTTGTGTTCTACCTCTTCTTAAAGACAAAAAAACCCTGTGAGGATGGAGATGTTAATCTCCTGTACTGTAGCCCAGACATGTTGTCTGATATTCTTGCTTGTTGCCACTTTAACTGGGTCAGAAGTTCTTGTCCCTGCACGAGTCTACTATCCATGTTTTAGATGATGTGGGAGAGAGAGAAGTTCACCCTGCTTCTGCCAGCCAAGGCAGCTAGTTAAGCTAAAGCAGAAGGGAATAATCAGTGGTAGCAGGGAGTTGTGTAGGGCAAAGAGCTTTGTGACCACCAGTGTGGAGCTTCTTCAGCTAAACGTTTTAGTCTCCCAACTCTGTAGAACATTATTACACTGACTTTATGTTTTTCTCCAAATCATTTGGGCCTTGTCTAGACCCATGCCTGTTAAAGCAAACAAGCTTCACAAAGAAAATTGTGCCTTAGGTGGCAGATTTTGTGTGATTCAGAGCCTTGGGTGAGCAATGTGAATTGTGTTGTTAACTCCTATGAGTTTTCTGAGGTGAATGCTGCTGCAGGATCACTGGGGTTTTTATCCTGGACTTCAGGAGGAGCTGAGATAGCTCTGTCCTGAGCTTCCTTGTAGGGCCAGATCAGGAACAAACATCTTCTAACATGTTCCTGATGCCAGGGTACTTTTATGCGGGCCAGGAGAAGCTGCGGAGGAGTTTATCACCCCTTGCTTAATATCAAACAGGGGAGTGCCACCTGGACTCAGTACAGCCCAGAGAAGTGGGCAGCTGGGAGACAAGCAGCTGCCTGGGCTGGTATATAATAGTAAAAAGTCCTTGACTGCAGGCTGTTTTGTGGCCTTTTTCTTGCTCTCTCCACTGCAGCCAGTTCCTGCTGTCTTGCTCTAGGAGAGAGCTGCTGGTTAGGTGATGCCTTGTGCATGCTGCTGTGGCACTTTCACTCTTGTCAGTTCTTTGGTTTGGGAAGCAGATGTAAAGGTGTTTCCTTGTTCATGAGGCAGGGATGCTAAAACTTGAACTTTGAATCATTAAGTGGTGTTTCCTGGCAGCAGCCTGTTAAGATTTGGCTGTGCACAAACGAGCACTGTGAATAGAAAGCTTTTTCTTTTGAACTAATACTCACCTGACATCTTATTAGGGGGATTTGTATCAGAAGGGCCATAGCCTTAAGGGCAAGTGCACTGTTATCCAGGAGATACAGCCATTTATCCAGTGTGCTTGACAAGGCCTTTGGCATACTGCAGCCCAAACATGGTTTTATTTTAATGAGCTTTGAAAAACACATTAGCTATTTTTTGCTGACTTTCTTCCTAAAAGGCTTGAAAATGTACCCAGAAAAGTCATCAACCAATCAGCCCAAAAACACAAGGTGCAGTTTTCAGGTGCATTTTCCTTCTTCCGCATCAGGGGCAAGTGGAGGGATATGCTGAAAGCCTGGAGAAGAGGAGGCTCAGGGGAGACCTTATTGCTGTCTACAACTACCTGAGGGGTGGTTGTGGCCAGGAGGAGGTTGCTCTCTTCTCTCAGGTGGCCAGCACCAGAACAAGAGGACACAGCCTCAGGCTGCGCCAGGGGAGATTTAGGCTGGAGGTGAGGAGAAAGTTCTTCCCTGAGAGAGTCTCTGAGGTCTCTTCCAATCCTAATAATACTGTGAGACTGTGATACTGTGACATGGTTCTTGTTGCTGTTGAGCCTGAAGAGCGAAGCCCTGCATGTTTCTCTTTGGGGCAGGACGCTTATATCTCGTGTGTAGCAGCAGTAGTACCAACAGGGAGTTCTGAAAAGCAGTCTCCCCTAAGTATCATACCTTATTGTGGGAGAATTTTCTTGCTAACAGGACATGAGCTGATAAGCAATAAGCAAATCCATGCTGCAAAGTGTCCTTGAGTCCATCTCAGACTCAGGATACCAGGCAGCGAGTGGAACCCCCCCCATGCAGCTGCATGGCAGAGCCTGCCAGCTGCAGGGGACAGACTCTGCAGGTTGTTATTGTAATATTGACCTCTCTGTACCTCACACATAGCCCTGGACCAGTCTGTACTTTCCACATGTACCAATCTCAAACTAAGTTATGCACGCCTCTTCCAAGTAGCATATAAGCTGCTGTATTGCCTCAGTACAGTGAGGAGCCAGAAAACTACAGGGCTGTCAGCCTGACCTCAGTGCCAGACAGTCATGGAACAGGTCATCTTGAGGGCCATCACAAAGCACCTACAGGATGGCCAAGGGATCAGGCCCAGCCAGCATGGGTTTAGGAAGGGCAGGTCCTGTCTCACCAACCTGATCTCCTTTTATGATCAGGTTACCTGCCTGGTGAAAGTGGGGCAGGCTGTGGATGTAGTCTACCTGGACTGCAGCAAAGCCTTTAACACTGTCTGCCACAGCAAGCTCCTAGCCAAGCTGGCAGCTCATGGTTTGGACAGATTCACTCTGTGCTGCGTCAGGAACTGGCTGGATGGCAGAGCCCAGAGAGTGGTGGTGAATGGTGCCACATCCAGTTGGCAGCTGGCACTAGTGGTGTTCCCCAAGGATCAGTGCTGGGCACAGTCCTGTTCAGTATCTTTATTGATGATCTGAATGAGGGGATGGAGCCCTGCATCAGTTAATTTGCAGATGACACCAAGCTAGGAGCAGGTGCTGATCTGTTGGAATGTAGGAGAGCCCTGCAGAGGGACCTGGCCAGGCTGGATGGGTGGGCAGAGGCCAATGGGATGAGATTGAACAAGGCCAAGTGCAGGGTTCTACACTTCGGCCACAACAACCTCAAGCAGCACTACAGGCTGGGGACTGAGTGGCTGGAGAGCAGCCAGGAGGAAAGGGACCTGGGGGTGCTGGTGGATAGTAGGCTGAAGATGATGCAGCAGTGTGCCCAGGTGGGCAGGAGAGCCAATGGCATCCTGGCCTGCATCAGGAGCAGTGTGGCCAGCAGGACAAGGGATGTTATTCTGCCCCTGTGCTCAGCACTGCTCAGGCCACACCTTGAGTGCTGTGTCCAGTTCTGGGCCCCTCAATTCAAGAGAGATGTTGAGGTGCTGGAAGGTGTCCAGAGAAGGGCAACACAAACCCTATGAGGAGAGGCTAAGGGAGCTGAGGTTGTTTATCCTGGAGAAGAGGAGGCTCAGGGGTGACCTTATTGCTGTCTACAACTCCCTGCAGGGAGGCTGTAGCCAGGTGGGGTTGGTCTCTTCTCCCAGGCAAGCAGCAACAGAAGAAGGGGACAGAGTCTCAAGCTGTGCCAGGGGAGGTCTAGGCTGGATGTTAGGAGGAAGTTGTTGTCAGAGAGAGTGATTGGCATTGGAATGGGCTGCCGAGGGAGGTGGTGGAGTCGCCATCCCTGGAGGTGTGGAAGCAAAGCCTGGCTGAGGCACTTAGTGCCATGGTCTGGTTGATTGGATAGGGCTGGGTGCTAGGTTGGACTGGATGATGTTGGAGGTCTCTTCCAGCCTGGTTGATTCTATGATTCTATGACTAATGAGACGTGCTGTACTACATGCAGCTAGCTGATACCGAGTTGTCTCGTCAGTACCCAGGTCCCGCCTGCGCTGGCTTCCTGCGGCCGCACCTTATCATAGTTGAAGACACTCTTACAACTGTGTTTCAGTTACAGGGAGTTTTGAAAGGCAGTCTCCCCTAAGCATCATATCTTATCATACTTGAAGACACTCTTGTGACTGTGTTTCAGTTACAGTGAGTTTGTGGTGTTCCTTCATCTCTGGGAATTCTTGCATTTTCCTACAAGTTCTCAATTCCCCCTGAAATGGGCTTGGTTTTAGAGGTGCAAACTCTGTCTTCAAATGTTATCACTTCTTGGAGCTTAACAGAGTGCTAGGTTTATGATTTTATTCAGCAAGCTATGGATCATTGCAAATTGCTTCCTATTATTTGACAGCTTCCTTTTTAGAGATTTCAACACTTCAGTTATCTGCCTTGAGCAGTGTATGATTCTAATCAGAGCTATGATTTCATAATCCCCCTTTAATTCAGCAAACATTCCAGATTATCAACACAGCCAACGTGTCTTTTGGGAGAGCACCGCGCAGCAAATGTTCCTGTTCTTGGGCCTTTGGGTTTTGAAGCTAGAGAGATGCATCTTGTTAACCAGGGGGAATTTCTTAGTTATAGTTTATAAATATCTGTAAGTATTTCAGGCTGCAGAGATAACATTCCCTTCAATGAATTTAAGAAGTAAAGCCATTGAGTTTAAGGCCAAATTCAGCAGGAAGAAAGAAAATTGCTTCCATATATCTTCTGTATGTCATTAAGTGGAAAATGAGATAATTCTTCTGTACATCTGAAAACTGAATAAAGAGGTCTATTCTCCTCCTAGTTGCTGTGGATAACTTCAGCTAATTTTTGTGGCAGTTAGGCATGTTGATAGGAGAAAAGATGCCTCGAGTAGGATGATACGGTGTACATACATCATTAAATAAAACACTCATTTTCCTTAGGATAATCCCTCTTTGTTCCAGATACATGTATGCATTCTTCTTACTGCAAGCATTTCAGTTGTCAGGATGACTTGATACATTTGTTCTTTGATGTCAAATTCAGTTGCATCACTGTGGAATGGTTGCTACAGAAACCCCAGTCTGGTTTCTGAGTGTATCGAGTGCGCTCCTTTTTGACTTAAAGGAGCTGGATTTGATTTCTTTTCCTTAAAGAAGTTCATAGAATCATAGAATCAAGCAGGTTGGAAGAGACCTCCAAGATCATCCAGTCCAACCTAGCACCCAGCCCTGGCCGAGCAACCAGACCATGGCACTGAGTGCCTCATCCAGGCTTTTCTTGAAGACCTCCAGGGATGGTGACTCCACCACCTCCCTGGGCAGCCCATTCCAATGGCAAGTCACTCTCTCTGTGAAGAACTTATGATTCTGTGAACATCCAGCCTAGACCTCCCCTGGCCCAACTTGGGACTGTGTCCCCTTGTTCAGTTGCTGGTTGCCTGGGAGAAGAGGCCACCCCCCACCTGGCTACAGCCTCCCTTCAGGGAGTTGTAGACAGCAATGAGGTCTGCCCTGAGCCTCCTCTTCTGCAGGCTGCACACCCCCAGCTCCCTCAGCCTCTCCTCACAGGGCTCTGCTCCAGGCCCCTCACCAGCTTCGTTGCCCTTCTCTGGACACCTTCCAGCACCTCAACATCTCTCTTGAATTGAGGAGCCCAGAACTGGACACAGCACTCAAGATGTGGCCTGACCAGTGCTGAGTGCAGGGGAAGAATAACCTGCCTTGTCCTACTGGTCACACTGTTCCTGATGCAGGCCAGGATGCCATTGGCTCTCTTGGCCACCTGGGCACACTGCTGCCTCATCTTCAGCCTACTATCTATCAGTACCCCCAGGTCCCTTTCCTCCTGGCTGCTTTCCAGCCACTCAGTTCCCAGCCTGTAGCACTGCTTGGGGTTGTTGTGGCCAAAGTGCAGAACCCTGCACTTGGCCTTGTTCAATCTCATCCCATTGGCCTCTGCCCACCCATCCAGCCAGTCTAGGTCCCTCTGCAGGGCTCTCCTACCTTCCAACAGATCGTAGTAAAATGAGTGAAAGCTCTGAAACTGCAGCAGTAAGCATGGGCAAAAATACCCAGTTAGTGAGATCAGAGACAATCAGGGGAAGAAAAGCAATTTCAAGTCTGACAAACAAAGTCTGTTGATAGAATGCTCCCTGTTGTAATTGAAACCAGAGCTAAATTAGATCAATACCAAAATATTAAAGTGTGCCAAACCTGTTTTCTGTAGGCTTTGCTATAATTGGATTCTGATGCAAGAGATAACTTAAGTGGGCAAAGTCTGTTGACTCAAGACCATGATTATTCATAGAAAAAACACTTCCTGTGAACGTATACAGTGCTTTTATCTGGTGTTTCTGGAAGAATTAATCCATTTCTGTCCTCCTATTCCATGCTGATGCATTTGAAGTCCATATCCCGCCCACAGTAAAATCTCTGTCTTGCTTAACAAGAAACTAATTCACTGTATAAGCGAGGCATATTGACAACAGATTTAACCCAGACAGCTCAGCTTTATTCAGTCAGAAGAATGCTGGCTTGGTTTCAGGTTTCTGGGATACAGGCACAAATGGACATGCCCCAAGTAGAATCCATTTGTTTTCCCATGAATGCACCTAGTAGGAGATCAAATAAAAATAAATATTTTGGCTGTTTGGAACGAGATAGATTACTTGAGTGGTTGTGATTCGGGCTGGAAATGTATCACAGTATCATCAGGGTTGGAAGAGACCTCACGGATCATCAAGTCCAACCCTTTAGCACAGAGCTCAAGGCCAGACCATGGCACCAAGTGCCACGTCCAGTCCTGCCTTGAACAGCTCCAGGGACAGCGACTCCACCACCTCCCCGGGCAGCCCATTCCAGTGTCCAATGACTCTCTCAGGGAAGAACTTTCTCCTCACCTCCAGCCTAAATCTCCCCTGGCACAGCCTGAGGCTATGTCCTCTTGTTCTGGTGCTGGCCACCTGAGAGAAGAGAGCAACCTCCTCCTGGCCACAATCACCCCTCAGGTAGTTGTAGACAGCAATAAGGTCTCCCCTGAGCCTCCTCTTCTCCAGGCTAACCAATCCCAGCTCCCTCAGCCTCTCCTCGTAGGGCTGTGCTCAAGGCCTCTCCCCAGCCTCGTTGCCCTTCTCTGGACACGCTCAAGCATCTCTAAGTCCCTCCTAAACTGGGGGGCCCAGAACTGAACACAGCACTCAAGGTGTGGTCTAAGCAGTGCAGAGTACAGGGGCAGAATGACCTCCCTGCTCCTGCTGGCCCACCATTCCTGATGCAGGCCAGGATGCCACTGGCTTTCTTGGCCACCTGGGCACACTGCTGGCTCATGTTCAGGTGGGTATCAATCAGCACCCCCAGATCCCTCTCTGTCTGGCTGCTCTCAGCCACTCCGACCCCAGCCTGTATCTCTGCATGGGGTTGTTGTGGCCAAAGTGCAGCACTCTGCACTTGGAGCTATTGAAGCCATCCCCTTGGACTCTGCCCATCTGTCCAGGCAGTCAAGGTCCCGCTGCAGAGCCCTTCTGCCCTCCAACCCAGCCACATCTGCCCCCAGCGTGGCGTCATCTGCAAACTTGCTGATGACTGACTCGATGTGAGTACAGCAAGCAGAGGTAGCATCAGAAATGCGTTGTGCTTGGAGTGGAAAACCATTGGATTCCTTGCCTCCACAAATCAGATTTATGGTGATAACTACCTGTATCTTAATGCCCTTCACCTCTGTGTGGCAGTCGTTCTGTTTGGGAGTTAAGGACAAACAGCCAGTTGTGTAGCCTGTTAGTTAGGAGATTTCTCCTATAGGCATATGTGATGGTTTAAGTGTTCCCTGCCACCCCACACTTAAGAAAATCACCCAGACTAGACTCAGCAGCTCTGGGAAATTGAATGAAGCTTTATACTTACAGCTTAGCACAATAGAGAATCACAGAATCAACCAGGTTGGAAGAGATCTCCAAGATCATCTAGTCCAAGTATCACCCAGCCCTTTCCAGTCAACTAGACCATGGCACTCAGTGAGATACAAGCTATTATTTACAGTATAGACAGAAATATACAAGTTAAAAGAGTGATGCAGAAACACAGCAGCCCTCCCAGACACCTGAGTCCCCAGGAGGGGCTCCCAACTGCCCTTCCACATTCTCCCCACCCCTCTATCTAACCCCCGACTTTGTCTTAAGCTTAACATAGTCTGGAGGGTCAGCCAGGGGGTTAGGAAGCAGAAGGATTAGTTAGCAACTTAGGGAGAGAAGTGGCTGCAGCCAGAGAGCCAGAGAGCAGCTCCCTTATCTCTATTTGTGTTCTTGTTCTTATCCATCTCAGCAAGCCTATGAGCGCAGCAGACATCACCATTGTTGCCTTTTCACAGCCTGTAATCTAATTCTTCTCACCAAACATTCTAGCTAGCTTCAAACCAGCACAATATAGCATGTAAAGGAGTAGTTTATGGACTTCCCCTCTGATAGTCAGAATAAATCAGTTCAGTTCCAATATACCAGGGACCCCAGACTCTCAGTGGACTTCCACCAAACAATGGAATAAATTGTGCAAGGGCAATTTGTCCCTAATGTTTTTGGCTATTTGATTTTGTTGAGGTTTTGCTGGTATTATTTAGATATTCACTGTAATTTATACTGCAGTGTGAAAAAAAAGAAGCCTGCATATTTGCCTGCAGGGGAGTGAGTGCTCGCCGAAACAATCCTTTGAACATAATAAACCCCAAATCCCCAGGTACTAAAAAAAAATCCCCAGCTTTTATGAATAATGCATTTGTGGAGCAGGGAAAAGGAGGTGGGGGGGGGGAGGAAGTGCTTTGGAGATTTATCCCCCCCCCCTCTGCCTCCTACTACTCAACCTGTTGGCAGAAATAAACTCTGGGTTGGGAATGGCTTCCTATATTTTGAGTGCGTTCTCAGGCTTGCGTTTAAGGTCCTGGCTTAAAGGCTACCACGCAACCAGGCAGCAACTAGTAGTAATTCTGATTTGTTTGTTTGTTTTTCAAGCCTCTGGGTGTCTTCCCCTGTGCACTGGCCATCTGGCTGTGGGTTGGACTGTTTGGGATACGCCTGGCATGCTGAAAAGCAACACAAAATTGCTCCAAGTGGTTGGAGGCCCATTGCCGATGGTTTGTTTGGGGTCCGCAGTGAGCTTTGACAGAGAGCAGGTGTTGTGGTGATAAATTCAGGATGGAGTTGAGGATTTCTCTCTTCAGCTGGTGAATGTGTGGGAAATGCTGGAGGCACACTGTAAAAATAAATGGTGCTTATTCAGGAGATGCTGAAATGGCAACACTTCTGTGTCACAGTCTCAAATGGAAAAGCTGTTTTGAGGATGTTAGTGGATTTCAACCCATAGCAGTGCTTGGGGATCTGCGTAGGAGGATCCAGACTCAGAGCTGAATTATGGCTGATGAGACTCGGTGATACTTAAAAATGGAGTTTCAGTACAGTTCCCATGAAGAAGTGTCCCAGTATGCCACATTGCCTATTGCTGTACTTTTGGTTTTTGGCAGTGCAGTGCTGGTGCTCCACAGCCAGCAAGGGATCCTGTACCTGCTCTGTCATTTCATCAGCTGACTTGGACAAGCTGTTGATTTCCAGTTCTCCTTGCTCTGAGATAACAGCTTTGTAAGTTGGATGAAATGAAAAGAAACTGAGCTTCCCAGCTGAAGATTCTGTGGGAGATTTCCCTAATGTGTACAAGGAGGGGGCACATCAGGCAGGAGAGAATAAATTCTCCCAGGGTTCAGGTTCTGAGAGCCTCAATGGATGTGGTGTTCTTACAGCCAGTTAAACTTTGAATAATCCTTTCAGGAATAAAATATATTTTCTGTGACTGTGATGGTGCCAAATCATTTCAAGTTGCCAAAAAAGCTGCTTTGGAAGGATGTGAGGAAACCACAGCTGGGAATTGTGTCACAGATATAAAATGAGATTTATTTACTCTTCTACATCCAACACTGAAATAATAAGGAGGAGAATAACAGATGAAAGAAAAAAAAGTGCTTTTTACAGATTTTCTTTATTGTTTTAAAATCTAATGTAATTTACTTTTTATAGACTTTCTCTGGCAAATCTGCATTTTTAACAGAGCCTTAATGCTCTTCTCAGTGAGGTCACTGAGTGCTAGGAACCAGGCCAGTGATGCGTATTATGTTTTGGGAGCAGGGAGAAGAGCGTGTGCTTCATGGCTCAGGAGCATCTTGAGGTTTTCAAAGTGCCACGGTTGGTTTTCAGAGCCCTTTTCCAGCCTCACAGTCACCCAGAATCACAGAACCCTAGAGGTTGGAAGGGACCTCCAGAGATCCTTGAGTCCAACCTCCCTGCCAAAGCAGGATCCCCTAGGATAGTTTGCTCAGGAGTGCATTCAGGCAGGTTTTGAAAGTCTCCAGAGAAGGAGACTTCACAACCTCTGTGGGCAGCCTGTTCCAGTGCTCTGTCACCCTCACTAAAGAAGTTTCTCTTCATGTTGAGGTGAAACCTCCAATGTTCCAATTTGTAGCTATTGCTCTTTGTCTTAATGTTGGCGGCCAGTGAAAAGAGATTGGCTCAATCCACTTGACACCTACCTCCCAGATACTTGTAGACACTGATGCTTTCTGCCTGTGGACACTGCTGATGCTGTTGAGTTCAAGTGGTGCCTGCAATTATGCTTCCACAAACAATGGATTTATAATTATTATTTTATATGCTAGAAAGTGTGCATGTGTTTTGTGGGTGATGAGCATCCTTGCTCATGTTAGGAGTGTTTGGGGACTGCCTATATTACAGAATCATAGAATCAACCAGGCTGGAAGAGACCTAAAAAGAACATCCAGTTCAACCTAGCACCCAGCCCTATCCAATCAACCAGACCATGGCACTAAGTGCCCCATCCAGTCTTTTCTTCAACACCTCCAGGAATGGTGACTCCACCACCTCCCTGGGCAGCCCATTCCAGTGCCAATCACTCTCTCTGGCATGAACTTCCTCCTAATATCCAGCCTAGACCTCCCCTGCCACAACTTGAGACTTCAGTGTCCACTCGTTCTATTGCTGCTTGCCTGGCAGAAGACACTGACCCCCGCCTGGCTGCAGCCTCCCTTCAGGTAGTTGCAGACAGCAATGAGGTCTGCCCTGAGCCTCCTCTGCTGCAGGCTGCACACCCCCAGCTCCCTCAGCCTCTCCTCACAGGGCTCTGCTCTAGGCCCCTCACCAGCTTCGTTGCCCTTCTCTGGACATGTTCCAGCACCTCAACATCTCTCTTGAATTGAGGAGCCCAGAACTGGACACAGCACCAAGGTGTGGCCTGAGCAGTGCTGAGCACAGGGGCAGAATAACCTCCCTTGCTCTGCTGGCCACACTGCTCCTGAGCCAGCCCAGGATGCCATTGGCTCTCCTGCCTACCTGGGCACACTGCTGGCCTCACGTTCAGCTACTATCTACCAGTACCTCCAGGTCTCTCTCTGCCTGGCTACTCTCAGCCACTCTGTCCCCAGCCTGTAGTGCTGCTTGGGGTTGTTGTGGCCAAAATGCAGAACCCTGCACTTAGCCTTGTTCAATCTCATCCCATTGGCCTCTGCCCACCCATTCAGCCTGTCATAGAAGTGTAGAATAATCTGTGTTGGAGGAGACCTTTGAGATCATCTTGTTCCAACCCTGCTGCCATGGGCCAGGACACCTCCAACTAGCTCAGGTTGCTCAAGGCCCCATCCAACCTGATTTTGAACACTCCAGGCTTGGAGCATCCACAGAGTCTCTGGGCAACCTGCTCCGGTGCCTCACCGCCCTCATGGGGAAGAATTGATTTCTAATATCTAATCTAAATCCAGATTCTTCCTGTTTCAAGAAGTAGAGTATTTAAAAGTTCAAGCATTTGGTCCTTCTGTCTTGGGCAGAAAACTCACAGGGTTTGCTTGGGCATATATTCCCAACATAGACCCACTCCTGCAGCTTTGGCTCCATGAATCCAATGTTTTTCATGGTAAATTACAAAGAAGGAGAACCAGAGATGTTCCTTTTTCATCAGTCTATAGATTTTGGTCTTGTATTTGCATAACTGGCCAAATTACCAAGTGAGGAGTATAGGGCAGACTCTCCTCTGCTTTTTTCTTATCTGATTCACTGAGATACATTAGGGAGAAATCTCACTTCTATCCTGGCGCAGGCAGGAGCTTTCCTAGCTAAGAGGTGATAAGGAATATTGTAATAATGGGAATCTGAAAATACAATCCAGCTGAGTGTGTGCATGCATAGCCCATCTCATTCTATTTGTGTTTCTAGAAGTATTAGGCCAATAAATTGTGTGTTCTCTTAATATGAATTATTTATTAAAATGCTCTTGCTTTGCATCAAGTGAAACATATTAGAAGGCAATGATTTTTTTTTCCCTCAAATGCCCATTAATATATAGCACTTTAATTTATTTCTGAGGATCTGGACAGGTATCCACTTTATAAACAGCAACTGGCAGGGGAATAAAAAAATGAGGCAAAGCAGAGACAAGCGGAACATGCTAATTGTTGCAGGTTCCACACCACTGGAATGGGAATAGAGAGTGCAAGTTTCTACTGGAATACAGAGATAGCAGTAAAGAAACTGGAATGCAATGAAGAAAGTGGAATACAAGGAAAGGTGTTTTAAACAATGAAGGCATTTTCCAGCCTTGTCGGGGTTTGGGCAGAATTGAGCAGTCTGAAAATAAGGGGAGTAGGAAGGGTAACGTTAGGTTACTCTGGTAAGGGACCACAGCTGCAGGGAAAGTGGCCTTGGGAAGGCTGTCAGAGAGGCTGTTATCTGGGAAAGTTAGCTGTAGCTAGCTGTGCAAAGGGAGATTGAGGGGGGTAGGTGGTTAGCTCTGCATCTATGTGTGTGGACAGCCCATACTCTGCTATGTAACCTATCAGAATTACACACGTTTTAGAATCACAGAATCATAGAATCATTCAGGCTGGAAGAGACCTCCAAGATCACCCAGTCCATCCTAGCACCCAGCCCTATGCAGTCAACTAGACCATGGCACTAAGTGCCTCATCCAGGCTTCCTGAACACCTCCAGGGACGGTGCCCCCACCACCTCCCTGGGCAGCCCATTCCAATGCCAATCACTCCCTCTGTGAAGAACTTCCTCCTAACATCCAGCCTAGACCTCCCCCTGCACAGCTTGAGACTGTGTCCTCTTCTTCTGTTGCTGGTTGTCTGGGAGAAGAGACCAACTCCCACTTGGCTACAGCCTCCCTTCAGGCAGCTGTAGATAGCAATGATTTCGGCCCTGAGCCTCCTCTTCTGCAGGCTGCACACCCCCAGCTCCCTCAGCCTCTCCTCATAGGGTTTGTGTTCCAGGCCTTTCACCAGCCTTGCTGCCCTTCTCTGGACACCTCCCAGCACCTCAACATCTCTCTTGAGTTGAGGGGCCCATCAGTCTTAGCTTCAGTAAAGGGCATTGAGCATATATCCGTCATGTTGATGTGAATGTGTCATGCTGAGTCCCTGCACAGATTCTAAAGAGGACACATTGACTCTTTAAAAGCAGTAGAACTCCTGAAACCTGCAGCATGGAGCTTTTTGTAGGATCAAGGCCTTAGGGCTGTACAGTTTCAGGAGCAGGGAGGTCATTCTGCCCCTGTACTCTGCACTGGTTAGACCACACCTTGAGTACTGTGTTCAGTTCTGGGCCCCCCAGTTTAGGCGGGACATTCACAGAATCCACATAGAATCAACCAGGTTGGAAGAGACCTCCAAGATCATCCAGTCCAACCTATCACCCAGCCCTAACCAATCAACCAGACCATGGCACTAAGTGCCTCATCCAGTCTTTTCTTGAAGACCCCCAGGGACGGTGCCTCCACCACCTCCCTGGGCAGCCCATTCCAATGGGAAATCACTCTCTTGAGCGTGTCCAGAGAAGGGCAACGAGGCTGGGGAGAGGCCTCGAGCACAGCCCTACGAGGAGAGGCTGAGGGAGCTGGGATTGGTTAGCCTGGAGAAGAGGAGGCTCAGGGGTGACCTTATTGCTGTCTACAGCTACCTGAGGGGTGGTTGTGGCCAGGAGGAGGTTGCTCTCTTCTCTCAGGTGGCCAGCACCAGAACAAGAGGACACAGCCTCAGGCTGTGCCAGGGGAGATTTAGGCTGGAGGTGAGGAGAAAGTTCTTCCCTGAGAGAGTCATTGGACACTGGAATGGGCTGCCCGGGGAGGTGGTGGAGTCGCCGTCCCTGGAGCTGTTCAAGGCAGGATTGGACGTGGCACTTGGTGCCATGGTCTGGCCTTGAGCTCTGTGGTAAAGGGTTGGACTTGATGATCTGTGAGGTCTCTTCCAACCCTGATGATACTGTGAGACTGTGATACATGGAGCTGGAGGTTTGAAGAACGTGTGTCTTACTCAAAGAGGTGCATGCGTTCTACAGCTATTGGGAAATGTCTGAACTGGGCAAATTTGTACGAAATGAGCCCAAATGAGGCAAGGGAAGGAAAAAAAAATTCTCTGGGAGGGAAACAACATTTTCATGTTACTGTGCTGTAGAGTGCCATGTGCTAAAGGCTAGGCTGTCCAGCTCACCTTCCTGGAATGAATGCCCATGTGCTCCAGTTGGTCTGATCCTCCCATGTGTTGCGGAGGGGAAATTAATTGATGGGAGATGATGTTTTGCAAAATCCCTGTTGTTTATTGATGTTGCTATTCAGAGGTCTCCCCTGATCACTCATTTTAATAATATTTTGGTTCTTACACGGTGATGGAAACATTCTGTGGATATAATCTGCATCTAATATAACCAGCTAAATACATAAACATTAATTGAACTGGAAGAGACTATCCCTGCGGTCAGACGCCGCTTGTGGCCAATATGCTGCTTGCCAGTAGCTGGGCTCAAGCTCTTTCTGCTCTATGGCAGAAGGCAGTAGAGAATTACAAAGAGGCATTTAAGCATTTACTCACAGATTATTATTATTATTACCCTTGCAGGGGCTAGCCACAGTCCAGGCAGTGCCCAAATGCTTTCAGGGGACTCTGTCTTGTTCGACGTTGAGGCTTGAATCTTCCCAGCTCCTGGGGACAGGACTCAGACAATCTCTGACCTTGTGTCCTGGCTTCCTCTGGATGATCTGTGTATATGTCCAGGGATTCTAGGCAGGACCTTCAGGTGCAGAGGCAGATGTGGTGCAGTCTCAGCAGGATGTCAGCTGGCCACACAGGCCGATCATGTGCAGGCATCCAGGGTCTGCTCCTGGTAACTGGTGGCAGTGGAGTTTAGCAGGCAAGCAACAAGGCAGTGTGCAACAGCAGCAGAGCTGGGCACAGCAGAGAGAGCACAGCAAAGAGCAGGGGAGCAAAGCAGGTTGTTCACCTGCATATCTGCTTTTATCAGTGTGGGCCGAGGTTAATTGCCCTTTGGACACAGAATAGCCAATCAGGATGGCAGTTAGCCAAACCTTACCATATTAGGCAAGGCCACAGGCTCACTTTTCCCTAATTTGGGCAAAGCTCAGGCCTTGCACTAGGCAGGCATGAGCTAAGTGTGTGTACCTTACACCACAGGGCCTTGGGCAGGCCAGACTCAGTGGCTCCAGGTCCTTTTGTGTCCGTTTCCATGCTTGCCTCTCTGGTGGAGCAGAAAAGCATGCCTAGGCAAGGCAGGACATGTGTAAGCCTATTTTGGGCCTGTCAGGCCTACCACAACACCATGTGGCAAAGGTGTGGATGTAGCCTCAATGCCAAAAAAGCAAATTAATGTGTGGCTTTTGCTGATGTTGCACATACAGCATCTTTAGGCATTGCAGGCTCTGGGACTCTCACAGAGTATTTCCACTGAGTGTGTTTGGTTCAGCTTTTCATAGGATCATAGGATGTTAGGGGTTGGAAGGGATCCAAAGAGATCATCAAGTCCAACCCCCCTGCCGGAGCAGGATGCTCAGTCAGCAGAGCAACAGACTTTTTTTCCCTTGGGTTTTGCACTGGGTGAAACTGAGCGCCCCAGGGGTATTAAGAGGTGGATTTAAAACTTCCTCTCAGAGTTGTTTAGCGACCAAATATTGGGTCTCAGGCTGTCCTTTGGTTTTTTTAAGCACCTGATCCTTACAGACAGCTCAGGGCTTCTTGTTGTGGGTCTGGAAAATGGAACATGGGAACTGAGACCAAGCCATTTGCTGTGTAAATGGGGCAGTGTTTCCTAAGGAGGTTTACCACAAGACAAGGTTTTGTTGTTTGCAATCCTTGCCTTAACCCACTGCAAACATTAAGAGATGCTTCATGTTCCCTTGCAGAGGGACGAGGCTTAGAGGAAACTTGAACTATTTTATTGCTGCTTTGGCAATCTCAGTAGAGCCAGTTTGATACTGTGCTATTTATCCCAAGCTCACAACAGAGGTGTTTAGCTTTGTTCTAAACCACAGAATAGATTTTCTTGTGGTTTTGTAAATTGATTTTGCAGTAAAGTTCTGAACTTTATTGTATTCATGACTTCACTAGATGCCAAAGAGAGCAATCCTCCAAATTGAGGTTTTAGATGTAAAACACTAACAAATACTTTGCTGGACCTAATGCATCTCCTGACAGCCTACTGCACATTCCTGTTCCTTATGGTCCTGAGTTAAAATATCTTGGATAAATAACTCATTTCATTGTTCTCACGTTTTAAGTTAACTCCTTGTTGATACAATCTGCAGCAGCTCCTGTAGCTTTAGAGCCTTTACTTGCTCCCACATGTCATTGGGTACTGTAATTCTTAAACTGCCTTGGAAAATGGTTGTCTGTGCTGCTGTTTTCTTCCTTTTGTCTGAACAGAGCAATTGCCTTCTTCATTGGGCTGGTGATGGGAATCTGTTGCCTCATGGAGAGCAGCCAGGCAGAAAGAGACCTGGAGATGCTGGTAGCTGAACGTGAGGCAGCAGTGTGCCCAGGTGGGCAGCAGAGCCAATGGCATCCTGGCCTGGCTCAGGAGCAGTGTGGCCAGCAGGACAAGGGAGGTTCTTCTGCCCCTGTACTCAGCACTGGTCAGGCCACAGTTTGAGTGCTGTGTCCAGTTCTGAGCCCCTCAATTCAAGAGAGATGTTGAGGTGCTGGAAGGTGTCCAGAGAAGGGCGACGAAGCTGCTGAGGGGCCTGGAGCAGAGCCCTGTAAGGAGAGGCTGAGGGAGCTGGGGGTGTGCAGCCTGCAGAAGAGGAGTCTCAGGGCAGACCTCATTGCTACAACTCCCTGAAGGGAGGCTGTAGTCAGGTGGGGTTGGTCTCTTCTGCCAGGCAAGCAGCAACAGAACAAGGGGACACAGTCTCAAGTTGTGCTGGAGGAGGTCTAGGCTGGATGTTAGGAGGAAGTTGTTGTCAGAGAGAGTGATTGGCATTGGAATGGGCTGCCCAGGGAGGTGGTGGAGTCACCATCCCTGGAGATGTTCAAGAAAAGCCTGGCTGGGGCACTTAATGCCTTGGTCTGGTTGACTGGCTAGGGCTGGGTGCTAGGTTGGACTGGATGATCTTGGAGGTCTCTTCCAACCTGCTTGATTCTATGATTCTAGCTTTTCTGTTCTTCAAATCTTAGTGTGATTATACCATGTAAGGTCTTTTACGTTTAAAGATCTCCTGAAAAATAACAGCCTTCCAGTTCTGTTCTGCTGTCTGGTTTTGTGCTGGACAGTGTTTGAAGAGCCACTGAGAAATAGGTTCTGGAATAGATTTCCTTTGAGGTTTGTACAGCTTGAATACAATTCAGATCAGAAGCTGATTTTCTTGTACAGTGCTACTGATGTTTGTGGAAGAGATATTATCAATATTATGAAGTGCTTTCTAACATCTCTTTCCTGTATGCCAAAAGTGTGAAAAATAAAGACAAAATCCACTGTACCCAAGCAAGACTAAATGCTTGCCCTTTTTAGTGTTCTGAATAAAAGACTTTCGGTCACTAAGAAAGCATGCCAAAAAAAAAAAAGGACTTTGAAACTGCTAACTTCCACTCTTCATCCCATTTTCCTGTGTTAGAAATTGCTGTGATTTGGTAATTTTTAGGAGAAGACATTTGCATCTATACTGGCAATTTTATGTGATGCTTCAGCTGAGTGTGTCTTAAATGGTGAACTAATAAAGTGGTTTTAAATGGAAATTGAAATGATGTCTTTAAAGGAAATTATAGTGATTATCTCTAATACTTTAGCAAGTTAAATAAATATTTGCTTAGGGAAATATGTACAGGAGAGATGATTTCTCTAAACAGTTTCAGAAATACCTGTCTGCCTGGCAACACATGCAGGAGCTTGGGTTGTTTCTGCCCAGGTGGGCAGCAGAGCCAATGGCATCCTGGACTGGCTCAGAAGCAGTGTGGCCAGTAGGACAAGGGAGGTTCTTCTGCCTCTGTATTCAGCACTGCTCAGGCCACACCTTGAGTGCTGTGTCCAGTTCTGGGCTCCTCAGTTCAAGAGAGATGTTGAGGTGCTGGAAGGTGTCCAGAGAAGGGCAACAAAGCTGGTGAGGGGCCTGGAACACAAACCCCATGAGGAGAGGCTGAGGGAGCTGGGAGTGTGCAGCCTGCAGAAGAGAAGGCTCAGGGCAGAGCTCATTGCTGTCTACAACTACCTGAAGGGAGGCTGCAGCCAGGTGGGGTTGGTCTCTTCTGCCAGGCAAGCAGCAACACAACAAGGGAACAGAGTCTCAAGCTGTGCTGGAGGAGGTCTAGGCTGGATGTGAGGAGGAAGTTGTTGTCAGAGAGAGTGATTGGCATTGAAATGGGCTGCCCAGGGAGGTGGTGGAGTCCCCGGAGGTGTTGAAGCAAAGCCTGGCTGAGGCACTTAGTGCCATGGTGTAGTTGATTGTCTAGGGCTGGGTGCTAGGTTGGAGTGGATGATCTTGGAGGTCTCTTCCAACCTGCTTAATTCCATGATTCTGTGATTATGGCCCTACCCAAAGGACCAAAGAAGTCAGTGTCCTAAAAGATAACTGTCCAGGAATGGGTATCCATCCACCTGATGATCTGAGGAGAGACTTTCTTGCAGGGTGGGGTGAATAGACTGGCAGGATAATTGCTATTTCTAAGTTTGGAGAGCTTGATTATTCTAGAGTGACTTGCAGAGGAAGTTCTGGCATTTAAAAATCAAAGAAATCCCAGCAGAGCTTATTTGATAGCTCATGTGTACAACCATTCTGATGAAAACACAGAGACACTCTCTGATCTCCTGTTTCATCAGGGTGAGAGGTCAGGGCATGCAGTTTTCCTCCACAGCCATAGGGGCTGTTTGATCAAAGAATGCAGAAATGCATGCAGAAAAGACTGCAGCTTTCTTCAGACACTTGTAACTGAACCTCTTGTTTGTTCATCATAAACCAAAGCTGCACACTGCTCCTCCTCCAGCCTTTCTTCCTGACTGTCTCTGGAGGTGCTCTCAGCAGTCTGCAGTAGCAGCCTCTATCAAGGTCTGCCTTGGTGTGAAGTCTGTGTGGAACAGCAGTTTTCAGTGGTCAAAGGGTACTTCCATCCATGCTCGTTGGGATGCAGTGGGTGTGACACCAGCAAAACTGTGAAGAGTCTCAAAAGGGTGGGATGTGTCTGTTGTGAAATTGCAGGTTACAGCACATTGTCTCTGAGGGAATACACTGGAGGTGTGGAGCCCCTTGCCTTGGGGAGGATGCTGTTCCCCACCTCTGTTCTGTTGACAAGGAGCTTTCCTCACTCTCCTGCTGAAGCCATATCATGCCTTTTCCCTGGAAGCTGTGTTGAAGTGGTGTTGATTTGGGTGGTGTTCTTTGGAAAACTGAAGTCACTGCAGTCATAGTTGTGGTGATGAGTGGCCACTGTGACCTGGAAGCCACAACTGGCCACCACTCTTCTTTCAGGTGTCCTGAAGCAATGCTGACCTGCCTGTTTGACTTTCAGGGAAAGGGAATCTGAAAGCTTGTTCGAGATATGACAGCCCAGTAAGAGGTGAGCCGGCATCCTAAGTGAACAGCGTTGTGTCCAGGTTAACACCAGGGTGTTTCAGATAGAAAAGTTGTGGATGGAGAAACTTCTCCTACATAAGGTAGCAAAAGTCAAAAGGTCCACAGTCTCACCAGAGCATTGCTGTGAGGTTCTCCTGTGGGTGAAATTACAGATGTGAGAGCAGCATGCAGTAGAAATGTCTGAGTTTCTTAAACCCTGGCTAGCTCAAGCATTAGAGGCAGCCTTTCCACAAGAGTCTGGAGATCAAGCCAGTAACAAGCTGGCAGATTACTAGTGCTTTGTAGCCTTTTTAGGGCTTTGTGCTGCTGTGACCAGCCTACTAAACTCTGTGGCTTGTACTTAGCTATGTGACAGTCGTGGCCTTTGTAGAAGTGTCTTGACTGGAAAGTGTTGTTCAGAGCCAGCTTCTCCATGACAGCATGAGGACCTACTGGGGCAGTCAGACTGAAGAAGATGGGAGCAGAGAAGTCAAACTTCCAAAAATACCTCTGAGATTGAACAGATTTCAAGGAATCTTTTTGGTCAACATGGTTATATTGTGGCAATCCTGAGGGTTAAGCAGGGCAGGCTTATTCTTTGTGTTGGTACAACATCTGGCACCAAGAGCTTTGCATTTGGTTGAGCCTTAGGTGTCAGATTAAGAAGCATTGTGGTAGCTTAATATTTGGTTGTACCTGTTCAAGGCTTCCATCTGTTTTACAGAGTCACTGTGGTGGGTGTGTTGGTGGATATGTGCCCTGTTTGGGCAGCAGAATGGGCAGGTGGAATACTTCCACCCCCAGGAAGGCACAAATCCAGAGACAGGCGACAAAGCTGGTGAGGGGCCTGGAACACAGCTCTATGAGGAGAGGCTGAGGGAGCTGGGGGTGTGCAGCCTGCAGAAGAGGAGGCTCAGGGCAGACCTCATTGCTGGCTACAACTCCCTGAAGGGAGGCTGTAGCCAGGTGGAGTTGGTCTCTTCTCCCAGGCAACCAGCAACGGAACAAGAGGACACAGTCACAAGTTGTGCTGGGGGAAGTCTGGGCTGGATGTTAGGAGGAAGTTCTTGCCAGAGAGAGTGATTGGCATTGGAATGGGCTGCCCAGGGAGGTGGTGGAGTCACCATCCCTGGAGGTGTTGAAGCAAAGCCTGGCTGAGGCACTTAGTGCCATGGTCTGGTTGACTGGCTAGGGCTGGGTGCTAGGTTGGACTGGCTGAGCTTGGAGGTCTCTTCCAAAACCTGCTTGTTTCTGTGATTCTATGCTACATCTAACAAGCATCCTTGGGAAAGCCTGCAGTGGTCAGAAATACCTTCTCTGTGTTCTGTCTGGAGTACATGAGTATAGAGCCTGTTAATTCTTACATCTGATCAAACTCTGCAGAGATTTATTTGTGAGGGATAGGATCAGCTGCTGCTGCTGATTGCAAACATGTGGCATTTGTGCTAAATCATGAGCCCTGTTAACCAAGCTGAAAACAACTGGCTCTTAAGAGAATGTGCAGCACAGTGATTATAGGAGAGCTGGAAAGTCCTGCTTGTGGAAAACCTGCATAATTCCAAATCAGTAAGGAGCCTGGTGAAGTCATGTGCTCTCTCAGAATCTAGGGTCTACAGAAACTTTGGAGCTGAGCTTCTCCACTTACTTCTGCATCTAATTGACCTAGCTGATCTTCTTGCTTATGCTCCACTTCATTGTGCAGCTGTTAATGTGGCTCCCAGCTCCCAGAAGTTGCAGAAAGGGCACTTCTTTTTATACACTCAGCTTTCCAGACACATGCTTTACAACACTAGCACCTGTGTGTAGCTACTGTGCTGCAAGCACAGATGTCACACTCAGAAAGTGCACTTGCTGAGTTTGTGCTGTAGAATAGCATGGAACCAAGGAAAGGCAGATTTTGGAAAGCTTGGTGAAAGAGTTATCTCCCTGCACCTTTGACATGCCTTGGAGAGGGGATGGAGTCATTCACTGCTGGTGAAAGGCCTGGGACACAAACCCTATGAGGAGAGGCTGAGGGAGCTGGGGGTGTGCAGCCTGCAGAAGAGGAGGCTCAGGGCAGACCTCATTGCTGTCTACAACTACCTGAAGGGAGGCTGTAGCCTGTGAGGGGGGGGGTTGGTCTCTTCTCCCAGACAACCAGCAACTGAACAAGGGGACAGAGTCTCAATTTGTGCCAGGGGAAAGTATAGGCTGGATGTTAGGAGGAAGTTGTTGTCAGAGAGAGTGATTGGCATTGGAATGGGCTGCCCAGGGAGGTGGTGGAGTCGCCGTCCATGGAGGTGTTGAAGCAAAGGCTGGATGGGGCACTTAGTGCCATGGTCTGGTTGACTGGCTAGGGCTGGGTGCTAGGTTGGACTGGATGATCTTGGAGGCCTCTTCCAACCTGGTTGATTCTATGATCCTATGATTGTATGATTACTAAGACCTCACTGTGCCCAGCTAGCTGAAATCAGCAGTAATTTTTTTGCTGGACTTACCAGACTTTATTCCTTCCACCCCTCTCACTTTGGTCTCCCTGTAGCTGAAAGGAGATAGCTGAGGTCCTGTGTGTGATGTAACGTGCATGCCTGCTGCAGCTTCTCTGCCAGCCCTTTGCCTTTTCACCACCACCACAACTCTGTGAAACAGAGAACAGAAAGCTGCTCCAAAACTTCCAGGACATGGCTTCTTCCCAGTGGGAGGGGAAGGGAAGGCCTTGCTCTTCTGAGAGTGTCACTTTGCCCATTAGCAATGGGAGGTGTTTATTTCTCTGACCTCTGCTTTTCTGGCAAGGATGGTTAAAATTGGCCAATGGCTCCAGAAGTTACTGGAGGAGAGGGAATTTATAATCAGACACAGACAAGCTGGCTTTATGTGACTGTGTGAGCCTCGCTTCTTTAGGAGAGCATGGTAAAATATGTGGATAAAGTTGCAGTAATATTAAGGTTAGAGTTCATGCTGGCCCACATTTCTCTCTCAATTTTTCTAGCATGACGGTGCTAGTCAGCCTCTGTGAAACTTTATTCCATATGCAGACATTTTTCAGACCTAGCTTCTTTATCTTCCCTGACTCTTCCTCACTGAGCTTAATCATTAGAGGGGAAAAGTGACCTCTTTAAAAATAGAAGAGCCTGTGTGAAAATGTTGCTGGCTAGACTTTATTTTGTGTTATTTTATTTAATTGTAAAACCCCCTGAATGTTGGCAGAACATTACACTCTGATTCATTATAGTTCTAAACCAGCACTAAAGTCTCCTGGCTTGATAGGTTCCTTCATGGCATGCCAGGAGTCCAAATCACCATAACGATGCTGCTTGAGAAAGGAAATGTGCTCTACATGGGGGAGCAGGGCTGTGTCCTGCAGCAAGCATGGCCAAGATGAGTGTGAGCTGTGTTCTCTCTACCTTTTAGTTAGTTGTTTAGTTTTCATTTAAGACCAATCTGTTGGACTATAAGGTGGCTGTAAGGACAAGGGCAGAAGAAGGAGGTACTTCAAAGTGGAGAAGAAAGCAGTCCCTGACCAACACTGGTTGGGTGGGGAATGGCTGAGAGCAGCCCTGAGGAAAAGGTCCTGGGGGTCTGGGTTGGTGGAAAGCTCAGCATGAGCCTGTAGTGTGAGTGCAGCCCAGACACAACCCTGTGCTGGGCTGCAGCAAGAGCAGTGTGGCCAGCAGGGCAAGGGAGGGGATTCTGCCTCTTTGTTCTGTTCTCCTGAGACTCCACCTGGAGTCCTGTGCAGTTCTAGAGCTGCCAGCACAAGAAGGACATGGAAGTGTTGGAGGCAGTCCAGAGGAGGGCCACAAGGATGCTGAGAGGGCTGCAGCAGCTCTGCTATGAGGACAGGCTACAAGAGTTGGGGCTTTTCAGCCTGCAGAAGAGAAGGCTTCTAGGAGACCTCATAGTGGCCTTCCAGTATCTGAAGGGGGCTACAGGAAGGCTGGGGAGGGACTATTGACAAGGTCTTGTAATGACAGGACAAAGGGGAATGGGTTTGAACTGGCAGAGGGGAGGTTCAAAGTAGCTGTTAGGAATGGGTTCTTTGCAGTGAGGGTGGTGAGACACTGGCACAGGTTGCCCAGGGAGGTTGTAGCTGCTCCCTGCCTGGAGGTGTTCAAGACCAGTTTGGATGAGGCCTTGAGCAACCTGTTCTAGCAGGAGGTGTCCCTGCCTACAGCAGGGGGTTGGAACTGGGTGATTCTTCAGGTCCCTCCCAACCTAAACCATTCTATGATTCAATGATCTGTGGGTTTTGTTTGCAAGGCTGGAAATGAGTAGATTTACTCACAACAGGATTCAGTTCCCAGCTTTTTGCTTGCTATACCATATCAATTAGTTGCAGAAAGGATGAATGGAAAGGCACCTGTCTGCTCATGGGCTCCTCACCAGGTTCACTGTGTCTGGTAAAAGGCAATCCCTGTCTGAAGGGCAACCATTAGCAGGTGTTGGCATCATATATTGAATAATGGGGTGACAGTGGATGTGGCAGGAGCTTATTTGTTCCTACAAATGAAGCAGTTCTAACAGAAAAAAAAAAGCCAACAAAAACCCCAAGCCTTAACAAAATTAGCTAAAAAAAAATGTGTCAGACAAAATTGTGCTTGGAATGAATTCTAAGAGCTTAGTGTTTAGCAGTGAGAAAAGACAGTCAGGTGTTGATGGCATGTAGGAGGCATGAGCTGTTATTAGTGAGTAGGAAGAAACACATGGAGTGTGGTGTGGGAGTAGGGCAGATGGTGATGAATCTAGAGGCTTTTTTGGACTTACTCATTTTCTGAATCAGCTTACAAAGTGGCTCTCAAAACCTCTGGTGCAGAACACCATCATCCTCCAAGGTCCCACGATATTGCCATGCTGAGCGTGGCACTGGGAGGAATGTTGAGTCAGCAATGTGTGCAGTAGTAGCATGAGATACTCAGTGAGGAGCTGAAGTATCTACTTCAGCCAAGTAGGTTATGACTTCAAGGTAGAGGTGGGAAGTGTAGTGATTAATTCAAGCCCTTTGTGGAGTGAAACAATGGTAGTATCTTGTTAGTAAGGTATGCATGCAGAGCTATTAATGGGACAGTTTCCACACTCATCACTTGTGAATGCAAGGACTTGGTTGGCAGGAGTCAGGCTATGTAGAATATCCAGTGTGACCCACGACATCATGTCCCAGTAGCCTAGGATGTGCCTGGAAATGTCAAATGAATCACAGAATCATAGAATCACCCAGGTTGGAAGAGACCTCCAAGATCATCCAGTCCAACCTAGCACCCAGCCCTGTCCAGTCAACCAGACCATGGCACTAAGTGCCTCATCCAGGCTTTGCTTCAACACCTCCAGGGATGGTGACTCCACCACCTCCCTGGGCAGCCCATTCCAATGCCAATCACTCTCTCTGCCAACAACTTCCTCCTAACATCCAGCCCGTGCTTCCCCCAGCACAACTTGAGACTGTGTCCCCTTGCTCTATTGCTGGGTGCCTGGGAGAAGAGACCAACCCCACCTGGCTACAACCTCCCTTCAGGTAGTTGTAGACAGCAATGAGGTCTGCCCTGAGCCTCCTCTTCTGCAGGCTGCACACCCCCAGCTCCCTCAACCTCTCCTCATGGGGTTTGTGCTCCAGGCCCCTCCCCAGCTTTGTTTCCCTTCTCTGGACACCTTCCAGCACCTCAACATCTCTCTTGAACTGAGGAGCCCAGAACTGGACACAGTACTCAAGGTGTGGCCTGACCAGTGCTGAGTGCAGGGGCAGAAGAACCTCCTTCGTCCTCCTGGCCAAAATGAGAGAGCTGTTCTTGGACTTGACACACATGCTGTGTGCTCTAACTAGAGAGGGTGTTGGCATTCTAAATCTGATCAGCACTGTGGTTTTACCTACACCATCTTTTAAGGGGCACTGCAAGTTGTCTGCCCAGGCTGCAGACAGCTGCAAAATGGAGGAGGCAATGACAGATGGACTTAACCCAGCAAGTTGAGTACTTCTCCAGGACTCTGTGACCTCCAGGACTGTACTGGGTGTTTGTACGCTGACAGCTGCTGGTGATTTATCACTGAGGAACAGGGTCCTGGCTCATGGCAAGGACCCTCTGAATTGTCTATCTGGCAGCATCTTCTACTAATTGCCATCCTAACCTGCCACCACACAATAGGGAATTTTGAGAAGGAAACTTGTTCAGAGACAGGTCTGTAGAGCAAGGTTATGACTTCCACCAGGTGCACTGTGCTTTTTGTGCTCAGCTGTGTCTTAAAACATGCTTGGCAACCTGGAGAAAACAGTAGGAGCTGTGAGGATGTTCTTCTTTTATCTTTTCCTAGCCTGTGCAGGAAGAGCACTGACAGTTGCTGGGTTAGTGCCCAACTTCTGGCACTCCATCAGCATGGACTGGGCCAGCTCCCAGAGTCTCCCTTTTCCATATCAAAGGCAGGCACGTTGTCGGTGAGCAGAAAATACCAACAGAGGCAGATTAATAGAGAGCTCAAGAATGAAGCCTGTTCTCTGGGCTTGTCACACATCAATTGGTTTATTCACCAGTGGATTCTAATTCTGAGCACTTTTTATCATGTTGTAAAAGAAAATAATATTTCATTTTAGCAGCATATTGTCTGCAACTGTGCACCTTCCTGCTCCTTGGCTTTATTTGGTGTGCTGAATGTGCTTAGAGCTTTATTTTTTGCTCCTGCTGCCTTTGTCTGCTGATTTTGTTTACCCCCAAAGGACTAAAGAAGATTTATTTTACAAATTTCCACTTGAGCTTCCTTGCACAGAGTAGTGATTTTGCTCTCAGGTTTCAGAAGTGATGATGAAAATATTTCCCACAACACTTGTGAAATTTAAATGAAAATGAGTCTCTGCATTAAATCTTGATTGCACTTCACATGGAGGATTACATTTATTGGATATTCTTTCTGAGGCTTATTATGTTGGGATTGTTTGGTGTTTCATGGAATCACCGAATCATAGGATCAGAAAGGTTGGAAGAGACCTCCAAGATCATCCAGGCCAACCTAGCACCCAGCCCTGTCCAATCAACTGGACTATAGCACTAAGTGCCTCATCCAGGCTTTGCTTGAACGCCATCCAGGGATGGTGACTGCACCACCTCCCTGGGCAGCCCATTCCAATGCCAATCACTCTCTCTGCCAACAACTCCCTCCTAACATCCAGCCTAGACCTCCCCTGCCACAACTTGAGACTCTGTCCTCTTGTTTTGTTGCCTGTTGCCTGGTAGAGGAGACCAACCCCACCTGGCTACAGCCTCCCTTCAGGGAGTTGCAGACAGCAATGAGGTCTGCCCTGAGCCTCCTCTTCTGCAGGCTGCACACCCCCAGCTCCCTCAGCCTCTCCTCACAGGGCTCTGCTCCAGGCACCTCACCAGCTTCATTGCCCTTCTCTGGACACCTTCCAGCACCTCAACATCTCTCTTGAACTGAGGGGCTCAGAACTGGACACAGCACTCAAGGTGTGGCCTGAGCAGTGCTGAGCACAGGGGCACAAGAACCTCCCTTGTCCTGCTGCCCACACTGCTCCTGAGCCAGCCCAGGATGCCATTGGCTCTCCTGCCCACCTGGGCACACTGCTGGCTCATCTTCAGCTACTACCTACCAGTACCCCCAGGTCCCTCTCTGCCTTGCTGCTCTCAGCCTCTCAGTCCCCATCCTGTAGCGCTGCTTGGGGTTGTTGTGGCCAAAGTGCAGAACCCTGCCCTTGGCCTTGTTCGGTCTCATCCCATTGGCCTCTGCCCACCCATCCAGCCTGGCCAGGTCCCTCTGCAGGGCTCTCCTACCCTCCAACAGATTCACACCTGGTCCTAGCTTGGTGTCATCTGCAAACTTACTGATGCTGGACTCAATCGCCTCATCCAGATCATTGTCTCTGATATGCACATAAAGTCATAGAATGGTTTAGGTTAGAAGAGACCTCAGGGATCATCCAGTTCCAACCCCTTGCCATAGACAAGTGGACACCTCCCACTAAAACAGGTTGCTTAAGGCCTCATCCAACCTGTCCTTGAACACCTTCCAAGAGGTGGTCGTATTTGTCTGTATACCTGGATGGGTAGCCAGCTAGCTATCTGTTAATGTATATATGGTTTGTTTCTAGGCAGTTGTTGTCCTATCTGTGTAGTAATTAACAAAAGGAGAGAAAAGAAAAAGAAAGATAAAAGAATCATAGAATCATAGAATCAAGCAGGTTGGAAGAGACCTCCAAGATCATCCAGTCCAACCTAGCACCCAGCTCTATCCAGTCAACCAGACCATGGCACCAAGTGCCTCATCCAGGCTTTTCTTGAAGACCTCAAGGGATGGTGACTCCACCACCTCCCTGGGCAGCCCATTCCAAATAGAAAGGAAAAGATATTTTTCATTTCCAAAGTATCAGTTGGCTGGAGAGCAGGGCCAGGAGAGAGGAGGCAGAAAGGAAAGAAAGGAATTCAGTGAATAGTCATAACAGAGATGTGAAAACACACATCATAAAAAAAAAACCCTGTAAAAGCTGAAGATTCCTTCTGTGTTTTTCTGAAGCCCTGAAACAATTGAAACTATGAAAAACTTAGGCTAATTGAGAGCATTATATTGATTGGCCCCAATTTGCTCACTTTCTTTGTTTTCCACCCAGCCTCTCTCATTATAAACCTCTCAAAATAAATAAATAACAACTGTCTATAAATATCTGAAAGAGTCATTCTTACATAATAGCCCTTTCCTGCAGCAAAATTTATCACTCTAACAATACTGTAGTAGTTTTGCTGGCAGAATCACAGCCAATCAAAGCTATTACAATAATGGAACGTTTCATGGCTTTGAAAATTAAATGTGTAACCATGGCAGTGTAAATGGCTCTTAAATCATATTTGGAGATGTGTTTTTCACCAAATGATTTGCACATTATCTCATTCCATCTGAATTTTATTTTCATCCCAATTACACCATTGATTTTTTTCCCCTCCCCCTCCCCCTTATTTTTTTATTGTCATCTCTGCATCAGTTTTGCAATAGAACAGGGAGGTCATTCTGCCCCTGTACTCTGCACTGGTTAGACCACACCTTGAGTGCTGTGTTCAGTTCTGGGCCCCCCAGTTTAGGAGGGACATTGAGATGCTTGAGCGTGTCCAGAGAAGGGCGACGAGGCTGGGGAGAGGCCTTGAGCACAGCCCTACGAGGAGAGGCTGAGGGAGCTGGGATTGGTTAGCCTGGAGAAGAGGAGGTTCAGGGCAGACCTTATTGCTGTCTACAACTACCTGAGGGGAGGTTGTGGCCAGGAGGAGGTTGCTCTCTTCTCTCAGGTGGCCAGCACCAGAACAAGAGGACACAGCCTCAGGCTGCACCAGGGGAAATTTAGGCTGGAGGTGAGGAGAAAGTTCTTCCCTGAGAGAGTCATTGGACACTGGAATGGGCTGCCCGGGGAGGTGGTGGAGTCGCCGTCCCTGGAGCTGTTCAAGGCAGGACTGGACGTGGCACTTGGTGCCATGGTCTGGCCTTGAGCTCTGTGGTAAAGGGTTGGACTTGATGATCTGTGAGGTCTCTTCCGACCTTGTTGATACTGTGTGATTCTGTGATCTGCTTTCACCTTTGGTAAATCTGGTCATGTTTGTTCAAGGTTTGATCTAAAACTCGTTTTGTCATGGGCTGACTAATGGTCAAGCTGTAAATGATGCTATAAGTAATCAGTGTGCTAAATTGCAGGAGCTACCAATACTTTTATTACCATGTTTAGGAGCTGTTCTGGTTTCAATACATAAGGAAGTGGCTAATGCAGTCGGTGCTCCAAGAGCTGGGATCAGCTCAGGGCATGTGAGTTCTTAGGAGCTTTACCTCTTGAAGAACAACGGGATCCAGCTAGTATGAAAGGACATAAATCTGCAGGTTGTTTTTCTCTGTACATGTATTGAGTCTTTCCTGCTGTGTTTGCAGGCACCTGGGACCTGGGTTTGGTTCTGATTTTGGAACTGATGCAATCTCGTCTTTGCCCTGAGCTGTGTCTCTCTCTTGTTTAGAGGAACTTCATAAGGTTTGTTACTAGTGCTCTCTAGAAAACTGGAATGAAAGTTAAAATAGAAACTGGAAAACACAGAAAGAGAGAGAGAGGAAAAAAAAAAGTAAACATCATAGAATCAGCCAGGTTGGAAGAGACCTCCAAGCTCATTCAGTCCAACCTAGCACCCAGCCCTGTCCAAACAACTAGACCTTGGCACACTGCTGGCTCATCTTCAGCTACAATATACCAGCACTCCCATGTCCTTTTCTGCCTGGCTGCTCTCAGCCACTCTGTCCCCAGGCTGTAGTGCTGCTACACCAGAGCACATTGCCAGCTCATGGTCAACCTCCCATCAACTAGGAACCCGAGATCCTTTTCCCCTTCCCTATCTTCCCACAAGTCAGTCCCCAGCCTATACTGATCCCTGGGGTTGTTCTTTCCCAGGTGCAAGATTCTACACTTGCCCTTGTTGAATTTCATTCCGTTTCTCCCTGCCCAACCCTCCAGGCTTTCCAGGTCTGGCTGAATGGCAGCACAGCCTTCTGGTGTGGCAGCCACTCCACCACTTAGGTGTCAACAGCAAACTTGCTGACAGGGCACTCTGTGCCCTCATCCAGGTCATTGATGAATATGCTGAGCAGAACTGGTCCCAGTACTGACCCCTGTAAGACTCTACTGGTTACAAGCCTCCAAGTAGACTCCATCTCACTGACCACAACTCTTTGACTTCTTTCCAACCCCTGAGAAAGGTCTCTGAGATCCACTCGCACCCAAGGTAGCTGCTGCTAGTAGGAGTCCATGCAGAGATAGCAGATAGGGTTATTGTGAGTTGGTTTTGTGCACATGATCCAGGTACATCAGCAGGGCAGTGGTGTTCATTAGTCTGGGCACAGGCTCACCTGAATGAAGCAATTACAGGCTGAGGTACCTGTAAAAGCTGCTCTTTGAACTGAGGTAAACTCAGTGTCAATGGCCACACATGGGGATTTCCTCACCTTTGGTGCAGGGATTTGTGACCTCATTGCTGGCTACAACTACCTGGAGGGAGGCTGTAGCCAGGTGGGGGTTGGCCTCTTCTACCAGGCAAGCAGCAACAGAAGAAGGGGACACAGTCTCAAGTTGTGCCAGGGGAGGTCTAGGCTGGATGTTAGGAGGAAGTTGTTGTCAGAGAGAGTGATTGGCATTGGAATGGGCTGCCCAGGGAGGTGGTGGAGTCACCATCCCTGGAGGTGTTGAAGCAAAGCCTGGCTGAGGCACTTGGTGTCATGGTGTAGTTGACTGGCTAGGGCTGGGTGCTAGGTTGGCCTGGATGATCTTGGAGGTCTCTTCCAACCTGGCTGATTCTGTGATTCTATGATTAAAATGCTACCCCAGGGCACTGGCCTGCTGATGGGATTGTTGGCTGCTCTTGGCTGTGATTTCTCCCATCAGAAATCCCATCTCATACCCAAGAATATGTTCCAGACAAAGTTAGTGTCTGTGTTCCTCCTCCTCTGCTTTCAACTAATTGAAACCCAACTTTGTCAGAGAATGGCCAACCAGCTCTGGTTTTCACACTGTCTGATCTGTCATCTTTGATCTGCTTAATGAACTCAGGGTTCAGTACTACTTGCTGCTGGGCTTTTAAACATCTTTTGAGCTGCCTTCTGCTTTCGTCTGGATTTCTCCCTTACTCGACTTGTCTGCAGCTATTTTTCTCTCCTTGGGGAGAACCATGGTCCTGTTTCAGTCTCTTTCTCAAAGCCTGCCTGATGGTTTCCTTGCTTTTCTCTCTGCTCTTTTTCACCAGAAGTGCTCATAACTAAAATGTAATGGGAAAAAAATCAATCATCCCAACCTATTTTCAAACTCCACTCAGGATTGGACTGGAAGGTGCAGATCCTGATTTCTTATGAGATCTGGATCTGATCCTGAACCCTCAGTCTGGTGCTTGCATTGCTGTGTGTAAAGCAGTCCTCACATATAATTCAAGCTACCAATCTGCTTGTTATTCTCACTTCTTTCAGGCTAAATTTTGTTCATTGTGATTTTTTGGGGGACACACAGAGAGAGGACACTCTCTGGTTCTGGGTTTAAAATTATTAAAACATTACTATATTTTACCTTCTTTGTCACAGCATCCTGTTCCCCAAAGAGCCAGGGTCTTGTATTCTAGATTTTGAGCTCTGAAACTGGGTTGTCTGATTTCCATGGCATTTCATGTTGAAAAGGAATCCCAACACATTATGGGTGCAGGAAATCATAGGTTCATAGAATCATCAGGGTTGGAAGGGACCACAAGGATCATTGAATTCTAACCCCCCTGCCATGGCCAGGGACACCCTACCCTAGGGCAGGATGCCCACAGCCTCAGCCAGCCTGGCCTTAAACACCTCCAGGCATGGGGCCTCAAGCACCTCCCTGGGCAACCCATTCCAGCCTCTCACCACTCTCCTGCTCAACAACTTCCTTCTCACGGCCAGGCTGAACCTACCCACCTCCAGCTGTGCTCCATTCCCCCCAGTCTTGTCACTCCCTGATAGACTAACAAGTCCCTCCCCAGCTTTTTTGTAGCCCCCTTCAGATGCTGGAAGGCCACAAGAAGGTCACCTGGGAGCCTCCTCTTCTGCAGCCTGCACAGCCCCAACTCTTTCAGTCTGTGCTCACAGCAGAGCTGCTGCAGCCCTCTCAGCATCCTCCTGGCCCTGCTCTGGACACACTCCAGCATCTCCACATCCCTCTTGTCCTAGAGGCTCCAGAACTGGATGCAATACTCCAGGGTGGGGTCTCAGCAGAGCACACAGGTGGGGAGAATCACCTCCCTGGCCCTGCTGGCCACACTTCTGCTGCTGCAGCCCAGGCTCTGCTTGGCTTTCTGGGCTGCAAGTGCACACTGCTGGCTCACGTTCAGCTTCTCATCCAGCAGCAGCCCCAAGTGCCTCTCCTCAGGGCTGCTCTGCAGCCACTCACTGCCCAGCCTGGATTTGTGCTTGACATTGCCTCAACCCAGCTGCAGGACCTTGCCCTTGGTCTTGTTGAAGCTCCTGAGGTTGGCTTGTGCCCACCTCTGCAGCCTGTCCAGGTCCCTCTGAATGAATCCCTGCCCTCCAGCCTGGCTGCTGCACCACACAGCTTGGTGTGCTCAGCAAACTTGCTGAGGCTGCACTCAGTGCCTCTGTCCATGGCACCCACTAAGATGTTGATCAAAGGATACCAAGATAGCTCTGGATGTGGTGTGCTCCAGTGGATAAAAGCATTTGCAAGTCTACTTGCTTTGATAGAGTAGATTGCAAGAGCACTTTACGTGTATCTGTTTCAATGTGTCTGTAAATTACACAGGCAGGAAAAAAAAACACTTCTAACTAAACCTGGCAAGTGTTTATAAACCACCACTACGCAGTGTGTTGCCTGGCCATTCTGAAAATGAGTTTTTGACTTTTGGTAGATGTTGTAATGCATTCAGCACAGTGTGGAGTCTTGGCATAGATGCCAGGTTCTAAAATAAGATGAGCTCTGACTTTTGAAACAGGAATGTTTGCCTGTGAAATACCTTTGCAGTTAAGGGTCTTTGGGAAGGGGACTGGAAACAGAGATGATGTCCCCAGCAGTGAGAAAATAGATCTATTTGGAATTTTTACACCTAATCATAGCAGCAGTGCACAAAGCCCTTCTCAGTGAATGCTGGGTGGGCAGAATTTTATCCTCTGCTTACATGTATCACAACATCATCAGCGTTGGAAGAGACCTCACAGATCATCAAGTCCAACCCTTTACCACAGAGCTCAAGGCCAGACCATGGCACCAAGTGCCACGTCCAGTCCTGCCTTGAACAGCTCCAGGGACGGCGACTCCACCACCTCCCCGGGCAGCCCATTCCAGTGTCCAATGACTCTCTCAGGGAAGAACTTTCTCCTCACCTCCAGCCTAAATTTCCCTTGGCCTAGCTTGAGGCTGTGTCCTCTTGTTCTGGTGCTGGCCACCTGAGAGAAGAGAGCAACCTCCTCCTGGCCACAACCTCCCCTCAGGTAGTTGTAGACAGCAATGAGGTCTCCCCTGAGCCTCCTCTTCTCCAGGCTAACCAATCCCAGCTCCCTCAGCCTCTCCTCGTAGGGCTGTGCTCAAGGCCTCTCCCCAGCCTCGTTGCCCTTCTCTGGACATGCTCAAGCATCTCAATGTCCCTCCTAAACTGGGGGGCCCAGAACTGAACACAGCACTCAAGGTGTGGTCTAAGCAGTGCAGAGTACAGGGGCAGAATGACCTCCCTGCTCCTGCTGGCCACACCATTCCTGATGCAGGCCAGGATGCCACTGGCTCTCTTGGCCACCTGGGCACACTGCTGGCTCATGTTCAGGTGGGTATCAATCAGCACCCCCAGAGTCCTTTCTGTCTGGCTGCTCTCCACAGATCCCTTAGAACAGTCAAACATGCTCTTGGTTTGCCATATGAAAGTGGCATTTGATGGTGTGGGCAGAGGTCTTCCCCACAACATGCTGCCTTTCTGAGATTCCTTCCTCCTCTGTCAGCTGCACGTGAGCAGCTCCTTTCATGGGACTGGGCTAGCCAGTGGCCAGGGGAAGACTTTGAAATGCTGGTGGGGTAGATGACTCTGCCAGATGCCCATTAGTGAAGGTGCAGAGCAGCTGGGTGGCTGGCTGAGAGCAGTGGGATTTGCTCACATGTAGCAGAGTGCAGCTTTGCTCTTGGGTCAGGGTGGAAATGTACTCGTTGTGGTGTTGCATGGTGGCACACCAGAGAGGACTCATGCTTGGCTCCTGTCCTTAATGCCCGTGGCTGATTTTAAAGGCTGCAGAGATGCTAAACTTTTTCTAAAGGTGGGTGAATATTAGCAAATAAAAAGCAAAATCTGGAGGGTAGCTGTAGCCTCTTCTGCACCAAGTAACTTGGCCTCAGCACTTTGGTGTGCTGAGCATAAGGCAGTTAATGCTCCAATGAGGGCAGGGTGACAGTCTATACTGACTCTGAGGTTCTCCTTTTGGGTTAGTGTAGTCTCTCATTATGTGCCATGAAAACCAAACAAAGTGAGGAAGCAAAAGCAATGACATAAAATACTGCAGCCCTCCCTAGGCTTCATTTTTCTCCATGTTTTGCTTTTGCCCTGCTGCACAGTCAAGCTGCAGCCGTCTGGTGTAAGAAAGCTGTCTCACACTGAGTGCTCATCCTGGTTTTACATAGACCACACTGCTCCTGGCAGTCCCAAAGTCCTCCTGAGCTCCCAGATCTCACTGTGGTGTGCACTAGGGCTGACTGGCTGTGCCTGGGGAGCAGATGGATCTCCTTACTGTGCCATGTGACGTAGCTTTGGTGGCTGCTGCTGTTCCTGTGCTGTTTTGTGCACTCCTGCTGAGGGTGGTTATTGTTGCTATCCTTCAGGGTGGGCTTCTCATCAGTGTGATCTGACCCTGATACCTGTGCTCTCTCCTTCAGTGAATGTTCCCTCACATATGCTCCATCCTGAAGGGAGGTTGTAGCCAGGTGGGGTTGGTCTCTTCTCCCAGGCAAGCAGCAATAGAACAAGGGGACACAGTCTCAAGTTGTGGCAGGGGAAGTATAGGCTGGGTGTTAGGAGGAAGTTGTTGTCAGAGAGAGTGATTGGCATTGGAATGGGCTGCCCAGGGAGGTGGTGGAGGCACTGTCCCTGGAGGTGTTGAAGCAAAGCCTGGATGAGGCACTCAGTGCCATGCTCTAGTTGACTGGACACGGCTGGGTGCTAGGTTGGACTGGATGATCTTGGGGGTCTCTTCCAACCTGGTTGATTCTATGATTCTATGATTCATGACCAAGGGTGCAGGGTGAACATTTGGAGCCAATGAACTTCACAGTGCACCTTTGAGGCTAGGGTCACGTTGTGCTGGGCTGTTGCACCAGCTTGTGCTGAGCCTGTTTTTTGTCAGCCCTGCAGCACACTGCCACTTGTGCAGCTGTGTCACAGATCGGAATGAAGCCCTCTTGGCTTTATGAAGGCTTCAGGGAGGTGTTTTGTGGCCCTGGAAGCTTGTGTCCTGCATTCCCGTTGCAAATGCTGTCCCTCTCTCACAGGTTAGGCCTTTGAAGTCCTTCCAGCTGCTGGCTGCACCTTCTGAAGTGACCTGCTGGGAACTTGTGACCCGATCACTGGTTAGCATGACAGGCAGCTTGAGGATCTTGTCTTCCTTTGGCACACCCCTGGGCTCTGCTGTGGCTCTGTGTTTGTGTTGGGAGGCAGGACTGGCTCTGGATGTCTAGCCAGATATCAGCTGCCTGCAGTGTGGAGAGATGTCAGTGCTTCAGAGGGCCGAACTGCAGATCTTGAGTGTGTTTAAGCGTTGCAGCAGGGTGCATGGTGCATGGCTGTACAATAGGGGGACCGTTGGTACTGCCCCCGTTCCTGCCTATAGGGAGAGGAGAACTGCCAGGAGCCTCCAGCTTGGCTGGGAGCTCTCCCTAGGGCCACCGGCCGGGCTGTCAGTGCCCCATGCACTCCCCTGGGGACCATGCTGAAGCTGGCCCCTGCCCAGGTGTGCTGGGGAGGGGAAGAAGGCTCCATCTGGCCTCCTCTTTGTCTTGTGCACCCTTGGGAAAGGAAAGCACGATTTAGCTTCAAAGCATTGAACAAAAAAACCCTGAAAGATTATCCCTCCAGAATCGTCTAACCCTTTATGGCTGAATGTAAGCATGCCTGAGGATTGATGAGGAAAGGATGCTACTCCTGTTGGTAATTACAAGTTAGCTCCATTCAGTGTTTTCTATTCTGGTCATTCCATTTCAGCACTTAGACTTTGTCTTAGGTGTGTGCAAACGCTTTCTGCTGTGTCAGGAGCATTGCTTAGCTATTCATGTGCACAGACCCTTGGTAAGATACTTATCCTTTCAGGCAGATTGAAGACATGTGTTTGGTCGTTTGGAATAGGTAAGCAGGAAGAAAGAAATCTCTGCAGAGTGGTGAGGTGGTCTAACTGCTAAGTAACAAATACAGCTATGTGCATATATGTGCATGTCCTTCTGATAACCGCTGCTGGCATCGAGGCAGAAATGCATAACAATTGCAGTCTTGTCGTTAATTGCAGTGGCTGTCAGTCAGCCTGTCTTGCCAATGACATTTTGTTCTCTTGCAGTGATCAACTCCCTTCTATTCAAGAAATAGAGAGAGAGAATATACAAGTTTTTGTTTTAAGAAACAGCATTTTGACCTGGGTGATGAAGCGAAAATGCAGGTTTCTTCCCTCTCCACACAAACCTGAAGGCACAAGAACTGCCTGGTGGTTGCTGGGGATGAATTTATAACTGTGTATTTCAGGCAGAGTATAAGCATGTGATGTATTCTGTACAGCACAGGAGGCATGGTGGGATGCAGGTGCTCTGTTTATCTGCAGGCTGCGGTGTGTGGATAGATAAACAAGTTTCAGCATAGGAGCAGGCGTTTTCTGCGTGCTGGAGTGTTAGAATTCAAACAAAGAAATGTCACTGAAAGAGCAGCGAGTCCACAGGAGCAGGACTGTGATGTATGGAGCAGATAACATTCAGCAGTACAGAGAGAAATTCACTCACTGCAGTCTGGGGCTGCACAAAGCTGCAGAGGAACTACCTTGGGATCAAAGTGTATAATGCAAAGCTAGCCTGAGCTCATGAGCCTGGGTGTAATGCCATGCTAATATATCTGTACTGCTCCCAGGACCCCAGCTAATGGCTCAGCGTGGTGCTGTGCTGAGTACTCACACCAGCTGGTGCAGGGCTGCTGCATTCTATAGCGTAGATATCCATATGCCCTAAGGTTTTCACACCAGCTCTCTAAGCAAAGAAGAATGAATTAAGGACAAGACACAATCCCAGACTTTGAAAAGGAGGGACGTTTCAATCTGGGTTCCCCAGCCCTTGTTCCCAAATCCAGTCCCCAGGCTGGGGACTGAGTGGCTGGAGAGCAGCCAGGAGGAAAAGGACCTGGGGGTACTGATAGATAGTAAGCTGAAGATGAGCCAGCAGTGTGCCCAGGTGGCCAAGAGAGCCAATGGCCTCCTGGCCTGCATCAGGAACAGTGTGGCCAGCAGGACAAGGGAGGTTATTCTTCCCCTGTACTCAGCACTGGTCAGGCCACACCTTGAGTACTGTGTCCAGTTCTGGGCCCCTCAATTCAAGAGAGATGTTGAGGTGCTGGAATGTGTCCAGAGAAGGGCAACAAAGCTGGTGAGGGGCCTGGAGCACAAATCCTATGAGGAGAGGTTGAGGGAGCTGGGCCTGTTTAGCCTGGAGAAGAGGAGGCTCAGGGGTGATCTTATTACTGTCTACAACTACCTGAAGGGGCATTGTAGCCAGGTGGGGGGTGGCCTCTTCTCCCAGGCAAGCAGCAATAGAACAAGGGGACAGAGTCTCAAGTTGTGCCAGGGGAGGTATAGGCTGGATGTTAGGAAGAAGTTCTTCCCAGAGAGAGTGATTGGCATTGGAATGGGCTGCCCAGGGAGGTGGTGGAGGCACCGTCCCTGGGGGTCTTCAAGAAAAGCCTGGCTGAGGCACTTAGTGCCATGGTCTGGTTGATTGGTTAGGGCTGGGTGATAGGTTGGACTGGATGATCTTGGAGGTCTCTTCTAACCTGGTTGATTCTATGATTCTGGAAGTCAAGAGCAGTCTTCATATTGCCTGCCACAGGCTTTGGGATCAGAAGTCCAAAGTACCTAGTAATTCCTCCTGATATGATTTTTCCAACACTCTTTAATTGTATCTCTGGGAAACAGGCTTGTTGAGCCAGTCACTCAGCTGCTGTGCTGCCTTTTGAGTTTATCAGGAGCAAAACATTACTCCCAAGCTTCCTGCTTTGTTCAGGAAATGCAGTGTGAAAATAATAACCTGTCCTCCTTCGCTCAAAACCAATGACAAAGCAACTCCTCTTTGCCTGTTAGAAGATGTTTTGGAGGTAGGTAAAAGCTGTTTGCTTCTTTGTTTGGTCCACCGCGTCCAAAGGCATTTTGTAACACAAAATGTGATCTTATAAAGTCAGAGTTAGCCCAGAAAAGAAAACTTAGATATTTATACCAGTCCTGGTGTTGTGGTGGACAGACTGCCTAAGGTCAGTCCTTCATTGTTCTGTAGGCATACATGGCTTTGGACAGTGGCTTTTCTTCATCTGTCAGGACCATCTGCCCCATGACTTTAGCCAGTGTGATGAGACCCAGCAGCAGAGATGTGTGGGCAAGGGGTGGAAAGAGGAGGATCTATTGCTGGGTAGGTATAGGCTGGATATTAGGAAGAAGTTCTTCACAGAGAGAGTGATTGGCATTGGAATGGGCTGCCCAGGGAGGTGGTGGAGTCACCATCCCTGGAGGTGTTCAAGAAAAGCCTGGCTGAGGCACTTAGTGCCATGGTCTGGTTGATTGGTTAGGGCTGGGTGCTAGGTTGGACTGGATGATCTTGGAGGTCTCTTCCAACCTGGTTGATTCTATGATTCTATGATTCTATGAGTGTCCTCAGATAGGGCAGATCCCTTCCCTGGTAGAATAAACTCACTACAACTCAGATGGTTGGAAAGTCAGGGAAAAATGACATTGTGTTTCTTATAGTTGAAATATAACAGTATAAGGAGAACAAACTACTACAGAAATATAATCACCTTAAGGAAGATGAGGAAGAGGTCAAGCGGCGGCGAAGCAGCAAAGGCAGCAGCAGCCAAAACTGCAGTGGGGGAAGATAGCAGCAGGCACAGCAGAAGCAGCAAGGGGAAGGCCCAAGCTGTGCTCCCAGACATAAAGCTCTTGATGCTCCAAGGAAATGATATTAACTTATCTATTGTTGCCATTGTGTGGCTTATCCCTAGAATCTTCACCTCTCCACTCAGAGCTTCAACTCCTATAGGCTGGGTGTTAGGAGAAGTTGTTGGCAGAGAGAGTGATTGGCATTGGAATGGGCTGCCCAGGGAGGTGGTGGAGTCTCTGTCCCTGGAGGTGTTGAAGCAAAGCCTGGCTGAGGCACTTAGTGCCATGGTCTGGTTGACTGGATAGGGCTGGGTGCTAGGTTGGACTGGATGATCTTGGAGGTCTCTTCCAACCTGGCTGATTCTATGATTCTAAGTTTCTCTGTTCTGAATATTGTGATGTCTGAGCTAGAAACCCAGCTCAAACTGCCACACTGGGAGAAGGGGAAAGGGATCCTCATGCTTCTGCCTCTCAGCATGGCTAAGTAATATGTAAACAGTTGCTTCTTTTGCTCTTTGAAAGCTTTGTTTAGTGTTAGGAGCTTTGTTCACTCCTAGCAGAAGATGGGTTGCTGGTATGCCATCAGATCAGCAAGCACCTTTGAGAAGGGCACATGGCTCCTTCTCTTTTGTTTGACTCTAAACAACAAGAAGGGCTTTGCACTACTTCTTGCTGACTCAGACTTCTTGCTCGTGTTCACACTATTAACGTCACTGCTGTTTCTGCTTGTGACAAATGTGCTGAGGTTTGGGAGAAGGTAGGCAGGGGGATGGTGAGGACAGAGATGCAAATATTTATTCTCTTTTGGCTTGTGGGTGCTCATTTAGAAAGTACTAAGCAGCAATCAGTTTGGCATGTCCTGTGTTTTGCTTATTGGTACCTGAGCCTCACTGGTCACAGAGCAATCACATGAGAAGATTTTCTCTCATTTGGGTCTGAGATGAGCTGTGCTCTCTGGCAGACTCCACAGAGAAGTCAGAGGTAATGGTTTTGATTTGCTGTTTAGGTAATCGATTTAGAAATGAAAAAAAAACTGGCCATGTCTGAATTGTTTTCACTCCAGAGTGACTTTAGAAGCATAATAAGAGTGGGAAAGAAGGGATCCCCGTCTCAAAAGCAGCACTAGATAGAGGAGACACAACAGAAAGCAAAACAAAGCTGCTGCTGGTGTGAGGAGTGCCAGCAAGAAGGCTGTGGCAGATGCCTGTGGGATTTTCACAGAGGAGTGAAGGTACTGGGGTCTTGCACTAAGTGTCAGAGAAATTTGTGAACTGGATCTTCCTCTGATGGTGGACACCATTCAAGCCATCATCAAGGCTTTGTGGTTTCTCTTGTGCCTCTGACTGGTGTAGTCCTTTCTCCCCCTGGACATAGAGAGGCAACCAAAAAAGCGAACTTCATGCTTAACACTAACAATGAACAAACAGAGCAAATAATTCATAGGTAGCATAAAGTCCCAGGCAAACCCTTATATTCACAGTATCACAGTATCACAGTATCAACAAGGTTGGAAGAGACCTCATAGATCATCAAGTCCAACCCTTTACCACAGAGCTCAAGGCCAGACCATGGCACCAAGTGCCACATCCAATCCTGCCTTGAACAGCTCCAGGGACGGCGACTCCACCACCTCCACCACCTTCTCCTTTGTTTGAGAGACTTTGACTCTAAGGAGTCAAAACATTTTTCCAAACACTTCAGCAGCCTCAGGACAACCACCATGAGGCTGTGGAGACAGGCAAACCAGTGGGACCCTGGGAATAAAGAACTGACTTGATGGACGCACCCAAAGAGTGTCTGTCAATGGGTCCATGTCCAAGTGGAGGCAAGTGGCAAGTGGAGTCCCTTGGAGATGAGTTCTGGGACCAGTCTTGTTCAACATCTTTATCTGTGCCATGGACAGAGGCACTGAGTGCAGCCTCAGCAAGTTTGCTGAGCACACCAAGCTGTGTGCTGCAGCAGACAGGCTGGAGGGCAGGGATCCATCCAGAGGGACATACACAGGCTGGAGAGGTGGGCACAAGCCAACCTCAGGAGGTTCAACAAGACCAAGGGCAAGGTTCTGCAGCTGGGTTGAGGCAATGTCAAGCACAAATCCAGGCTGGGCAATGAGTGGCTGGAGAGCAGCCCTGAGGAGAGGGACTTGTGGCTGCTGCTGGACAAGAAGCTGAACGTGAGCCAGCAGTGTGCACTTGCAGCCCAGAAAGCCAAGCAGAGCCTGGGCTGCAGCAGCAGAAAGTGTGGCCAGCAGGGCCAGGGAGGTGATTCTCCCCCTCTGCTACACTCTGCTGAGACCCCACCTGGAGTACTGCATCCAGTTCTGGAGCCCCTATGACAAGAGGGATGTGGAGATGCTTGAGTGTGTCCAGAGAAGGGCCAGGAGGATGCTCAGAGGCTGCAGGAGCTCTGCTGTGAGGACAGACTGAAAGAGTTGGGGCTGTGCAGGCTGGAGCAGAGGAGGCTCCCAGGTGACCTTCTTGTGGCCTTCCAGCATCTGAAGAGGGCCTGCATAAGAGCTGGGGAGGGACTTTTGAGGCTGTGAGGGAGTGACAGGACTGGGGGGAATGGAGCAAAGCTGCAGGTGGGTAGGTTCAGCCTGGAAGTGAGGAGGAAGTTGTTGAGCCTGAGAGTGGTGAGAGGCTGGAATGGGTTGCCCAGGGAGGTGGTTGAGGCCCCATGGCTGGAGGTGTTTAAGGCCAGGCTGGCTGAGGCTGTGTGCAGCCTGCTCTAGGGTATAGTGTCCCTGCCCATGGCAGGGGGATGGAACTGGCTGCTCCTTGTGGTCCCTTCCAACCCTGACTGATTCTGTGATTCTGTGATTCTATGCTCTTGCCTTTTCCTGGACCTGGCACCCACATGGCCACATGCTCTCCCTGTCTTCAGCAGTGAGCTTTGTGAGATAGAGTGAGATGGGTCAGAGAAGTGAGGCAGTGAGAATCCCAGTCAGTATTGATACCAGTGCAGCAGGTGTCCTGGCACTGGCAAAGGACATTTTTCAGAGTCTGTCATAGAATCATAGAATCAACCACGGTAGAAGAGATTTCCAGGATCATCCAGTCCAACCTAGCACCCAGCCCTAGCCAATCAACCAGACCATGGCACTAAGTGCCTCAGCCAGGCTTTGCTTGAACACCTCCAGGCACAGTGACTCCACCACCTCCCTGGGCAGCCCATTCCAATGCCAATCATTCTTTCTGACAACAACTTCCTCCTCACATCCAGCCTAAAACTCCCCCGACACAACTTGAGACTGTGTCCCCTTGTTCTGTTGCTGCTTGCCTGGCAGAAGAGCCCAACCCCACCTGGCTACAGCCTCCCTTCAGGTAGCTGTAGACAGTAATGAGGTCTGCCCTGAGCCTCCTCTTCTGCAGGCTGCACACCCCCAGCTGCCTCTGCCTGTCTTCATAGGGTTTGTGTTCCAGGCCCTTCACCAGCCTTGCTGCCCTGTCTCCAGAAGCAGTGCTCCCACTGGAGAAGATGGCAGTGGTTGATGCTTCCCTGTGCCATTGGGAGCAATCACTGCAGGGGAAGCTGGCGGCTGTGTTTTGTTTCCTTTCCCTTCTGCTGCATCACATCTACACAACCTCAGCTGTATTTGTGTAAATATGTAGAGATACATTTGCATACATTTGAATCTGTTTATCCCCTGTGCTATTCTTAGGTGTCTGAATGAATTAAAGAAAAAGAACTAATGCAGAGTGAACAGGATTGTTTGCTTTGTCTATATTTAAACCATGCAGAAATAATTGCTTCCTTGAAAGTATCCAGTACTGAGGTGTTCAGGGAATAGCCTAACTGACAGTTGTAGTTTAACAACAGAGATGAGGTAAGCCATGTGATGAGGAGCATTAAAGGAAATTAGAGCACAAATGGCATTGCAAAATGTTCTTTAGAGATCTGGAGGCCTTATCTGAGTTAACATGAAAGGGGGTCTGGATGTTGTGCTCTAAACTTCTTGTCTTCCTTGCTGCTGTGTTCTGGAAAGTTTAGACATATTTGGGGGTTTTCTGAGTGTGAAGTCCCGAAGGGCAACAAAGCTGTGAGGGGCCTGGAGCACAAATCCTATGAGGAGAGGCTGAGGGAGCTGGGGGTGTTTAGCCTGGAGAAGAGGAGGCTCAGGGGTGATCTTATTACTGTCTGCAACTACCTGAAGGGACATTGTAGCCAGGTGGGGGGTGGCCTCTTCCCCCAGGTAACCAGCAATAGAACAAGGGGACACAGTCTCAAGCTGTGCCAGGGTAGGTATAGGCTGGATGTTAGGAAGAAGTTCTTCACAGAGAGAGTGATTGGCATTGGAATGGGCTGCCCAGGGAGGTGGTGGAGTCACCGTCCCTGGGGGTGTTCAAGAAAAGCCTGGCTGAGGCACTTAGTGCCATGGTCTGGTTGATTGGTTAGGGCTGGGTGCTAGGTTGGACTGGCTGATCTTGGAGGTCTCTTCCAACCTGGTTGATTCTATGATTCTATGATTCTTTTTTTCTGAGTTCCAGGTTTAGGGTTATTTGGATTCAAAGACTTTGGTTTGGCTGCTCCTAGGCTTTATGAACAATATTAGCATCTCTGGTTGGTTGTGTTTCCCAGAGGCCACTGATACCCTCAAGAGGAGCATTAGCATAAGCAGCAGTTGTTATCTAGGCAGTAGTTAATGGTGATCTGTGATGGTTTGGGTGTTCCCTGCCCTCCCCACGTTGGGAAATCACCCAGACTGGACTCAGCAGCTCTTGAAAACTGAATGAAGCTGTGGTTTAAGCTGTGGTCATTCTTTGCCCCCACGAATCACATGGTGCTAGTTTGAAGCTAGCTAGAATGTTTTACTGAGAAGAACTAGATCACAGGCCGTGAAAGGAAACAGTGCTGGTGTCTACTTCACTCATAGGCTTGCTGAGAGGTATAAGAATAAGAATCCAAACATAGATAAGGCTCTTATTTGGGCATTGCCTGAGCTGCACTTCTCTCCAGCCTCTCTGCCATCTCTCTGATTAATCCACTTTGCTTCCTAACCCCCTGGCTGAACCTCCATTCTTCCCTGGGTCTGGGGTAAGGTTGAGAGGGGTGGGAGAAGGTGGAAGGGTGGTTGGGAGCCCCTCCTGGGGACTCAGGTTTCTGGGAGGGCTGTTGTGTTTCTGTATTACCTTTTCCCTTGTCTATTTCTGTCTATAGCTGTACATACTGTAAATCTCTGCTTGTCTATTGTGCTAGCTGTAAATATAAGCTTCATTCAGGTTTCCAGAGCTGGCTGAGTCTAGTCTGGGTGATTCCTAAAGTGTGGGGGACAGGTAACACCCAAACCATCACACAGACTTATGGTGATAACTACCTATGTCTTAATGCCCTTCACCTCTGTGTGGCAGTTGTTCTGTTTGGGAGTTAAGGACAAACAGCCAGTTGTGTAGCTTGTTAGGAGATTTCTCCTATAGGCATATGTGATGGTCTGGGTGTTCCCTGCCCCCCCACACTTAAGTAAAATCACCCAGACTAGACTTAGCAGCTGTGGAAAATTCAATGAAGCTTTATATTTACAGCTTAGCACAATATACAAGCAGAGATTTACAATAGATACAGAAATAGGCAAGTTAAAGGTAATACAGAAGCACAACAGCCCTCCCAGAAACCTGAGTCCCCAGGAGGGGCTCCCAACCACCCTTAAACCTTCTCCCACCCTTCTACCTTACCCCAGACTTTGCCTTATGCTCAAGGTAGTTTGGAGAGTGGCTCAGGGGGTTTGGAAGCAGGTGGATTAGTCACACAGAGGGCAGGTTAGGTTAGAGAGAAGTTCATGCAGCCCCGAGAGACAGAGAGCAACTCTGTTATCTCTGTTAATGTTCCTGTTCTCATCCATCTCAGCAAGCCTATGAGTGCAGCAGCCATCACCATTGTTTCCTTTTTACAGCCTGGTATCTAATTCTCCTCACCAAAACATCCCAGCTAGGCTCAAACCAGCACATCAGCAGACAAAGTTTACCTGTGCTTTAAGTAGGAAGTTTATGTTGGTGTTTTTGGAAGGGTCTGAAAAAATGTAGCCAATGTGTAAAACCCAATAAGCTGATTGTGCTCTTTAGGCTCCCTTGAAAGTCCCAGTTTAGCTTATGTTATTCTGGCTTTCTGGGCCAGCATGGTGATGAATCACTGTGAGATCAGACAGAGCTGCTGGTGGGACTTCCACAGTGTGCTAGTTTGGAGCTAGCTAGAATGTTTTGGTGAGAAGGACTAGATTGCAGGCTGTGGAAGGAAAACAATGGTGATGGCTACTGCACTCATAGGCTTGCTGAGAGGTACAAGAAGAAGAATCAAAACATAGATAACTCACTTCTGCTGGGGAACTGGCTGAGCTGCATCTCTAACCTCATCCCTCTCTGCCATTTCTTTGGCTAATCCACTTTGCTTCCTAACCCCCCTGGCCATTCTTCCTTGGGACTGGGGTAAGGTTGAGAGGGGTAGGGGGAAGGTGAAGGGGCAGTTGGGAGCCCCTCCTGGGGACTCAGGTTTCTGGGAGGGCTGTTGTGTTTCTGTATTACCTTTTACCTTCTCTATCTCTGTCTATAACTGTATATACTGTAAATCTCTGCTTGTCTATTGTGCCAGCTGTAAATATAAGCTTCATTCATATTTCCAGAGCTGGCTGAGTCTAGTCTAGGTGATTTCCAAAGTGGGGGAGGGGGCAGGTGCAGGTGGAGCACGTGGGTAAAATGACTCTTGGGTCACCAATATGGTTGCATGGTCATTTTCCACCTTTATTTCCGTGTTGCAGAGAGTTCTATGCTTTCTTGCAAGAGTTGTGCACAACTAACTTAGCTTAAGATTGGTTACATGTAAGTAGCTCCAGTTGGTCCAGGGTTACAAGCATGGCATGGATAGGGTGATATACAATAACATTCTGAGGGGTCAGCTCCCTTGGGCTGGCTAACCCAGCCCCATTGGCTGGCTAACTCTGCCCATGTGCAGCTGGCACTGCACCCCCTGCAGCTGCATAGAATCATAAAATCATAGAATCAAGCAGGTTGGAAGAGACCTCCAAGCTCATCCAGTCCAACCTAGCACCCAGCCCTAGCCAGTCAACCAGACCATGGCACTAAGTGCCTCAGCCAGGCTTTGCTTGAAGACCTCCAGAGACGGTGCCTCCACCACCTCCCTGGGCAGCCCATTCCAATGCCAATCACTCTCTCTGCCAACAACTTCCTCCTAACATCCAGCCTAGACCTCCCCTGGCACAACTTGAGACTGTGTCCTCTTGTTCTATTGCTGGTTGCCTGGCAGCAGAGCCCAACCCCACCTGGCTACAATGTCCCTTCAGGTAGTTGTAGACAGCAATGAGGTCCCCCCTGAGCCTCCTCTTCTGCAGGCTGCACAGCCCCAGCTCCCTCAGCTTGTCCTCATAGGGTTTGTGTTCCAGGCCCCTCACCATCTTTGTTGCCCTTGTCTGGACATGCTCCAGCACCTCACCTGGTACCTAAAGTCCCAAGATGGACTCAAGGACCCTTCCCAGCACAGGTCACTCATGTTTATCATTTCATGTCCTGTTAGCACAAATCTCTCCAAACCATCACACACAGAAATCTGTGTTGAAGCTTCAAGTAGGTGGAATCCATACACTGCATAGTGTCCTTGGCCAGCCCTGCTCCATGGCTGTGCTGCCCACGTTTCAGGAAGCAACCCAAAGCTTGGGGCACACTCCTGCTTTATCCTGAGCACATGCTAGCGCGGCCGGGAACCGCTCTGCGGCTGCGGTGTGAAACAAAGATGCTCACTTGAGCCTTTAGTTTTGGCTGAGTCTGCCCTTTTGGGTGCCTGTGTCACCTCTTTGTGAATTACTGAAATAAAGGAGTTGCCTAATGTGAAAGAGAAATTCCCCAGCTCCGAAGCCCTTGGAATGTTTTCTGCATCAGCCATTTCCTCTGTTGCTTGCGCAACGCGTGTGGACTGTCAGCCTGATGTGGTGTGCGGTAACCAACGCGTGCAGGAGGCTGTTAATGTTCTTCTTACAGTGCTGTGGCAATGCAAGATTTGGGAGAGCTGTGCTGTTCTGTTCACACAGCCTCAGCTTGTGGTACTTACCAGCTTATATGGATCCTATATGGATCTGAAGGCTATGCAGCCGTCCAAAGGACCTGAACGGGCCGCAGAGCTGGGCACAGAGGAACCAGATGGAGTTCAACAAGGACAAGTGCAGAGTCCTGCACCTGGGGAGGAATAATAAACTGCAGCAGTACAGGCTGGGAGGTGACTGCAGCCCTGTGGAGAGGGACCTGGGGGTCCTGGTGGCTAACAAGTTACCCATGGCACAGCAATGTGCCCTTGTGGCCAAGAAGGCCAAGGGGATCCTGGGGTGTATTACGAGGAGTGTGTCCAGCAGATCAAGGGAGGTTCTGCTCCCCCTCTACTCTGCCCTGCTGAGACCTCATCTGGAATACTATGTTCAGTTTTGGGCTCCCCACTTGAAGAGGGACAGGGATCTGCTGGAGAGTGTGCAGCAGAAAGCTGCAAGGATGATGAGGGGACTGGAGGGCACTGGCTTATGAGGAGAGGCTGAGGGACCTGGGGCTTTTTAGTCTGGAGGAGAGAAGACTTAGAGGGGATTTGATAAATGCTTTTAAGTATCTGAGGGCTGCCAGAAGTGGGGGTCAGGCTCTGCTCACTACTCCCTGGGATAGGACAAGGAGCAATGGGTGTAAGTTGCAGCAAAAGAGGTTCTGCCTCAACACAAGGGGGAACTTCTTTCCTGTAAGGGTCCCAGAGCCCTGGCACAGGCTGCCCAGAGAGCTTGTGGAGTCTCCTTCTCTGGAGACTTCCAAGGCCTGTCTGGATGTGTTCCTCTGTGATCTGTGCTAGATTGTGTGGTTCTACTCTGCAGGGAGGTTGGACTCGCTGATCTCCTTGGATCTCTTCCAACCCCTAACATTCTGTGATCCTGTGATCCTTGATCACAAGCCTGACTGCTTCCTGT